>NC_089503.1:308069536-308369536 GCF_036850995.1 Saccopteryx leptura
ATAATGTTCCTATCTCTAGATCCTTAACGTAATCACATCGGCAAAGTTCCCGTAGCCAAGGAAGTGTTGTGGGGATTAGGGTGCGGATTGCTTTGGAGAGCCGTTATTCAATTCAGTACATCTGTGGGTGCAGATCTGTCGTGGGGCTCAGTTTCAAATCCCAGCTTCTGACACTTCACAGCTGCGTGATCTTGAGCAAGGACCTAACCTCGCTGGTCCCGTCTCCTCACCTGCACGATAGAGATCGTGACTGAGGGTTGTTAGAGATAACGCGGGACAAGCTCTGAACACAGTGCTTGCTACCAGTGTGGAGTGAGTGTATCCGTGCTGGACACTGGGCTGAGTTTATGTGGGAGAGCTACATAGACATGATCCAGGCACTCATGGAAATTACAGCAGAGCCAAGAGACAGACTTCAGACAAATAATCAGTTAATTGCCGTATGGGCCCCGAGAGGCCCCAAATCACACAGCTGGGAAGAGGAGAAGTGGGCAGGATCCACACCCAAGTCTGCCTGGTTCCCAAGCCCTTAGTTTTCCATGACACTGCCAGGTCTCTAGGGCTGGCTGAGGCCAACGGAGGGCCCAAGACGGGAAGAGACTTGCCAAATGCAGACCCAGATCTCTGGGCATCCGGCCCAAGGTTCTTCCTAGGGCAGACTTGGAGACTAGTGACAGACAGTTCTCATCGAGTTCTGCTCTGGGCCAGGAGACAGGATGGACATTTTACACACCCCGTGCCCTTGGGTCTCTATGATGCCCTGGAAAAGAGGCTCATTACCTCGTTTCACAGACAAAGATCCTGAAATTTTAGGTCCTATGACATGTGCAGGGTCACCCAGAGACTTAATTGCCAAGCAGAGACCCAAGACACTCACTAAGAAGAGGGCCTTGCATGGAGCCTCCAAGTTCAAGTTTGCCTGACCCTAAAACCTGTCTTTAACCCGGGCACACACTGCCTCTTCCAGCTGGCCTGTCTGTAGTGGGAGGCTCTTGTCCTCAGGGGTTTACTCCTGGGGTGGAATTCTTCCCACGATCTGCCTTTAGGAAGATGGGTGACCTGCTTGCGCCACCTAGTGACCCTTAGGAGACATGCCACTTTCCCCCTGGGAGCCTCAGACCCACAGTCACTGGGCGAGGTACTGACAAAACTTCCTCATTCTCCACCCAGCAGGATCCTTGTAGCTAATCGATAAGGCTGAGCTAAAAGTGATCAACATAGCCTCATGTTTTGGTTGAAGGAAGCTGAGGCCCTGATAGAGAATGACACACCCAACCAATCTGGGGCAGGCCCAGGTGGCTGGACTGACAGTAGCAGGTAAGGCTTGCCCTAAGCAGGTCTAGCCTCTGGGGACTTTGTGGAGGGTACAAACAATGAGGCCCAGAGGAGGGAGGGGCTTGCCCAGGCCCCCACCACGTGCCAGAGGCCAGGCTAGGACTCCAGGAGGCTTGTCCCCTGCCCAGCCCCTTGCAGGTACAGGAGCTCCAGGTCCATTTATGGGTAAGTCACAGCCGACCAGAGAGGAAAAACACTTGCTCCAGATTTGTCCTAGGAGGACCTAGAACCCGGGGCAAAGGGGAGAATGTGGCTGGTAGGAACTGACTGTGGTGGGATTCCTGAGGACAGGAGAAAGCAGGCTGGGAAGAGAGGTGGACTCTTTTGGCTGAAGTAATAACCATTGCTCCTCCCATAAAACTATCTCATGATTCTTATGGACTAATATGGCTACAGAAATCCCATGAGTCATAGGGACAGCCTTGGCGAGAGAAAACCCATGATTCTTAGATGCAAACATAGTCCTTGCCCTCAGGGAGCTTGATAATATTGCCTTCATTTATTCATTAAGTAATTGCTGACACCCACTCTGTGCCTGCCCTTCCTATGAGGGGTGTTGAGGACCCACAGACCAACCAGACCTGGTTCCTGCTCTGCAAGGTCCCACATTCCAGGCGGGCTGACAAACAAATCATGGAAACTGGACAAGATGAATCAGTGAAGCCCCTGGGGGGAGCATGGGTTCCGCAGCCAGAAAGATCTAGCTGACGATATTAACAAAAAGAGTGGCTGGCATTCATTGAGTGCCTACTCAGTGCCAGGCACTGGTGCACACATTCTCCACATATTAGCTATTTTGGTGAAATCCTGACTCTTTCTTGCTAACTGTGTAACTTTGGGCAAATTACTTAACCTCTCTGATACTCACAATTCTCATCTGCAAAATGAGAGCTATAATATCTACCTTGCTAGGTTATTGTGGGGTTTCAGTCAGATGGTGTGAGAGAGAGAGAGACAGAAAGAGAGAGAGATGAAAGAACACAGCTGGGACTCCATAAACATAGCCACTGTCAGAATCATACGTGCCATCACGGAGGGATGCTTACAGTCAGTGTTCTCTGAGGGTTGGGGACAGTTGCGTGTGAGGTCGGAAGAGGATTGGAGGGGACAAATTAGGACAGACCCTGGAAAGAAGGGGAGACTTGGCCTGGGCCTGGAAAGGGTGGGGGCCCTGTTTTCTGTTTCTGCTCCTCCTACTGTCCCTCCTGGGCTCCCCCAGACCAAGTGACCCAAGAGAGCAAGGCAGAAGCCACAATGCCTTTTATGATGTAGCCGTCACACTGCAGTCACTTATGCAGCATCCGATTGGTGACACAGGTCCACCCTGCTCAGTGTGGGAGAGGACAACACAAAGGTGTGAGTACTGGGAGGCAAGGGATGCTGAGGACCCTCTCAGAGGCTGGCAAGACTGTGGGATGCTTCAGGGACGAAACAGTGAGCAAAATCCCAGTTCTCGCTTTCAGAGTTGAGTATGATTCTGTGAGTATGTATGTCTGTTGTGAGTACAAAATACAACACCGCGTTCCAAAAAAAAAATCACACCACCAGACATAATCTATGAAGCAAACAAACAGGGCAGCATATACCAGTGGTCAGAGAGAAGGCCTCTTCAGGACGAGGTGTTTCGACGGAAGCCACAGAAAAGGCAGGGAGGAAGGGTGTTCTAGGCAGAGGGAACGGTGCCTAGGCCAGGAGAGGGGTGAGGTGGAGAGGCCCACATGGTGAGGAGCTGGGGCCTCTACCACGAGGCAGCGTGCACTTGCCCTCCATGTGAGGGCGCCACCTTGGAAGCGGGTCCTCCAGCCCCAGTCCTGTTGTCTGCAGATGACTGGCCCAAGTGACATCCTTATTGTGGCCCTGTGAGAATCCCGAGCCAGACACAGCCACGCTGCTGCCAAATTCCTGACCCGCAGCAAGTGTGTGAGATAAGGTTGGTTGTTTTAAGCCGGTAAGTTTTGAAGAACTTTGTTATGAAACTCTAGATAGATAAATAGATTGTATAAATAGGTGGCTAGGTGGATGGTAAAAAACTAAGCCCCCGCTCGCTGAGCCCTGTGTCTGTGCTAGACGCTGTGCCAAGTGTTTTACAGGTGTTGATTCATGACAAATTGTCACAGCAACCTCATGAGATGGCTCCTACCTGCACCTGGGATAAAGAACTAGGTGCAGCAAGGTTAAATAACTCACCCAATGTCACACCGGCAGCTTGATGCTACAAGTTTCCCTGCTACTCCACAGCACCTGGGTGGCTCCTGTCCCATCTCGGTTCCCCATCATCAACCCAGTGGGCACGGGGAAAGGGTCTCTCCAGAAGGCCACATGGTCCTACCAGGGCTGACCCTGGAGCTGCGTGGACATGGGCAGCAGGGCTGGGAGTGCCAGAGCTCCAGGCCCAGAGCCAGCTTCTCCTGCTGGAACTCAAGGCCCAGAGCCAGTCCTTCCACCTGCTGGAAGGACTGCCTGGCCCCTTACCTGTGGATGCCAGCTGGCTGAGACAGGAGAGAGAGGGCAGCTTCTGTTTAGTCACTCCCAGTGGACCCGAGTCCCTGTGGGGGTGGGATGGGGTCAGAGAGCTCAGATTCTAGTCCGCTTGTCATCACCGCGCTCCTTAGCCAAACTGCTACGGTTACACAGTCCAGGACGCTGGCTGGGCGCACTACAGACCTCAGAAGCTCCGTCCTCTGGATCCGAAACAATGTGGTGGGGGCAGAGCTAAAAATAACAATGGAAAACCACCAGCCCCTTTTACCCTCTAAGAAAAGGAGGCTAAAGGGGTCTGTGGGCTTCGTAGGAGCATGGAGCACCCCTGCCCACATTGTCATAGGAAGGGATCTAGGTCGTGCAGAGCCGGGCCCCTTGAGAGAGATGTGGGACCCAAGGAACCGGGCACAGGCAGCTTGGGTCCAGGTTGGGCTTTACCTGTTATACTCACCGCATGGCCTCAAGCAAGTTCCTCAGCCTCTCTGCGCCTCTGAAAAGTTCATCTGAAAACCTGTTCTTTAGGAATGAATGAATGCTCACGGGCACCAGGATCTTCAGTTTACCTGTTGTCTTTCCAAGGACCTTGCAAGGTGCCATTTACAGATGAAGGCATGAGGTTAAGACTCTCTCAGGGGCCACACAGAGCTAATAAGATGTGGAAATTGTCAGGGTTCAAAGCTGAGCGCAGTTCTTACCTCTGTGTCACCTTGCCCCTATTCGTTGTTGAGACTTTAGGTCCTGCCACTTTGTGTGACACCTGTTAAATGCAGTTATTGTTTTCAAGCAAATAGACAGAGTAGGTTTCAGGGATGAGTAGTGAGCTCCCTGTCATTCCGGAGGTATGCAAGCACATCCTGAGTGTGGTAAGGGCCTTCAAGTGCTAGATTTGGGGTTTAACTCAGTGCCATTTAATATTCTCCCAAACTCTAGACACTAGGGTTCATCGCTGTCCTCTCCTGGAAGACAGAGGACACAAAGAGGATTAGGCTTGTTTTATAGTGGGGGAAGCTGAGCCCCGGGGCCAGGATTTTCCCAATGGCATGCATGTAGATCAAGGTGAATCTGGGTTGGGACCTTAGTCAAGGCAGATGCTCAGTTAGACCACCCTCCACCCACCAGGCCTGATGGGGAGACAGCAGGAAGGTGGGCTCCTGCCTCTGACTGGGGAGAAGGCAAAACATGGTAGAATGAAGACACAGAACCTTGGACACAGCATGGAGAAATCCTAGGGTCATGGGTGGGTGCCCAGGGGACATGCATGGCCAAGGAGCAGGCAAAGGCCATCAGAAATGCAGACCTTACTCTTCTTTGGTCCAGTTCCCTCATTGGACAGGTGAACAACTAAAGACCTGTCAGGAGAGAAGAGTCTCCTGTCCCAGATCTGTCATGTTCAGGACTCAGGACTGCTGAGAAAGTAGGCGGAGGAGAGAGTACGGGCCGAGCTGGGCAAAGCCTGATGCTCCAGCAAAGGAGGATACTTCACAGGGGGGAGCAGGGCTGGATTTGGTGTCTCCTGGCCTCACTAAGGTCCCCGCCCACTTCTCCACCAGACAATAGAAAGAGCTGTTGTTTCCCAATGGGTGCACTAAGGATGCACTAAGCCCTGTTCCAAGTGTTCTGTGTATATTCCTCGTTTATCCAACAAAGTCCTGTGAGGTAAGGACTGTGTGTATCATCACCTCATTTCTTCAGAAGAGGAAACTATGGCCAGAGAGGTTAATGAACCTCCCTGAGGCCACAGAGCCAGCGAGTAGCAAGCTGGGAGTTAAACTGGCAGTGGCTGCCGGGTTCAGGTCTTTGCTCCATGTCACCCTGGTGCTGGTGGCTCCTCTGAGGGTAGAGGATGGACCTTCCCTCCTTTCCTTGCAAGGTCATCCTGTCTGACCTTCATGGTGAGACCATCTGAACCCTCTTTAAAATGACTCATGCTCTGGCCAAGAACATGCCCGGGACATGCCAGGCGGCCCAGCAGCCCCAGGATCCGTGCTGTGAGCCTTGGGTACCCCCACATGCCAGCCAGCCACCCACCAGGGAAGTTTTTATTTTATTACCAGCTTTTTTCTATCTCTAAAAAACGTTCACATTTAAAGCGCACAATTTAGTGGTTTTAGTATATTCAGAGTTGAGCAACCGTCACCATGATTCATTTCATAACCATCACCCGAAAGAAGCCCTGTGTCCGCTAGCAACCACTTCCCACCCCTCTCCGCGCTGCCCTGGGCAACCACGGACCTACCTCTGTGTCTATGGAGCTGCTTCTTCTGGACAGTTCTATAAGTGGACTCCCCATGATATGTGGTACTTCCTTTTGAAGCTTATAATCAACCACCTTTTGCAGGAAGATGGTGTTCTTTCTATTGTAAAGGTGAGGGAACTGTAGCTCAGAGTAGTCAAGTAACTGGCCCCAGGGCACTCAGCTCTGAAGTGGTGGACAGACTTGGCTTATGTCGGTCTGGCTCCAGACACCCCAGGTCACCCTCTTAGACCTGGAATGCAGTGTTGCCTGACAGCATGGCGGGGGCCTGGGGCCAGGGGGCATTTAGGGGTGGGAGGAGGACTGAGAGGGTAGAGGGGTGTGTGAGTGAGGAGGGCTCTGGGGGAGTTCATGGGTCCAGTTGCCAGATATCAGGGTCACTGGCAGGAAAGAAAATGGGCAGGGTAGGCTGTGGGTGCAGGTGGGGGCAGGTGGTGGGGGCAGATGGGGGCAGGTGGTGGGGGCAGATGGGGGAAGGTGGTACGGACAGGCAGCTGTGACAGGGGTTGCTAAATATGCCCTCAGGGCAGCAGCCCCTGTCCGCCCTTCCTCCTGGTTGGTCCAGTCACACCTCCTGACTCCCAGACCCTGCCTCCCCCTCTGGAAACAGCCCTCTCCCCTCCTGCTCCCCGACCCGGGCCCCCCATAGGATGACTCAGCCTCAGCCTGGAGCCAGCTGTCCCGCTGTCGCCGCCTCCTCCCCCACACCTGTCCCTGTCTGGCAGAAGTTCCCATCCCGGGCGTAATTCTCACCAATCCCGGGCGGCTGTGTCAGGACTTCTCGGGCCAGCATCCAAGGGCAGGCAGCTGTGCCCCCACGTCCTGGGGGCCACCCTTTCACTGGGAGGCACTGCTCACCCCTACGGGCAAGCCCCCTTTGGGTGAACAGAAGAACCTCCGGTCCTCTTGCAATGCTCTTTGTATTTTGTTGTTGTTGTTGTTAATGATTTCCATATCTTGTTCAAAAGAAAAAAAATTTTAGAATAAGCTCTTCAGGCTGTTCTCAGCTGTGGATCCCAGCGCAATCCATCCCATAAGCCCCTTAGGAACCAATTGACTAAACAAATTGCTGACACATAGAAAACTTTCCCCTTTGATGAGTGGGGAAACTGAGGCTCATAGAGGGAATGGGACTTCCCCACGGTCACTCTGCTGCAAAGGGGCAGGCTGGAAGTGTGACTGTGTGTCTGGACTCCCAGCTCCATGACCCCGTGAAAATGCATTTCTGAAGGTGCAGCTGTGGGACTAGCCTGCTGGTGTGGTGAGCGGGACTCCGTGAGTCTTGGTGGTCCAACTCAAATGATGGCAACAGCTGCTTGCTAGCCCGAGCACCAGAACCTGATTCTCTTCCCTGTCCACTACTTCATTTAGAGCCCGACAGTCTCAGCTGGAATACCAGCTTCACCAATCTTAGGGCTCTGGACTGTGGGCAAGTCTGTCAACCTCTTTGAGCCTCAGTCTCCTCATCTATAAAACGAGTATGAAAAACATAGCCCCTGCCTTTTGGGCCTACTGCGAAGATTAAATGAGTTAACACGTGTCCAGTGCCCAGCACATGGTGAGTGCTTGATGAATGTGAGCAGTTATTGTTATTCTGCCTGGTGAGTGAAGTACTGCGCAGAGCCCACTCTCACCTCTCCTCTGCCTCAAGGAGTTCATGGGGAAGTGCAGGAAAAAATAGGGCTGTTATGACCCAGAGAGGTGAGGCCTGGGATGACGTTTCTCTATACCTGGCCCAGCCGGGGGCCCCTAAGGAGGTCCACGGTGCTGTGAAGGGGCCAACTGGGAGTCAGAGGCCAGGATCATGGCTTGTTCTGCTGCCCACCTGCTCTAGGACCTTGGGCTCTATGACCTTGCTCACTCTGGGCTGCAAGTTCTTGCTCTGCACAGTGGAAGTGCTGGACTCTGTGTCATTCCGGAGGCCCCGGGCAGCCAGACATCCAGGAGGCCAGCCACGTCCCCTGGGCTATTTTTACCGGGACTATGGGCAGTCACACCACTCATCTTGGAATCTTGGAATCATGACCAAAGAGCCAAAGGTCATGCAAGCTGACCCCTCCTATGTCTGAGGCTGGGCTGGCTCCCTCACCAGCCTCCTTGGGCCTGTGGAATCAGAGGTGGGGGGCATAGCTGGACTCCACTCTAAGCCCCTGACCTCACCGGACCCTATGATTACCACCTGTTCTCATCCCCACTCCATGCTTGTAAACTTTTTTTAAAGCTGTTTACAAAGCCATGGAAGAGTTATGGGATCAGAGATGGGGACATAAGGAGGGACAGAAACTGCTCCTAGCTGGCAGAGACACAGAGACGGGGTGAGAGAACAGAGACAGAGGTAGAAACAGAGAGACATAGATGAAGACAGCAAAGGAAAGAGAAATACAGTCAAATATAAGGAGGCAGGGAGAAAGAAAAATAGAAAGGCTTTAAAGAGAGGGAGGATAAAGACACAGAGAAAGAAATAGTGAGACAGAGAACACAAGATGGAGGAGAGAGGAAGACAGAGGGCACAGGTGACCTCCCCAGGACAGAGCCCTCTAGTAAGAGGTGTATCTTTTCTGAACTTCTGTTTTCTCATCTGTGAAGCCACATCTGAGCCAAGGGACCCCCAAGGACCCCTCGGACGTTGATGTACAGACCCTGTGGTGTGAGGCACTTTGAGAAGGGCATTGGGACGAGGAGTCCCAGGGCTGCCAAGTGCGGGGGTCTTTCCCACCTTCTACTTCCTTGTGTCTGCAGACCCAGACCCAAGTCTTACTCGTGGCTGTTCCATCGTCTCCTCTGCTTCACTCCCTTTCTGGCCATCAGCGCTCTGTGGACAAGGACAGAGGTGACCGAGCCACACAGGCTCTCCCCACAAGGTCTGGGACCCTCTCTCAGCAAAGGGCAAGGCTCCCTTCTCCCCCCTTCCTCAGTGAGACACTGCAGCCTGGGACCCTCTCACTAGGGGACAGATAGACGTTCAGGGAGAAGGGCCCCAGTTCCTGCTGCCATCCACCAGTGAGGCTGCTCCCCACACACATTATGACTGATGTGCAGAAGCGCCAGGAGCTGTCCTCAGGGGCTTGATGTATGCTAATTCATTTGATCCTCATGAAGGTCTTTTGGAGAAAATAATAAAAAGTTGTTATTTTTATTCCACAGAGGAGGAAACTGAGGCACAGAATAGTATAATAACTTGCCCAAAATCATACCCTGGAAAGAGTCAAGGCTGGCTTGAGAGCCTGAGTTGATGATGACTAAGGGTTGTGTCTGTCCAGGTGTGACAGTACACCCTCACTGGGAGTCCCCACATCCCAGCACCGAGCTAAGTGCTTACTTGTTTAATCCTCATGGTCAACGCTGTGGATTCCCTGCCCGACAGCCCTCCCCTCAACTCTGTCCCAGCTTCCTTGCCTCAAGAGTCCATGCGGGTTTGGGAGCTCAACTCCAATGATGCTCAAGGAAGACAACTCCAGCCTTAGCCCCAGAGGCGAGTTTCAGTTGTTCTCAACCCATCATGGTGGTCTTGCCCATGATTGACATAGACATTTGACTGAGTCCTAGCTAATGGGGGGCTGAGAGGGTATCTGTCGTGTGAAGGGAATGAGGTTTCTACGAAGTTCTTCCTCAGAAGGGGACATGAAGCAGAGAATTGCCTTTTTCTGCTTTTGGATGTTGGGTGAAGATGTGATGCTGGGAGCTGTGGCAGCCATTTTGTGATCCTGAGGGGAAGGTGAATTATAGAGAGGCAGACCTACAGCCATGTGAGTGACCCTGAGCCAGAGCCCCCTCATTGAGCACTATCAACCCCAAGAAATATGTGAGGCAATGATGAAATATTGAACTATTAGGTTTTACCATTACATTTGGAGTGATTTCTTATTCAGCAATAAAAATCAGAACAGTAAGTGGAGAATTAAATGTACTAGGGCTACTTAGGTAGTTTGTTTTGTTTTGTTTATAGAGAAGCAGCCATGTAAAAGAATCCAAGAGTTTCCATCAGCTGGCAGTGACCTCAGGTCCCTGGAGTGGTTCACCTCTGCTCCAGTGAGTCCCTTTATGGCTTCTCATTGACACTCTCCGTAAGGTGAGAGGTGAGATATGAGTGACCCGGCTCTGGCCAACCCAGTAGCCTCTGGAACATCACCCGCAGTTTCGGATCCTCGCCAGCACAGCCTGCAGACACTTAGCGGGGGATTTGGTCACTTGTCTTCAACTGGCAGATTAGTGGGTCTTGCCTGGGGAATGTCATCGAATGTCATCAACGCTGCCTCAGGGTGCCTGCAGAATGAGGGCAGGACTGACTACAGGACACAGGTCACTGGGCAAGGAAGCATCAGCCTGCCCAGAAAAGGTATCAAGACCACAACCACGTGACTACTGACTCCTGCCCAGCCTTCAAGACCCAGTGTTCCCTGATGCCCCTCTCTGCCCATCCCTGCGCCCTGCACATGCCCCCGCTCCCCTCTCCCTGATCACAAATTGCCTAAAGCTGGGGGTTTTGTCTCATTCATTTTTTTGTTTCTCCTTGACTGACTGTGCCTGCCACAGAGGCATTGGACTCATATTGCTGAATAAGTTGACTGGTCCCAGCCGGTGGGCACGAGCCCATTCTTTGTTGTGTCTGTTGATGGGGAGCTCACTTCTCCCCGGGAACCAGTTCCATTTTTAGAACCCTAACCCATTGTGATGGTACACAAAGTATGAATGTGGGGCATTTACAGGATGTCCCTCTCCTGGACCTGGACCATGACCATCTTTTGATTATTTATTCATTTTTTGCCCTTCTTCTCATCTAAAGTAGAAGGCAATTAACTTTTTTTAATCTTTAACTTAGAGTTGACATTCAGTATTATATTAGTTTCAGGTGTACAGCACAGCAGTTGGACATTTATAGAACTTACAAAGTCATCCCCTCAATGAGTTCAGCGCCCACTGGGCACCAGACATAGTTATTACACTCACATTAACTATACTCCCTGTGCTGTACTTTACATCCCTAGGACTCTCTTGTAACTGCCAATCTATACTTCTCCATCCCTTCACCTTTTCACCCACCCCCCAACCCTCACCCGTGTGGCAAACACCAGTCTGTTCTCTGTATCTGAGTTTGTTTCTGTTTTGTTTGCTCATTTATTTTGTTTTTTAGATTCCAGGTATGAGTGAAATCATATGGTACTTGTCTTTCTCTGACTTATCTCATTTAGCATAATATGCATCCATGCTTTTACTGATGGTAAGATTTTAATTTTTTTATGTCTGAGGCTATTCCATTGTGTATACACACTGCTCACAAAAATTAGGGGATCAGGGAACGTGCAGAGACTCCAGTACTTTTAGTCTTTTGTTTGTATAGAGCATTTTCACCAATGAAATCAAAGTTGGTTTTCCATCTCCTTTGCATAATCAAACAACTTTCTTTGACTTGTTGTTTGCTTTCTTGATGTTCTTGTTTAATAAAAAAATTAAATGCTTATTTTTTATTGCTTCATATTCATTTTGAAATATCCCCTAATTTTTGTGAGCAGTAGGTATACCGCATCTTTGTCCATTCATATTTTGATGGACACTGGGGTTGAAGAAGGCCATTTTTTAATTGCTGGGAGAGAAGCTAATTTGACGTAAATAATAACATCATGGGTGATGGAGAAGAAGCATGAGAATGGTTGCACTGACCAGGAACTTTAAGAAGAGAGGGGCTCCAGCAGCCCTGAGGCCTGTGGGCAGCCGAGAAGACAGGGAAGACAATTCCAATAAGTAGCAATGTGGCCTACATATCGAAGGCTCTTTTAATGCCCTTCCAGGAACTCAAGAATGGAATTTGTCCTCAATGACTTTGGTAGTTGAACTGTCTTATTTAAGCGTGACATTGCTCTGACCCTGAGCCACACGAGTCAGGGTTGTGCGTTCCGCGTCCTGTTAGCAGGAGGTCGCTCTGTGCTTGGACACAGGTTTCTCTTCCACGTAATGACCTTTCCTGGTGCAGTTACAGAATCCTGCTGGTAAAAATCTAGCTTAGAACCAGCTGTGTGCTTTCTGAAGTTTAACTATCATCTATCGTGTGACTTTCATGACTATTTTTCCCTGCACCTCGCAGCCCGGCCCCCGCCCTGTTTGAATATCAGAATAGGAGCTGGCACCAAAGCAGAAGCCCCTGGAGCAGTCATTATCAACAACACTAGACAACACCCCCTTCTTTTTTTTTTACACTCCCTTCTTTGTAACTAATATTTGGTAACACCCCTTCACTATCCTGAAATGAAGCTCATTGATACTATAACCTACCCACATCCATACCTTTAAAAGTTCAATATCATATAACTATAAAATATATAAAGATAAAGTTTTTTTTAATAATAAAATACAGTGTTTTTCAATATTTAAGTGCTCAGGCATGCTGGTACTAGAGGAGATAGGAAGCAGTTAGAGGCTTGCCCCTGTGTGTTGGGTCAGTGACCACATAGTTGGGATAGGCGGAGTTTTGCTGCAATAATAAACACTTCAAGTATCTCACTCCTCCACAGTGTATTTCTCACCCACGTTTCATGTTCAGAGTGGTGGGCAGGGCCTCTGCTCTTCCTAAGGAGACCCAGCCAGATCACAGAGGCGCCGTCTAGACACACAGGGTCCCAGTCACTGTGACGGGTGGGATATGGAGAGTGTTCGCTGGCTACTAAGACTTCTGCTAGAAATCACACACATCCACTCACATTTCATCAGTCCACATAAGCCACACAACTGCACCAAACATCACAGGGTTCAGAGGAATGCCCTCCTACCATGTGCCTGAAAGGAGAAGACACCATCGTGACTGCCACAGCCACCGAAATCCCATGGTGGCACTGCCTTGCAGGGGCAGGGAGTTGGTGCAATTTTCTAAAATGGTGAACAAGTCTTGGTAAAGTTCCCAGTAAATTCTGTTTTCTCCATAATTCAATGTATTTTTAAATAGTTTAAAGATAATGTGTGTATAAATAAAATTTATAAGTTCTAGAGTTAGGGTCTAGACTCTAGAACATGGGATGAATCTTCATTATGTGTTTTTCTCTGCATGTGTTAGAACAGCCAGCATCCCTTCCTCCCTTACCCCTCACAAAACACGACTGTCCAACACGCCCCCACAGGGGACAATATTAGACCTGCCGAGAGCCACCAATCTAAGCCAGTGGTTGTAACAAACTGTCCCAGCAGAATAGCCCCATTTGGCTTATTTCAAAGGAAATATTATGCAGAACCCAACAGACACATCGGCTAGAGTTACCACTGATCTGCTGGAAGCTGGGACGCCTGCTCTGCCCAATTCCCCCTCTCCCGAACTCCGCACATTTGTCCAAAGACCCTGGGGTCCCCAGTGCTCAAAACAGAGGCTCCAAATAACCCAGTTTCATAATTCATCAGGCCCACAAAATCATCCCTTCTCTGAAGCATGTGGTGAGATGAGACCCACCTGCCCTCTGAGCATTTGAATCTGATAACTGGTAATGTAAGCTTTTGATAAGGTATTTGGAAGCTACATTCTCTGCCATGAGGAAAGGCCACCGGCCCAAACATGAGGAGTTCACGCCTCAGTCAATGTGTTTGTTTCCTGTAAGGAAACAGCATCCTTTGACGAGTAGAAATAATTTAATTAAAGACCCTACTCTTTTAAATGCATTAACACAAGTTCAGTATTTTGTTTCTATTTCTGTGCAAAATGCTAGCCCGGGAAGGATGTTTATATTCGTGGGTAATCTGTGGTCGGACAAAGGGCCACAGAATTGATGTGGGTCAATAAGGAAAGGTTTTGTGGCTATTTTTTCTTTTTAAAAAGGTATATCTTTCACTTGTTTGGGAATACTAAATGAACAGAGAGAGAGCAAGCAATTGAGAGAGAGAACCCTGTGAAATATAAAATGAGATATAATTTAAATTATCAATAATATGACAAATAGGTGTGTGTTTACGGTATACTTCATGAAGCCTGTGCCATTTTTTTCTTTTTTTTTTTTTTTTTTGTCACCTGATACCTCCGGTTCTGCTTAGCTAAAGGCCTGCCAAGTCAAGAGCTCAAGTGACTTGTCACACACACAGCTCTCCACAATTTACTGCCTGTGCCCCCCCAGACTGTTCGTGCCCTCTCTGACTTCTCAGCCTGGCCGCGTTCAAAAAGCCAGCGTCCAGGGCAGGGTCAATAGAGCTGGCGTGTAGAGTCCATGGACAGGCCACGTTGCTGTCCTGGGGGCATGCCTCCTGTGGGTTTCAGAGCGACAGGCAAATGGACAGAAAGCCAATTTCAGACTGAATGCTGGAAGAATTCAACATTCATTCAGTCTCACACAGAGATGCACACGTACACAGCATCTTCATGGAGACATCACACACACATACACACACACACACACACACACACATGTATGCACACACGTACACATAGCTCAAGTTCTGGAACCAGATATTCAGAGCCAGGCTCCACTGGTGCTGACACCGACTGAGCATCGGGCCAGGGGCTCGTCGTTCGTGATGATGAGCATACAGAGGGGACCCTTGCCCTCTCTGTCTGATGGGGAAGAAACAAAACCCAAACAAGAGAAAAGAAAGCCCCATCAAATTCACAATTATCAACTGTGATAAAGAGTCCCATTTTGGACAGAACAAGAAACAAGTTATTGAGAAATACTCTCAATTCTTTTTTTTTTTTTTTTACAGAGACAGAGAGAGGGATAGACAGGGACAGACAGACAGGAACGGAGAGAGGTGAGAAGCATCAATCATCAGTTTTTTGTTGCGACACCTTAGTTGTTCATCGATTTCTTTCTCACATGTGCCTTGACCGCGGGCCTTCAGCAGACTGAGTAACCCCTTGCTGGAGCCAGCGACCTTGGGTCCAAGCTGGTGAGCTTTGCTCAAACCAGATGAGTCCGCACTCAAGCTGGCGACCTCGGGGTCTTGAACCTGGGTCCTCCACATCCCAGTCCATCGCTCTATCCACTGTGCCACCACCTGGTCAGGCCTCTCCACTCTTAATAGCACAATAGTTCTGGGTAAAAAAAAATTTTTTAGAAACTTCAAAAATGGACAGCTGAGCAAGCAAGAAAACAAGGGCTATCCTCACTCAGAATACAAACTAGCAAAGAGGAGGAAAAAGGAGAGAGTGGTGAGGGACAGCGTCAGTCAGACCACACACAGCGCAGGGGAAATCCAGCAGGAGACAGCACCTATGCAGGGAAGGTGACGTCGGAGAGAGATTTCATATAACTTTATATACAAATTACAGACAGGATATATTCTTCTCTCTCTCTCTTTTTTTTTTTTTTTTAGTGAGAGGAGGGGAAATAGAGCGATAGACTCCCACATGCACCCAACCAGGATCCACCCGGCAACCCCCCCCCCCCCCCCCACCCTCCATCTGGGGCCAATGGTCAAACTAATCAAGCCACCGGCTGTGGGAGGGGAAGAGGGAAAGAAGGGGAAGAGGAGGGAAAGAGAAGCAGTTGGTCACTGCTCTTGTGTCCCCTGACTGGGGATCAAACCTGGGTATGTCCACGCACCAGGCTGATGCTCAATCCACTGAGCAAACCAGCCAGGGCCATATATTCTTATTATATATTTTATATATTTGTATATAAACCATATATTATGTAGTCATATATTTTATATATGTTATATATGATATATTCTTATATATAATACCTCTTCAAATGTAATATTTCATATCTATTTATAAACTGTATGATATATGTGTATAAATCCTGCAAGGCCTGTTTCTCTGGAGAATCCCGACTAATGCGCCACCCTCTGCATGATCCCTGCGACGAGCCCTGTCTCCTCTGACCCCCTAGGATCCCGGCCCCAACCTGGGCCTGGCACATAGCATTTGCTCAACAAATATTTGGAAAATCAATGCAGAGTAGAAGCCACATTGGGATCATCATCTGAACACGTTAGCTTGTGTTGCCCCTGGGGTTTCCTTCCCTCCTCGGCACTTGGCTTTTCAGACAGTGAGCATTTCTGGGCCCAAGCCTCAGCAAAGCCCGTGACCGCCAAAAGGAAGAGAAACAGGCCCCTTGCCTGGATTTGCCGATTCAAAAAGCTCAGGTCCCAAGAGGACCAGAAGGAAACACGTAGAGGACAGAAGACTTGGAGAAAACCACGAGGTGGTCCTGCTTGGCTGGCTGGGAAATAATTTTCTGAACTGTGGGGAGGAAGAGAGTTAAAGAGGACACAGTGAGATGGCGCTCAGTGGTGGCTCCCGGTGAGCGTGGTTTTTCCCTGTTCAAGGCCACTGCTAGCTCAGAGAGCACCCTGGGTGAGCTAGGAAAAGGCTCCCCTTCCCGACATGCTGCTTGGCAACTGGAGCCCAGACAGGATCCAGCCCTTAGTAGCTCCCTTGGCTGGGACCCCATGTGGACTGCACAGTTCATACCACCACGCAGGGCAGCCCTGCCAAGCCCCGCAGGGGACTGTGACAGCTCAGACAGGTCCGTGGGGTCTGAACACAGAGGAAGCCTGTGCCTCTTGTCTTTTGTGTGGCAGGGGAGTCCCTGCGAAGAAGTGGCCTCAGGCAGAAGCAGCCGTGGCTAACCTCAGAGTTCCTCAAATGCCTGACGGGGACAATGAATAATGAAGACCAGGTTGGGCACAGCATTCATTAGGACGCCACTGGGAACAAAGGACAGCAACAGCCAGACTGCCACCTGCCCGCCCACACTCTCCACAGATTGGCACATGGGAGCTCCTTGGAACTAGCCAAAACCCCAAGGAAATTTGGAACCAGGGAAAACCCTCCAGAAGGCCGAGATTAAGTCTCTTCCACCAGCCACAAGGAGGATTCCAGACAAAAATCCAGTGGAAAGAAAAAAGTTCAGTTGATTTATTTAAAAAAAAAAAGTGACATTTTGCACCTGGCCTCAGGGGGACTGATCTCCATAGTCCTGTAGAGTTTGTCTCTGAGTGTCTGCTTTACGTGTGAGAGGCGGGTGGGAGAGGCGAGGGGCTGGGGGGCGGGGTGGTCAAGGTGGCTGAATCTTGGGCGCACACTGAAGGTATAAACTGACTTTTTACAAATTACTTTTATTTCTTGATTTCAGCAAGAGAGGAAGGGAGGTGGAGAGACAGGAACACTGAGCTGCTCCTGTATGTTCCTTGACCGGGGACCGAACCAGCAACCTCTGCACTTCAGGATGATGCTCTAACCAACCGAGCTATCCAGCCAGGGCTGCTTTTTTTTTTTACTTGCTGTGATCAACCAATATTTGTTGAATAAAAGCTGAACAAATGAGAAATGACTGGTACTTCTCAGCAACCCTGATCTTATTCTGTCCTGATTCAATTACCAACACGCGTGGGTCTCCCTGACTAGACTGTCAATGGTTTGAGGCCAGGGACCAGCTTCCTCCGCTTTAAATCCTGCACATGTATCCCGTGCAGAGGTGCTCAGTGCCTGGGCGCTCAATTGAATTACTATAAAGGCATGGGGATTTTTTTTTCCCCCCAGGCTCCAAGATTAAAAAACGCCTCTCCCCCGTCCTCTTCTCCCCTTCTCAACCACCTTGTCGGAGACCATCCAGTTCCCAAAGCCTGGCGCAGACTCAGATGGAAGGAGGTAGGCCCGCTAATGTTGTTGTCTGATGCTACAGCACGGCCTGAAAATTGAGCCTGTTAGGATTAGAGATGTGTCTACATTCGAGAGATGAACTCTGCCCTGTTCAGCAGCCGTGGACTTTGATGTGGTCTGAGGTTTGGGGCAGTGAGGTTGGGCTCATTCCAGGGGCCTGAGCCCCGGAGTATGGATACTCAAGGGCAGGGGGCACTAGGTTGCTTGTCTAGGGAGCCCCTGGAGATTTATGGAGTCAAGGACTTGGGGCTTCCCAGACTTGGTGCCCTGAGTCTTGGGTGCTATTCAAGCCCCTAACGGCTTGGGCACCAGATGAACCCAGACCACCAGATCCCTTTCCACTGCCCCTGACCACGGCCTCTGTCTGCTCCAGCCTTCTTCCTGGCTGCCAGGATCACATGCCGGTGTTTTATTCTGGGACCTCGGAGTAGTACTTATGCATTCTGCCTGAGTACTTGGCCTTTGTAGATATGGATTTTGTCTCTTGGCTTGTGTCTGTAAGTTACTCCCTGTGTCTGTCCTTTCTTTGTGGCCAGAAGGTCAGCCCTTGTCACTGGCTGTCCGCCTAGCTGTTTCCCTCGCTGGAGTCTCCCCTGTCTTCCAGGACACTGTTTGAACCCAGCTCTGCCACTTACTAGATAGTGCCCTTGGCATGTTACTTAGGTTGTTGTGACCACCTTACCATCTCTCCCTGGTTCTGTGCCCCTGCTTCTGGCACTGATCACTCCGTATGACAAAGGTCAGTTCACCAGCCCACTTTCCTCACCAGACGAGGCTCTCCCTTCCATTCCTGCCCAGCATTGCCCTGCCACTGAGTAACGGCCTGAGGAAGGCGTTCCCTTCCTGTCTCCCTTCCTGCTCTCCCAGGTCTCCTCCCTTCCTCCTTCCCGTCTCCTCTTCCTCCTCCCCCCCACCTCCCCACAAGGCTCTCAGCACACTTAGTTCCCTCATCTGCCTTCCTGCTGTTTCCCCCGTGAAGCCCCTTCACTTGCTCTAGGGGACAAAAAAAACTCCAGGCAGAGACTGTGATGTTCGCACGGAGTCTTTTATTAAAACCAGGTGAGTCACTCCATTAGCTGAGAAGGCACACTTCTGGTCCAGCCTCCCTTGGGCTGGACGTGACTACCCCACCCTGCCCAGACCGCCTTCTCATTGCAAAGGGATGTTCTGCCGTCTCCAGGGGGCGGGTTGGTGGGTCAGAGAATTGTGGTGGCTGGGGCTCAGTTTACAGCTTGGATTTGGGGTTCAAGGTGAGGGTGCAGGTGTGGGTCAGTTTGGAGGTTGAAAGAAATCAGGCAGGAATTTAAGTGAAAGAGTAATTAAGTACAACCTGAACTCTGCAGGCCACGGCGAGCTAAGGGCCATGTTTCTCCCTGCTCCCAAGGTGATGACCCTCCACAGGGAGGCCCGCCCTGGGCGTGTGAAGCCACCTTGACCACCCCGCTCCCCAGCCCCTCCGGAGGCCTCTCATACGCAAAGCAGATACTCAGAAACAAACTCTACAGGACTATCCGAGATTCAGTCCCCGCCACCCCCTGAGGCCAGGCCCAGGCGGGTGGGGGTGGGGGCTTTGGGGGACTTAGCCCTGGAACCCCAGCTCCTTGTACTTGGCAGCGATGTCATTCCGGAACAGTTCCAGGGCCTTCTTCATGGCTCCCTGGGCATCAGCGCCAAAGTCCCCGGGGTGCATGCTCTGCAAAACCTGAATGATGGCTTCTGAGATGAACTGCAGGGGGGGAGGAGAGAGGTGCAGGTCAGGGGGCCTGGACAAGCCAGGTGTGGGAATCAGGCTGGGTCCCATCTTCTCTTTCTTCCAGGCCCATTTATCGAGCACCTACTATACACTAGGTACATCTGAGTGGTCTCTATAGATTAACAGGAACAGATAGGGAAAATGAGGCCCATCTTGGTAGAGTTGAAGAAAGGTTAAACCATGAGCTAGTGCTCAGGACGAGGGTCCAAGGCAGCCAGGCAAGAGCCTGGGGCACGACCACCAGGGCAGGGGGGTGGAGGGGGGGAATGCCCACGGTTCGTAATTTTATACAGCATTTTACAGTCTGAAAGTCTAGAAGAAAATTATTTCCATTTGCATCTATTCAATTTTTGCATTAGTGGCTTAGTGCAGTCATTGCTTTAAATAGCCCTTGGGGGCGGGGCAGGGTGTGGAGCATGCACTGGGGTTCAAAAGCCCTGGTGGGAGGGAAGGAGTGAGAGGAGTGGGAAAGGGACAAGGCCTGCAGCTCACCCCCAGGACAGTAACGTCTCCTGTTGGCCTCACCATCACCAGCTGTCTTTACACCCACAGTATCATTCATTGCCAGGAACCTGGAGGTAGGAAATCTATAGCACGGGGCTGCCCTGGGGCTGGAAGGTCTCACAGATGTAAAATGCATTACACTTTTTGAACAGTTGATCAAGATTCAATGCCGACCACAATGCTGGTCAGTGGACATGGTGGGGTCATTTACAGAGGACCAGACGGGGAAGTGGCCAGACTGAGGTCATGTGGCAAGTGGACAGCAGAGCTGGGGCTTGCACCCAGGGATTGTGGGTAAATGAACACCGGAGCCAGGGACTGAGCCAGTGTCTACACCATGGTCGGGTTCTCCCATTTTCCTGGGGCGCCCAGGGGTGCACGTGACCGAAAGCGGGTGGGAGACAGCGTGCGGGGAGAGCCCTCAAGGAGCATAATTATTAACACCCAGGAAACACCATTTGGCTCAAAAACCATGAACACCTACCTTTGGGCCTTGATGTGGGGACATATGTCAAGTTCACCTTTAATGTCATGAATGCAAATAAATGAAGTGGGGCTCCGGGTGCCATGGAGCAAGCCCTGCCCTTCCTGACCCTGGGAGACCCGAGTCCCAGGCCCAGCACTGCAATGACCCACACTCAACGTGACATCACCTGTGAAGTGGGGGCTTCAACAACCACATCAAGCCCCCCAACTCAGCCTTTCCTGAGTCCATGGCAGAGCCACTGTATCTAGAAAATTGTGGGATGGGGCAGCTGGACAGATGAGAAAAGGCGAAAGATTTATGCGATCTGAAGAGAAACCAGAGTATGGACAGATGAGAAAAGACAGTTGCTGTTAGCACCCAGCACCCCCTGCACCCCCTCATTGCCAGGTGAGAAGGAGCAATTTCTTATGAAGAGCACGAAGGAGGTGCTTGGTGAGTGGGAGGGTGTTCATGGGGCTCTGTCTTAATTGCAGTAAATTACACTTCTTTACAGAGACCTGGGTTCTAGTCCACTCGCTGGTGGTGCTAACATGGCTACATGGTTTTCCCTCTGCGCCTCAGTTTCCTTATCAGTAGGGAGGGGATTGGTCATTCCAGTTATATTGTGAGCCCACCACCTGCCACTGGGGTTCAGCAATAGCAGAGAGCCCGGGTGTGCCCTTGAGGAACCAGTCCCAGCCAGAAGACAGCTGGGTAAAGAAATAAATTACAACACGGCCAGGCAGGCAACATGACAAGATGAGGATCAAGTGCCTTAGCTGGGGCCGGGCCAGCAGATGGAGCATCTGACTGCCTCGTGCAGAGAAGGTGGCTTCTGAGCCGAGCCTTGCATGATGGACAGGGATCTGCCCACAGAGGATGGGGAGGGCAGGGACCGCAATGTCCCTTTTCACTTTCCCTGGTAAGAGAATGCTAATTGTATTTGTAGTAGCAATAGACTGCATTCCCCAGCTACCCATGCAGTTTGGTGTGGTCTTATAATTAACTTCTGGCCAACGAGGTGTATACAACATTGTTAGAGATTTCTGGGACTCCTTAAACTCCTTAAAAGAGAGCCTTCCTTTCTTCTTCCTGCTTCCTGTTTGGAATATGGACTGGATGGCTGGAGCTCTAGCAGCCATCTTGGGCTGTGAGTCAACTTTGAAAAGTAGAACAGAAAGAGCCTGTATCCTTAGGGCTCCCATACCAGCTCTGGACTCCTTACATCTGAACTTCTTTTTTGTGAGGAGGAAAAGAAGACACTGAACACAATTCTTAACCTCATGGGGTAATTGTGAACATTCCATGCATTGACCCAGGTGAATCCTATGACCATTCTCTTTAGCCTCACTGCTGCCTGCCTGCTACTGTCACCCCAGAGGATGCACCTATCCATATGACCCTTTGTCCCCAAGCATCCTCGTGCTCCCTGTCACCACATC
This sequence comes from Saccopteryx leptura, assembly GCF_036850995.1. Classification (NCBI taxonomy): domain Eukaryota; kingdom Metazoa; phylum Chordata; class Mammalia; order Chiroptera; family Emballonuridae; genus Saccopteryx; species Saccopteryx leptura. The sequence continues at coordinate 308,091,347 of NC_089503.1, forward strand.
CTCTCCTCCCTAAGACATCTGAGGCTCTCTGCCTTTCATATGTAAATATACTAGAACCAGTAAAGCCAACCTGTTGGCCACCCTCAACCCAGAATAGAACCTCAGCGGCTGAGCTCCTGCCACATGAGTCCTGAGTGTCTCAGACTCCCAGTGGCACAGGGGTTAGAAGCTGGGCTTCCTCAGGAATACAAACGTCATTGGAATCCTGGATCTGCCATTTACTACCTCTGTGACCATGGACAAGCTACTTAACCTCTCTTTACCTCAGTCTTCTCATCTGTCATGTGGGTATGATAATAGTACCAGCCTGTGGAGAGAATGCAAGTTGTGCACCCAATATCCACTCTCCCCTCCTTCCTTGGTAACAACATACTGATCAGGGAGAGAAATATATATAATCTCAATGACCCCAGGAGGAAGACAAAGAGAAGGGCAAAGTGGGTGACATGTGAGGAGACTGGAACACAAAGAGCAGTGACATAGGTCACCCAGCAAGTTAGTGGCTGAGCTGGGACTTGAACCCAAATCTCATCCCTTTGAGGCCTCTCCTTCCATCCTCCCACCGGCCCCTGGCCCTACTTCCCACCTCCAGATACTTGACAGGGATCTTGTGCTTGGTGGCATGCGACTGGGCCAGGGGCTTCAGCTCCGCCTCGTGCTGCCCCTTCTTCTTGAGAATGCCCCCCAGGGCCGTGAGCACAACCGTGCCATGCTTCTTCAGCTCCTCGGAGGCTTTCATCTCGTCCTCGGTCTTCAGGTTCTTGAACTTTTCAAACTTCTCCAGGGTCTCCGGGTGTCCCTTAAAGAGACTGTGGGCACAAGGAGGGCTGGAGTCAGACACAGCAACACACAGTGGGGACTGGAGGTGGCCAGACTTGAGTTCAAATGTGGACTCCCTCGCTTCCCCAGCTGTGTGACCTTGGGCAAGTCACTTTACCTCTCTGTGCCTATGCTTCCTCATACGAGAACTGGGGATAACCAGTCCCTGCCTAGAGATATGCTGTAAGAATTAGATGAGATCATGTCTGGCCTGTGGTGGCACAGTGGATAAAGCGTCAACCTGGAACACTGAGGTTATCGGTTAGAAACACCTGGGCTCCTCACCATCTGTACTGTGAGGGGCATGGGAAGCGCAACAAATCAGAGCTTGGGCTCAAAATAAGGAGCTCCCTGCCGAAGACCAGTTCCTCACTCCTGCCAGGGACCCAGTGAGCTGGCCACAGAGGGATTCTGCCCATGCAGACGGCTCTAGCCTTGGACCTCAGTCTTTCCTGCTGTGAAAAGGTTAGTATTTGTTAAAGGGAGTCATACCTGGTCATTTAGTCGGTGGCAGAGCCCAGCCCCAAACCCAGCATTGGGCGGTTCTATAACTCACACTCTCTCCCTTGGGTTGCACCCTGAAATGTTTGCAGGAGTAACCCTGTCTGCTCAGGCTTTCCTCCTGCCTAATGGCTTCAGTTCCTGGAAAGGTTTCCTCTTTTTGAAGCTTCCTGGCTCTGTGACACCCTTAGACTCAACCATGGACACACTCCAGTTTGCCTACGTATCTTCCAGCACACACCTGTATTCACATTCATGCACACACAGATACGCACACACAGATACACACACAGATACACACACAAGCATGCAGCACATAGCATGGACAGCGAGCACTCCCTTCCCCCAGGAACATATCCTCCAGCTGTCCCAGAGAGCCCAGGGCTGCCCAGAGCTGTGCCCAGTATCACTACCTCACCCCGGGGCCGAGGCCAGGCCTTGCGTGTCACTGACAGCTCATCTCTGGTTCCTCTCACCCAAGGGTCCATAGCTCCTGGCTATTATTATCTGGTGACAATGATCCTGGAAATCCTGCCAGACAGAAGCAGCAAGACCAGGCACCCCCGGGCGAAGGCTGACGTCAGGACATTGGAAGGAGACTGTCTGCGGCAGAATGGGGCCAAGGACCTGGGACCCGAAGGGGTCAGGGTCAGGGACCTCAGACATTTTGGGAGTCCCACAGATACATACAGAAAAGAACATGGGCCTGACCTGTGGTGGCACAGTGGATAAAGCGTCAACCTGGAAATGCTGAGGTTGGCAGTTCGAAACCCTGGGCTTGCCTGGTCAAGGCACATATGGGAGTTGATGCTTCCAGCTCCTCCTCCCTTCTCTCTCTCTGTCTCCTCTCTCTCTCTCTCTCTCTCTCTCTGTCTCTCCCTCTCCTTTCTAAAAAATTAATAAATTAAAAAATTAAAAAAAAAAAGAAAAGAAAAGAACATGGGACTGAGAATTATGGAAGCTGAGTTCTGGTCCCAGCTCTTTTGGCAATGTGCTGTGTGACATGAACAGAACAACTCAACCTCTCTGGGTCTTGGTTCACCCATCTGTAAACCAAAAGGATTGATTGAGCTGATGTCTCAATCTCCATTCTAAGACTTGACGCCCGCCTCATCCTCTGCTCTAAGCCTCACTCATCCACAGAGAAAGCCCACGTCATTTCAAACAGTACAGGAGAGTTGGCTTAATTAGTGCCCACCGGAACATTCTGGCTCCACACAACCAGTTCCTTCCCTTAGCCTTGAGTCCTGCCACTGAGAGTCCCCAGGGCAGCCACAGAAGGCCATGCCCAGACTTGCCTGACAGCAGCCACCCCCAAAATGAGCCAGCAAAGCCCCTCTCCCTGTGGCGACGGGCAGAGGCATTCTCTCTCCTGTTTCAGGTACGTGCCCTTGCCTTGTGCTTTTATCCTCAATCCCATCACCAACCTGCCTCATTTATCAAGGTCTGCAGGCAAGTCAGAGAGAAAGGAGGCCACCTCCCAGCTGCCAAGGAGGCCCCCGCCCATCAGCCAGCCAGCCACACGGAGGACTGAGGACCCCGTCAGAACTGCAAAGGTCCTTCTCTGCTCCAGAACCCCAGGACCGAGGTTGTGGGGCACTATCGCACAGGAGTGGAGAGCAGACGTGTGGGATCCAAGCTGCCTGGACTTGAGTTCCAGCTGTGTAGCTTTGGGTAAATTACTTAACTTCTCTGTTAAATGTGTAATAACAATACCCGCCTCATAAAGTTGTTATGAGGCTTAAGTGAGTTAATACATGTGAAATACTTAACACAGAGCCTGACGATCCGTGTGTACTCTTCAAGTATTTGCTCCTCCTCCTCCTCATCAGCATTTCTACCACCATCTTCATCTCCACCATCCTCATCACCACCCCCATCGCAGCAGCAGCATGGTTGTCGGAACCTGGAGTTTTGGGTTCCGCTCATAGCGGCCATTGGCGGTCTGAGACTCTCGGGCCATGTTTCCTTTCTCGACTACAAGGATTATTGGCCACCAGCAGGGATTTTCAAATTTTTCGTGACCTCTTCAAATGCAAACATTTTTTAAAAAGCGGGCAAAGTTTGGGCAGGAGAAGGAAAGGCAGGGACCTGGGGCCCACGCAGCAGCCCCTCCCTCCTGGCACCGGATTCTCCAGCCGCCCTCCCAGCTCTCTCGTCCTAGAAGTTCATGATCACGGGCCTGCAGTGAAGCCCTTGGCTGTTGTTAGCAGACTCAGCTGAACCGAACTGCCCTCTATTATAATCAGAGGCATGGGAGAAATGACCTTCCCGGGATCGTTATCTGGACAGAACCAAGAGGCCAGGTCACACAGGGGCACCGGCAGGCCTTGGAGTGAGCATCCTCCCTGCACCCTCCGCACACTCCAAATACTGAGGAGGCAGAACCAGTTGTCACTGTCTCTGCATGTCCTACAGCCTAAGATGTGACAGGGCATCAGGCTCTCTGGAGCCTTAAGGGGCCACCAGCTTTGGACATGATGTCTTGTCCCTGGCGCCTGGCCCATGGCAGGACTCTCTGGTCCACCCTGGGAAGGGAGAAATTTCCCCTGGTGACACAATACCCTAAGTCTCCTTCAAGACATTCTGGCACTGACTTGGGGCCGGCAGCCTCCATATCCCCTTGGAAAGACTCCTGCTCTGCGCAGTGGTCTCCCCCAGCCCCGGCTCCCTGCCTCCTCTCCAACAGCACAGAGGATCATGCACACGGAGAATGCCAGGCCGGGAGGGCAGGAAGGATCGCAGAGACCAGAGTAGAAAATCCCTTCACTCAGCCGATAGTGAAATAGGACCCGGCGAGGAGCAGTGACTTGTCCAAGGTCACACAGCAAATTGTTGGCTGAAGAATTGATGTTTACTTTGGGGGGGAGCCTTTTGTCCTATCAAACAGGACCTCTTGCTGTGCCAGCAGCCAGGTGACAGAGACAGGAGAAGAAAGACATAAGGCAATACCCCAAGATGCCAGTTAGAGTTAACAGAGAACTTTCTTGACTCTCCTTCCTCAAGCTGGAACAGGTGAAACCCAGGGGAGACCAAAAGGGCATCTGAGTAGAGAGGAAAGCCTGCCCTGGTTCAGAAAGAAGGAGTTCACCTGTCAATTAAAGTGCGAAGGATAATCCATTTGCTCGTGGCAACCCTGCAGCCCCTTCCTCCCAGGTGCGGAAATGCTGATGTATTCAACCTGTGTTCTCCCCGAACATCAGAGAAGGGGGCCAGGGGAAGAGGAGAGTCCACTGAGGGTGGAGGGCAATGGGAAGTGAGATTCTATTTCCAAGCCACAAGCCATCCCCTATATACAAAACTTGGAGATGTTTCTTTTTCCTTTGGTTTATTCTATAGAAGGCAAGATGTGTTGGGAGAGCACACCGTTCTGAGCCTCTCGGATTCAAGACATACTCAAAGCTAAAAGTCACTAATGGGCCTCTGTCGTCTGTTTTCTAATGATAATACTGTAAAGGGTCCTAGGCTGGGCTTCATCTATATCAGTTATTAACATCTTCTAGAGCTCAATATGTGCCAGAGATTGTGCCGGGCCCCTTACATGCATCATCTTATTTAATTCTCACTTTGATACTGTAATGTAGATAATAGGGTTTCCGCCATTGTATAGGAGAAGAAACTGAGGCTCAGGGAGGTTGTGTCCCTTCCCATAGGTCACACAGCTGCTCAGTGGCAAAGCCAGGTCTAGAGGTACATGTCTCATCTTGAAGGCCGGGTCTTAGCCTGGATACTTTACAGACTAATGGACTCATGACTCTGGGGACATCCATCCCCTCTGAGGTCCTTTTTGTCCTCATCCAGTAAGTGAGGCAGCTGGGTGAGATCCCTCAGGGAGGGTCCTCGTAAACCCTGACTGTACAGCTCTTGGTGAGCTCTAGGCATTCAGGGTTTGATCATCAAGCTTCTCCCACCTGCCGACATAGGTGTGAGATGGGTCCCTGTCCTTTTCTGACTCCAATCCCTGACGCTTACAGGCAAAGGGGAACAAAGTGGAAGTTTTAACAAACTCAACCAATACAACCAACTGGTCAACCCCGGGGCAAACAGTCCACCTTGCTGTCAAACCCCTCGATCTAGGCGGGGGAAGTAGGTGATAGGACAATGGAATTCCTTCCTTTTACCTGATGAGGACTGCTTGCCCATGGCCCGGGATGTCAGCCTCCACCTTCCCCCAGACATTCAGCACCGCCTGCCATTCCCCGTCGCTGAGCCCCATGGCGTAGTCTGAAGAAGACAGAAAGAACAGGTGTAGGCTGACTGGGTGTCCTGGCCCTGGCAGCTGGGGTTTGAGGCCGCCTGGCTCCAAAGGGGTTTTATACCTTCCCCAATGCTTGACACAAATCACTTGACAGCTTGCTCACTGCCCGTCCCCGCCCTGCCCCGCCCCACCTTCAGTCAGGGGTCTAATCTTTTCCTTTCCCTAGCCCTCACATGGAAGCTATTTTAGGGCAGGTGCCATTGTGAGGAGGTAGGACCAGTCAGGCCACACGGAGGTGGGGGTGGTTGTGTGTGTGGAAAGAGTGGGGAGGAGGTTGGGCCCCGGTCTGGACTCTCAGCGGCCAACAGAAAGGGCACCACCAAGGCGGACGCCAGCAGCCTGAAACCCAATCTCTGCTGTCAGCCATCCTGAGAGGGACTGTCATGCTTCTAAGCTTGGGCAGCAGGGACCCGGGCTGGCCCTTATCAGTCTCCTTGTCTACCTTCTCCTCGTTTTGCCAGAATGCCCCTCACCCAGCCAGAAGTGGCGGGCAGGAGCCTAGATGGTTTTATGCAAACCCAGGCAAATCCATAACCTCTTAGAGTCTGAATTTTTCTCACTCAGCCCAGAAAGCTGGCTTCATGGCCTTGCTTGAATATTTCCTTCTGAAAAGTTTTGCTTGACATTTGACATTCCCCCTCAAGGCACAATTAATTGCTTCCTCCTATTTATATGTCTCTGGGCCTATTGTATTGCTCATCTAGCTGCATCATATTTCCTTGTTTCCGTTCAGGCTCCCCCCTTAGTATTCAAAGAGACTGTGCTGGACCAGACACTATTCCAAGCATTTACTTTTGGTAGCTCATCATGCTAGCTACTAACATTATCCTCATTTACTGTAGGGGAAGTTAGGGAAACCTGCCACAGTCACATAGCTAGTCGATGGAAGAGCTGGAATTTGAAACCAGAGAGCGGGGCCCCTGAATACCTTACTTTGATGTTCAAGTGGACGGGGGCTCTGTTTTATTCATCTGTGTATCTCTTGGACCTCCCACAGTGTCTTGTACCAGGTTTGAATGGAATAAATGTTCATTGAATAAAAAGACGGATAGCCTTGCAAAGAAGGCAAGTGAAGATTATTGACCTTCTTTAAATCCATTCGTCTGTCCATTCATCCATCCATCCATCCATCCATCCACCCACCCACTCATCTACCCATCATCTATCACCTATCCATCAACCCATCCATTCATTTACCCATCCATTCATTTACCCATCCTACTGTGCGTCAGAAACTGTGCTACATGCAGAGGACAGCAAAACCAAACAAAATACATCTCTGTGTTCAAGAAACTCCCAGTCTCCTTGAGGAGATAGTAAGAGGAATAAAATTACAGTCTGGTTTATCTAGTGTTGTGATCAAAGTATACACAAGCCCTTTCTTCCATGCACACAGGATTCCACAGCTTACAAAGTGCCTCCTTGGGCAGGATTACATCTGACTGTCACAGAGGCCCTGCGAGGAAGTGAGCATCGTACCATCTTACAGCTGTGGACCATGAGGCTAGGAAAGAAGAAGCAGACATGCTGACCATCCTGGGCCTGTGTTAGACATGTCAGTTGTGACTTCCCTACATACATAGCTCTTTCTAAAAGTAACTGTCCTGCCCCAGCCCCTGCCGAGGGGCAGGCAAAGCAGGTCGTGTTCTCCCTGCAACTTACTGCCTGACTCAGCTGATTGGACTAGAGCTGGCACCTGGCCTGAGGCAGCCAAGGGCAGGGCTCTGTCCCACGGGCAATGTCATTAGCTACGTCAATCAGATATCCTCTTCAAAATGTGACACTGGGCAAGACTTGACTAGGTAGCAGGAAATGCAGAGTCAAAGAGAGTCAGTTTCCTGTTGAGCAGCCCTGAGTAAGAACGCCAAGCCTGGGGCCACCCCTGCAACCTTGGGTCCAGAGCAGGGGTCGGGAAACTTTTTGGCTGAGAGAGCCATGAACGCCACATATTTTAAAATGTAATTCCATGAGAGCCATACAATGATCTGTGTATGTTACACATTATCCAATAAAAACTTGGTGTTGTCCCGGAGGACAGCTGTGATTGGCTCCAGCCACCCGCAACCATGAATATGAGCGGTAGGAGATGAATGGATTGTAATACATGAGAATGTTTTATATTTTTAACGTTATTATTATTATTTTTTAAAGATTTGTCTGCGAGCCAGATGCAGCCATCAAAAGAGCCACATCTGGCTTGCAAGCCATAGGTTTCCGATCCCTGGTCTAGAAGGTACTCCATGCCGACCTGTGTGAGGCCCTGCCCAATCACCATTTGAAGATTATCATTAGCCGTTGCTTGCTGACAGACCCCTGTGTAGCCTTTCAACGAGCCCAATTTATTTATTGAGTTGGCTAGTTCCTAACAAACCAGACGCCCATCCCTGACACTGTGCTCAGAAGTCACACATGAGTCGTTAATTCAGGTGACCAGCCAGTTGACCTCCAGGCACTCATCCAGCTTTAACAGTGGAAGATGCAGCAGCAAAACAAGTAGCTAAAAATGCCAAAAGGATTTTTGGGGGGCTATTATTCATTCATTTATTTATTTGTTCATTCATCCATTCCTTCGTTCATTCATTCATTCTACAGCCTGGAACCGAGGGCCTACATGGTGCCAGGCCCAGGATCAAAAGGAGCAGTGACTCCGAGAGGCTCTGCTTGGACCCTCAGCAACTTCAACCCCTACTTCGGGGCACTTGCTGGAGGGCAAGCCCAGCCATGGGGCAGGGCTGGTTATTATCCCACCAGGCTCTAAGGAGACCAAGATTTGGAAGTTGGTAAGCAGCAGAGCTAGAAACCAAACTCAAATTCACAGCTTTCCTCTCATGTCCAGCCCCCTGCACTGTCTGGGGACAGCCTGAGTATTTAAAATCTCATCAACTCATTACCGATGCTGAAGTGTTTAATACGAGGCTGTCACCCCTTGGCAGGCACCCGCTTTAACTGGCACAGTCGTGGAAACCTGTGGCTTTGAAGTCAATGAACCTTTTAAGTTTTACCATTTAAGCTAATAGGAAGGAACTGACATCTGTTTGTACTTACACATCTCTAAAACAGAACAGGCGTTACCTCATGGTTGCTATGGCTACCGGGAGCCTCCAGCTCTGTTTGGGGGCTATAATTATCCCTGTGACAGCCTTCAAATGGCCAGAGCTGGAGGCGCAGGAAATAGGAAAGCCACGCTGCCTTTGCGTGCACAACTTTCTGCAGCCTTACGTGCTCGCGTCTCACATTCACACATGTGCACACGCACAGGTGGGTTAGTTTGACACCCAGTGGGGCAGAACTGGATCCCACCAAGACAGACCTGCCCCCTTCCCTTTTTCTGTTTCATCATCACAGACTCCTTTGAATGTGAAAATCTGAGACGTCTAAAACCATCCTCAAGTCTGCAAATTCTGGAGTCTTGAGACCCCAGAATTAGAATTGTAGAGTGCCAAAGCCTTTAACTTTCATCACTCTAGAAACATGGATTCTAGATTCCAGAATCATAGAGAGGTAGAGATAGATAAGTCTAGAATTATAGGACCATAGTATCCTGAAGCTGACAGAGGCCTTCAATGGTTTCTTGTCCAAGTTCCCATTTAATGCAGCAATTCTTCCTAAAGATCATCATTGAGCATCTGCTTGAATACTCCCAAGATCAGTGAGCTCACTACCTAAAACTGTAAAGAGTCTTCTTTCTATTGAATGAAAATATGCCTTCTTGTCACACTTAATCCCTTGTCCTGGCTCGGCTGGCTCCTTGGGGATATAGAGGGCCAGCAGGTCCCTCTCATGAGGGAAGCCACAGGTGCACTAACGCTTCCCTTGTCCAAACCAAACACCCCCTGGAATTTAACTGGGTGCCCTTCCCTGGCAAAGTAAACCAGGAGCCTCTCTGGTGGGAAAAGACCAGTTCTGTACTCTTCATTGTCTGGTAACCCTCACCTCTCATCACAAACATACACAGAGAGAACTCCCTAGTGAGGGGCTTCAAGCACCCATACCATGGGTTTGAGTCCCCAGGTGGCTGTGCACTAGGCCCCTCTATTTCCCTGCAAGGGACAAATCCAGCCCAGGTGGCATGGGAATTGCTAGCCCTTGTGCATCCAACAATGCCCAAAAGTGAATCCAGGGGATTATGCTTTAAGATGCCACCAAGTGGGCCCAACTATGGAAAGAATGACAATGTATCAGCTCTTCAAAGCCAGGGGTCCCTTCAGCCTTGACCACTTCCCTTCCTCCTCCTTCCAGGAGCCACCCCTTTGGAGACCAGCCGGACAGTGCCTCCCTCCCACACCTGCCTGTCCAGCTTGCTCCTTCCTGGCAGGGTCTGCCCTCCTGGACCAGCGCCAGGCCAGACTCAGAGCAGGGCTGGGGCCTGGAGCCTGCAGAACGGGCCTGAGGCCCTCAGTAGGGCTTTGGGGGCTCCTAGCTTGCCGCAGACCCCATTCGAGCCCACCACCCATCCTCCCAGTCCCTGGCAGCCACCATACTGACCGCGTCTCCCTTCTCCCCAGCTGTCCTCCAGGAACCTCCAGCCAGGCGAGGCTGGGGGTGGGGAGAGGTGTCTTATAGCAGCTGGGAGAGGCACAGGGACTAAAAATACAGCTCCACGGCAGGGCTCCTCCTCTCCCCGGAGGCCCAGAGGGGCTTATTGAAGGGGGCTGACAAGGACACAGGGATCCCAATATTTCGGTCAACAGGTGTAACCTGGGACACTGCCTTCCTTCCCCTCCGCTCTCTCCGGCCCCGCCTCACACCTGCCACCTGGCCAGAGCCCAGCACCTCTATGTCCTCTCTCTCCCTTCCTGGCCCATCTCACAGAAACTGCTCCCCTTCTGGGAATCCGCCCCCCCCCCCACTCCGCCCTCTTTCCGGCAGATGTGCCCTCTTTCCCCTCTGGGCTCCAGTACAGGTGCAGCCATCTAATCTTTCTCTTTTTTGGAGTGCACTCCCCACTGCTACCCTGGGAGTGTCCTCAGAAGCAGAAATGCGAACGCCACAGACGTGCACTTAGCTCACTCCAGGGGCATTGCCCCTCACAACAGCCCTTTTCAATAGACAGTTTTGTAAGTCCCATTGAACACACAAAAAGAAAGAGGCACAGAGAGGTTAAGTAACCTGCCCAAGGTCACAGAGCGAGGAAATGCTAAGCATGAAATTTGAACCCAGGCAGTTTGTGCTTCCCAGATAGGAACTGTTCTAATTTTTGGATCTTTCCTCTTCCCCCTTTCACTTTTATAGTAGCACCTAGCAAAGGACCAGGTCAGTAAGCTCTTTGAATGTTTCTCTTACTGAACTGAGTTGTCCAGGGTCTTGGTTTCCTGGGGGTGTATAGACAAAGACTGTTGGGTGACAACTGGGAGGCCCTACTGCCATCTAGTGGCAGCGAGGAGAAAAACCACTATCTCTGGCTTGGCCCCTTCCACGCTCCTTTGCTCAACTGTCCACCATTTCAGCCAGCCAGCACGGGGTCCTTTTCTCCCTGTTTATTCATGGCACCAACCAAGGACAGCTTTCCAAATTATTAAAGGATGACTAAGCCATGGTCCTTACTTTCAAGGAACTCAAATTCAAGTGGAAGAAACACCCCAAAGGGACAGGGAAAGCAGCAGAGACGTGAGCAAAGGACTCTGGGAGGGTGAGAAGGCAGTTGAGGTCGACATGGAGAAGACCTGTTGGCAGAGGGGACATTCGGTTGTATCAAAAAGTATGGTGGAGAGTTCTGCAGGGTCTCCTAAGCAGAGGAAATAAACTGTGTGTGCAGGGGACACTTGGGACAAGGGAGCCATGGGAGGTGAGACCTTGTGGGAAGGACTTTCTGTGTCAGAACCAGGATGAGAAGGCCTGGAACTGACTGTTCAGTTCTACAGACACTCGTGCCCACCTGCTTCCAGGCTCTGCGCTGGGCTCTGGGGAGACCAAGGTGAGCGCCACACAGTCCCCGAGCGTCAGCGGCTGACCGGAGGGAGGGGTGTGTAAACAGATGCTACAGCACTTCGTGATAAGGACAGTCACAGAGGCCGCTGCATATAGAGTTAAAGGCTTCGGAGCCAGACACTTGTGTTAGATGCGTGGCTCACCACATGTTACTTTTATGATCCAAGGAAAGTATTACAACTTTCCAGGGCTTTTGTCTCTTTTTTTTTTTTTTTTCTGTAAAATGGCAGCTTTGAAAATAATTACCTATCTATCCAAATGTCATCATAAGGAGTGCATGTACAGGACTCAGCGTGGTGCTTAGTACACGTAAAGTGCTCAATAATTGCTTACTGTGATACAAGGTACAAAGGAATCATAAAGGAAGAAATGATTAATTCCACCAAGCAACATTGCAGAGAAGGTAATGCCTGAGTAGGAATTTGAAGGATCGATAATGATTTATTAGGAGCAAAATGAGGAAAGGATATTCCATGCATTTAAGGATGTGGAAGTTGTTGTGGGAAACTAGATTTGGTTGTGGGTGACATAAAATCCAAAATAACATAGCATCAATGGTGAATATTTGTTTCTCTTTCATACAGAAGTCCAGAGGTAGTGGTCCAGGACTGGTATGATACACAACAATGTCAGCACCACAGCCTCAGTCTACTTTAAAGCTCTGCCGTATTGCACACATGGCCTTCACCTCTTGATCCAAGGTGGCTGCTTGAGCTCCAGCTATCATGTCATCATTCCCACCAGCAGGAAAGCAAAAAGAGTGAAGAAGGTTGTGTCCCCTATCTTTAGGGACACTCTCTGGAAGTTGTAATCAATACTTCCACTCACTGCACATCACGTGGCTACACCTCTCTCCAAGGGAAGCCAGGAAATGCAGTGTTTATCGTCATATGGCCATATTCCCAGATTAAAATGGGGAGTTCTAAACAAAACAAAATAAAAACAAACCCATAGATAGGTAACAGATTGGCGGTCACCAGAGGGTAAGAGGGTAGGGGCAGGACAAAAGGGGTAAAGGGGTTCAAATACATGGTGACGAGTGGACACTAGACTTTTGGTGGAGAATAATGCTCAAGTGTATACTGATATCGAATTACAATGGTGCATACTTGAAACTTACTTAATGTTATTAACCAATGTTACCTCAATAAAAATAAATAAATTTTAAAAAAGAAATGAAAACTGAAAAAAAAAGGAAGTTCTATTACTTAGAAAGAAGGTAAATTGAATGTAAACTAGAAATTTCTGCTGCAGGAGTTGGAAAAGCATGATATATGCAGAGAAGTACGAACATTTTGGTGTTTTCTGTGGTGGAAAAGTGACGGAGAGAGTGAGGGAAGATGCAGCCAGAGAAGTAAACTGAGGCCAACCAGGGACAGTCGGCTGGGGGTCGGGGGCAGGCATGGGAGTTAAGGAGCACTGCTGGGTTTCAAGCAGGGAAGGGCCATTGTCTGATTTGCTGTCCTGGAACCCACCCTATGTGCAGATGGGAATAACGTAGTGGAGGAGGGGACAAGTCTGGATGCAGGAGGCAGTCCTCTGCAATATTTTACTATACCAATTTTCACACATGCAGCAAAGTTGGAAGAGTTTCAGAGTGAACACCATATACTCACCTCCTAAAGTCTACCACTGACCTACTAGTTTTATCACATATCTACCCATTCCCCCATGCAGCCATCAGTCTTTCTTATTTTTGTGGCATTTCAAAGTAATTGCAGACATCTGTCTGACCACTTCCTCCCAAATACCAAAGCATGCCTGTTCTTAATGAGAGTTCGATATTTGCATTTTTCTTTTTTGATGTCAAACTTCCACCAATGCAAGGCACAAGTCTGAAGCGTACATTTGCTGCATTTTGACAAATTTATACACCTGCCTAACCCAAACCCCCTGTCATGAAACAGAGCATAGCATCACCCCAAAAAGTTCTTACGTGCCTCTTCCGGGCTAATCCCCACCCCACCACCTCTCAGAGGCAACCTCTGTCCTGATGTTTTGTTTGGTTTGGGTAGGGGGGACCTTTAGAGCCTGCTGTGGCCCCAAGCCTGGGGTGGAGGAGGGCAGAGGGACAAAGAGAAGGGGGAACGGGCCCTGCAGGAGAGGCTGGGGAGCCGGGAGTGAGTTCTGGCTGGGAGACTGGGTGACGCCATTTACTAAGGTGGGAGGGGACAAGTCTCCCTCTGCATAGTAGCACCTGGTGGGTTTGCGGGACATGGGTCTAGCAGGTGAAAGGTTACCCACGAGGCTTGCACTGTCTTCTGGCGAGGAAGCGTAAAGTGGCCAGGTTTCTCTAGCTTCTACATTGTCTCCAGTCCCCACCTTAATGTTCGCAGGGCTCCTGCCACCAGCAGAGGGGTGCCTGCTCCCCTGTCCTGAGGAAGGCCACACCCTGGCTTTCTCCAAGGCAGCTGTGTGGGCATGGGGATGGCACAAGGTGAGGATACCTCTGGTGGGCAGGGCACAGAGAGGAGCCCCACCTTGCAGGGGGAACAGGGAGGGCAGCCCCCCAACCTCCTTCCTGCATCCTCTCTCCCAACATGGACAGCTATATGCCTTCCCTGTACCCACACCGCCACCCCGCTCCTAAAACCTCCTCCCTTCCCGGGTCTTAGCTCCTGAAAGCCCCTCCAAGGATAAGGCCATCAGCTACACTCCCCAGGAGGGGACCATGGAAGCAGAGACACAAAGTAGGAAAGGGCCCCACAAGACAGATGCCGGTTGGGTTTTCTCTCCTCTGTCTAAAATCACCGTAGCAAAGACTAATTTCTTTCTCAAAACCCATGTGGCCCACAGGAGATTCTCCCAGTCTTCCCATTAGCGAGACGTGGAGTTATTCCTTGGGAATGGAGGCGCTGACCTGATTCTACCGAGAGAGGGGTGGCCTGCACTCAGAGTTGTGGCGTAGAACACCTTGAACGTCCCTGGCAATTTGGAGAAGCCTCAGTTTACCAAACTGCACAGGGTCAGAGATTGAGTTAGTGTAGAGGAAGTAGCAGAGGTCACCTAGGACAGGAAGTTGAGTGAAGGAGCCAGGAGAGCACCCCAACATTAAGAGCTGGGAAGGGAAAGAGGAAATGGAGAAAGAAACGTCCCAGGATGGTGGAGGAGTTCTGAGAAACGATCAGTGGGACAGTGATGGCTCAGGTCTGTGTTCAGAGGTGGAGGAGTGGGAAGCCATGGGGGAAGAGAGGATCAATATTAAGGACTTCTATATTCTAGGTGAGGGTGAGGACAAGCAGATACATTAGTGTATGAGGAGAGCACTAGCTGCTGTGACAAATAACCCTCCAAATCTTGGGGACTGGTTAGTTCTTTTTTTTTATTGATTTTAATTTATTGTGTTTACATAGATTCTAGTGTCCCCCCAAATGCATCCTCCCCTTCCCTGTATTCCCCTCAACATCTCCCTTGCCCCTTCCCCATAGTACCCACCTCCCTTCCCTTCAGGTTTATCCCATCCTATCATCCCTTTTCCCTCTGTTCTCTTTTCCTCTGGTCCCTTTGATCCTGCCTCTGTCTCAATTCCATTCCTCAGTTCACATTGTTCATTGGATTCCTCAAATGAGTGAGGTCATATGTGTAAGGTATTTTTCCCCGCCGAGAAGGAAGGGAGGGGGCCGGAGCCTCAAGGTGTGGAATAATAAAAGGCTTTATTGAGTACAGAGTGCGCTTCCCGCCCAATGGTCCCGAGGAAAGATGGAGGCCAGGGAAGTCGCAAGTGGTGCCCCATGTGGGAGATATTTATTTTTATTATTTTTTATATATATATATATATATATTTTAATGGTGAGGGTGGAACCCAGGCACCAGTACTTTTTTTTTTTATTTTATTTATTGATTTTTAAAGAGAGAGGAGTGAGAGATAGAGAGAGAGAGAGAAGGAGGAGGAGCAGGAAGCATCAACTCCCATATGTGCCTTGACCAGGCAAGCCCAGGGTTTCGAACCGGCAACCTCAGTGTTCCAGGTCGATGCTTTATCCCACTGCGCCACCACAGGTCAGGCAATGGGAGATATTTAAAAGGTTCCTAAGGTGGTCAAGCTAATATGACGTGGTGAAATCTCACTGGCTGGCAGATGGTCACTTTTCTCCAAAGGGCTCCTGGGAAGTTTCTTTTGGCGCGTTTGGTTGTGGGCGGTCCTAGCCAAAGTTCCAGGACCTGAGCTTTCCCCATTATCCACCCACCTTACAATATGATATTTTTCTTTTTCTGCCTGGTTAGTTCTTAACAGTGGCTTCATATGTTTGGTTCTCATTTACTCCTCATCCAATGCAAGCTCAGGGCCAGGCTTTGCTCCATACAGTGATTCAGGGACCCAGTTCTGTCCCAAAGGAATTCAAAGACCTTGGATCCCTTCCTATCCCACAGGCACAGAGGAGAGAGGAATATGTGTGAATAAAATGTTTTATAATCTCATGGACAGATGAGAAAGAGGAGGTGAGAATAAAACACTCATACAAATAATGTCTTAATATCTACCCACAGAGCACCATATTTGTTAAAGCTCTCCAGACCCTCATTCTCCAGGTCAATTTATCACCACTGGTTACCTGTTTGGCAGGTGGGGAGAGGGACAGGTGAAACGGGCTGGGGGAAGGCAATCACACCGGTTGGTCCAGGTCTATGATGATTAGAAAACCATCCTCAAAAAGTGCATGTTGGAACAGGGATTTGAAAGACAGTCAGAGCTAGGGAAGCAGGAATATACGTATATGGAATAGCCAGGATAACCTGAGATCAGTTTGGTGGGGTCAGAAGTTTTGTGAAGCAGATTGGTAATGGATGAGGTTGGAATGCAGATCGGGAATGACTTTGAACTTAAGAATTTGGCAGCTCTTCTGCTGGCCCTGAGGAGGAGTGGCTGTGGTTTCGCCTTGGGGTGGGGCTGGGGGAGGGGGTTCCCGGCCATCTGGGATGGATCAGCAGGGTCAGTTAAAATTAGTCACACGACTCAGCATTGAGAAGCCAAAGGCAAACAATTGTTCCATCTCATGTGGCAACCAGGACTTGCCTCTCTGGGGAATCTCTGGCCTCCCTATTTGGGCTGGGAGTGGGGGCTCAGAGTTGGAGCTCATGCTGTGGGCTGTCCCAGGACCTCTGCTTTGGCCTCTGGGAGCAGCACCTCCAGGTTTCTTACCTTGGCAGCAGGACGGAGGTGAGGGCAGTTTGGCCCAACTTCCCGGACAGCCTCTCTCAAACCACCTTAACCTGGAGTGGTCTCCTCTCCGCCTTGCCAGACCCTTCTTCAGAGCAGCCATAGACGAAGGTCATAGACTCCCTTAGTTTGCCTCTGGGGCAGTGTTCACAGTAATGGTTACACATTTAAAAAACTATGTATTATTCTGCAGGCTCAATCCAAGGTCCCATCCCCATCTTCCCTCTCCTCCATACACCCACCAGGCACCATCTCGGAGAGCAGAAAGTGTGGTGGTGGTTAGGGGTGTGGGGGAGACTCTGAGCTCCTGAGTGCTTACCAGGTGTGGGTCAAATAAGTTTGCAAATATGGTATATGTTTGCTTGTTTATAGTTTGCATTGGGTGTGGGAGACAGGCTGTAAGCAGGCAGGGTCCTTATAGCCTAAGGCTTAGTTTTAAGACTAAGCCTTTCCCACCCTTTTAATACTAAGATCTTCTCAACATTAAGCTTTTCCCCACACCCTTCACTGTTGCATGATGTGGGGTGGTGCACTCTCATGAGGAATCCCATTATGCCTCAGATAAGTGGCTTTGTATCAGAGACTTCCTTGTTTGTATATTGGATTAAAGGCTTTAATTTTTACACTATAAAATAAGGGAGACCAGGGGCTCTCTCTCTTGTTTTCTGAAATTAGCATTGCAAGGAGAAGCAGCCAAGATGGCTGAGTGCTGAAAGAGAAGCCAGTTTGTGCAGAGTTTGTGTAGAGAGAAGGAGATGGGGAACAGAGGTGAATAAGGCTGGTGAGGTAGAAACCTTTCATTCTAGGAATACTCGGATGAGTCAGTGGCTTTAGAAGCCCTGGATGGAAAGGGAAGTGTTTTCCCACTGTGTGTATTTCTCACCCGCCAGGTGCGAGCTAGGATTAAAGGTAATGGCCCACCAGTTCTTGGCTCTGTTGTTTCATTACTGTCTGTCTGAATCAAATGGGAACCTGCACGGACCAGGCAGCTATGATGGTGGCTGTGGCTACTGGCTTTACACCAGGAAAGACTGAGTTCCCCTGAACTGGCTTATCTAACCTCCCTCCCACCCTGCACATATACATAGCAGTGAGGGTGTGTAAAGCCAGTAGCCACGGCCACCATCACAGCTGCCTGGCCCATGAAGGTTCACATTTGATTCGGACAGACGGTAATGAAACAACAGAGCCTAGAACTGGTGGGCCATCATCTTTATCCTAGCTTGCACCTGGTGGGCAAGAAATACACACAGTGGGAAAACACTTCCCTTTCCATTCAGGGCTCTCAAAGCCACTGACTTATCAGAGTTTCCTAGAATCAAAGGTTTCTACCTCACCAGCCTTATTCACCTCTGTTCCCCATCTCCTTCTCTCTGCACAAACTCTGCACAAACTGGCTTCTCCTTCAGCACTCCGCCATCTAGGCTGCTTCTCTCCTCCACGTGGCCTTTCTCTGCTCTCCTTTCTCTGCTCTCTCCTCTAATGCTAATCTCAGGAATCGAGAGAGAGCAAGCTCCTGGTCTGCCCCATTTTATACTATAGAAATCAAAACATTTAATCCAATATACAAACAAGGAAGTCTCTGATACAAAGTCACTTAGGGTGGTAAAGGCTTAGTCTTAAAACTAAGCCTTAGGGTATAACAAACCTGCCTGCTTACAGCCTGTCCCCCACACCCAATGCAAACTGTAAGCGAGTAAACATATATATCATATTTACAAACTTATTTGACCAACAGGGTGTGTATAAATAAAAGGCAATGTAGTATGGTGGATTCTGGAGCTAGACTACTGGGTTTGAAGTATGGATTCACTGTTCGCTAGCGGTGTGACTTCCAGCAAGTAACTTAACCTCCCCATGCCTCAGTTTTTTTATCTGTCAAATGGCAATCATAACAGTACCTGCTTCATAGGGTGTGGTGAAATACAAACAAGGCAAAATACCTAAAACTATGCCTGACACAGAGTAAGCACTAAATATATGTGTGGACTATTCATCTCAGTTATAGCTAATAAAGAAATCACATTTTAAAAAAAGAAACCACCTTTTTAAAAAATATATATGAGTTGAAACAGTTATATTTTGACCCTGTT
Organism: Saccopteryx leptura; assembly: GCF_036850995.1. NCBI lineage: Eukaryota > Metazoa > Chordata > Mammalia > Chiroptera > Emballonuridae > Saccopteryx > Saccopteryx leptura. Next base: position 308,110,104 of record NC_089503.1, read on the forward strand.
ATACAATTGTAATGGAGACTGAATATGCTATATTACTGATATTAGTCTGACTAGCTATAGAATTAAAACAAGGATATACTCATAAAGTAAAGCCTATAAAAGAATTTATACAAAGCCACCTATGTTAATCTCAGTAAATACTAAACCCAGCTTGTCATTCTGACTGCAACTATCATTTAATATTACTGACCTAGTAATCAGAGCTATATATTCTGTAGCAAATTAAAAGTATGTAGTCAATCCTATGCTTTTACCTCTGGATGAGTTTTTGTTACAGTTTGCCTTCCTGTTCCCCTCCCGGAATAAGGAATGTTAATGCTGGCAAAGAACCACAGGCCTCCAGCTGACACACATCAAGAGTTAACCTCGGAGGGAGAAGGAACCCTCGGGCCCTCTCCCCTCTCTCCCACCACGCTGAGGCTCACAGCTTTGACTCTCCAATAAGGCTGAGAGGACAGTGGAAGCCCAGGCAGCCATAAAGATGAAGAACTTCTCTCTCTCAAGAGAAACGGCCCACCCGCCCTCCCCCTAGAAATTCTCTCTCTCCTGAATCCCCCCAATTCCCTATATAATCTGGCCAAGGCGTTTGAGCTGTTAAGATGGGTTTTTGAGCACAGGAGTCCCCCCATCTTCTCAGGTGGCTGTCACTTGAATGAACCTCTTTCCTTCCCACCAGCTCCTGTGTCATGAGTATTGGCTTTTTGTGTCACGGCAGGCAGTGGAATCTGTGGGTTATTTTACTCAGTTACACAATTAATGGGTACGGTCCATAAGAACAGGTCCCATAGCCATCTTGTATTTCCATTGCCTGGTACAGTGGTACCTTGAGATACAAGTTTAATTCGTTCTGTAACTGAGCTCGTAAGTCAGTCAACTTGTATATCAAACAAATTTCTCCCATTTAAAGTAACTGAAATAAATTTAATCCGTTCCAGCCCTGTGAAACATCCCCAAACCATCCTAAATTATGAAAAAAGACATATTTTTAATTAAGAAACACACATGTATACTTTACCGATGCATAACAAAATATATGAAGTAAAAGAAAAAAGTGTTGCCTTACCAGGCGGTGGCGCAGTGGATATAGTGTGGGACTGGGATGCAGAGGACCCAGGTTCGAGACCTCGAGGTTGCCAGCTTGAGTGCGGGTTCATCAGGTTTGAGCAAGGCTCACCAGCTTGAGCCCAAGGTTGCTGGCTCTTGAGCAAGGGATCATTCAGTCTGCTGTAGCAACTCCCCCCCCCCCCCGCCCCGGTCAAGGCACATATGAGAAATCAATCAATGAACAACTAAGGAACTGCAACGAAGAATTGATGTTTCTCATCTCTCTCCCTTCCTGTCTGTCTGTCCCTATCTGTCCCTCTCTCTGACTCTCTCTGTCTAAAAAAAAGGTGTAATTTAGTACTGTATTCTTACCTTGGAGACAGACGAGTGCGGCTAACGGAGGTGAATGGCAGAGGAGGAGGGAGGGAGGAAGGGATGCAGGCACTTTCTTAACTTTAAACTTAACCTAAGCTTAACATTACGTATTTTTCATTTAATCATCACCTGTTTTTGCCTTTTTGGCTGCACTTTCGGCACTTTCACTTGCAGGACTTTTGAATAAAAATCTATCCAAAGAGGTTTGCTTTTTAAAATGTTACGGAAATGTGACAAACAAGTGTCATTAAAAAGTGCTGAAGCATGACCAGTTGAAACTTTCTGGGTGTTTCTTTTCAGTGAAACTTGAAAGCTTCTCCCACATTGCCAGCATGTCTTTAATTTCACTTGTAGAAATCACTTCCTCGGACTCTACCTCCTCCTCACTACTAATCTCTTGCAGAAGCTCCGTATGTTGCATCATCTGTAGCTCCTTCAACTGCTCAGTTGAGAGTTCCTCCTCATGTTCCTCGATGAGCTCATTTATGTCACCCTCATCTACCTCCAGACCCATTGACTTTCGAGGGACACAATCTCCTCCAACACTCTACTTTGCTCTCAGTCTCTGGTTCGAATCCTTCGAAGTCCTTGTCTGAAACAACATCAGGCCATAACTTTTTCCGTGCCGAGTTCAAGGTTCTTCTTGTAACTTCTTGCCGTGCCAAGTCAAGTAATGTATAAACATATCATGATGTTGTAGTGATCTTTCCAAAACTCTCAAAAGGTTAGATTTGTATTCTCAGTCACCTCAAAGCAGCGGCAGGACAAGTGCTTTGTGTAAAGCTTTTTAAAGTTGGAAATGACAGTCTTGCAACCTATGGATCAGCAGGATCGAGAATGTCATCTTCAAGACCAGGTGGGTGGGCTGGAGCATTTTCAAGGATTAGTAATGCTTTCATCGGGAGTTTATTTTCTTGAAGATATTTCTTCACTGCAGGACCAAAGACGAGATTTACCCATTTGATGAAAAACTGCCACGTAACCCACTGCCCTAGCATTGGCGTGCCACATAACCTGCAGTTTTTCTTTAAGAATCTTGTGAGTCTTAAAGGCTTGAGGATTTTCAGAATGATTTACTAGCAGTGGCTTTACTTTACAGTCACTGCTAGCATTTGCACACAATGCAAGGATCAGCCGGTCCTTCATGGGTTTATGGCCTGGCAGCTTCTTCTCTGTGGTGATGAAAGTCGTCTGGGGCATTTTTTTCCAAAACAATCCTGTTTCGTCACATTTGAACACTTGTTGGGGGATGTAGCCTTCCTTTGCGATAATTGCGGCAAAACGTGTGATGTACTCCTCAGCTGCCTTAACGTCAGCACTCGCAGCTTCACCATGCCTCACCACTGAGTGGATGCCAGATCTCTTCTTGAAATTTTCAAACCAGCCGTGACTTGCCTTAAATGTATCTTCTGCTGCCTCTTTTGAGGTTGATGGTTCTTTCTTCTTCAAGTTACCGTAAATAATATATGCCTTTTCGCATATTACAGTCTCCGTCACTGTATCTCCTGCCAGCTCTTTCTTTTTCACCCACACCAGCAGAAGCTTCTCCATTTCTTCATGAATATTTGTCCTTAATTGGGACAGAATTGTAGTTCCTTTTGCTGGATTTGCACTCTTGATGGCATCCTTTTGTTTAAGGATGGTACAAATTGTAGATGTATTGTGGTCGTACAGCCTTGCCAGTTCAATCACTCGTATACCACACTCATGTTTTTCTATTATTTCTTGCTTTACTTCTATCAACATCATTCTCTTCTTCTTCTCACCACTGTCCTTTACACTCACTTTCTTCGGCCTCATGATAGCATACAAAAAAGTTAGTAAAAAGTGCAAAAATGATGCAAGAACGAGCCCAGCACATGAGATTCGGCTTGATTCTGCGGGTAACACGTGAGAAAGAACGAGAGGCTGGTGTTGTGCTGCCGATACTGGACCCGTGCGCCAACGCACCAACGAGTTGCAGCTTCCCGTATCTCAGAATTTCACTCGGATCTCGAACAAAAATACAAACCGAGTCACATCTCGTATCTTAAAAAAAAAATTCATATGTTGGTCTGCTCGTATCTCAAGGTACCACTGTATAAGGCCAAGTTCGTGCTAATAATAACAGTTGTACCACACCACAAGCACACACTGCTGGCCTGGCTCTGAGTCCTTTCTATGCCCAGGTGCATTCAGTCATCCCAACCACCCTAAGCAGGAGGTGCTTGATCGATATTTGTTGGATAAGGAAATGCCTAGCACTTGGGACCAGGTAGATAATGGATGGAGAAGCTTTGTAAACTGTAAAGGGCACAACTTACGAGATGAAAAACACTTAGCTCCTCCTCCCCGGGGGGTCTAGAGTCCCATTCTATTGCTGGCTTAGCTGCAGTGCCTTGAGGGAAACATACCCTTGGTTTGTGGCTGCACCACTTCAGTCACCACGCCCATCTTCACATGGACTATCCTCTGTGTGTCTCCTTTTTGGTGTCTTTAAAGGGCACTCTCGTTAGATTTTAGGCCCATCCTCAATCCATGATGTTCTCATCTTGAGATCCTTGGTTACATTGGCAAAAATACTTTCCAAATAACATCACATTCACAGGTGCTGAGGATGAGGACTTGAAAGCAGCCTTTTGGGGTCACCAGTCAACCCACGACAGATGGAGAAATGCAGGTGCAGAGCAGAAGGGGATTGCTCGAGACCCCACGGGGAGCCAAGGTACTGGCTCTCCCCACGCTGGGCGGGATCTCCGTCCCAGCCCATACTGCCCAGGTCTGCACTTTTTCTGAGAATGTCTTCTATAGAAACCATCTGGAGACCGTCTGGGTGTGGGGAGCATGCCCCTTCTGCACAGAATGGCTGAGAACCAACTCGTGGGAGGCGTGTTCTTTCCCGCAGGCTGCATGCCTGGCTCTGGGAAGAGTCCACGTCATTCAGCTCTTGAAGTCCATGCTCCCTTCTCCTTGTCCACAGAGACCAGAGGCAGCCCAGGAAACAACAGAGAGGAACAAGGTTCCTCCTGACCTTGGGGCTGCTTTTTTTCAAGGAGAGGACGCCTGTCCTCTTTGGAGACAGCCAGAAAACATTGCATAGGATTTAAACTGACAAATCTGACTCTAAATCCTCGGGTCTTAGAGTCTGAAGAGCACAGCAGTTCGGATTCTGGCCTCAGAACCCAGCCACTGGGCTCTGGCCTCAGCTCTACCAATGGCCGAATGTGTGGACTTGGGTGTTACTTCTCCTAGTTTTAGTACTCTTACTGGTAAGACAGGGACAGCAGCAGGCTGACCTCATGGAGTTATTAAAAGGATTAAGCTAAGCTCATAAAGCCCTGATCACAGAGCCCACAGTAAGATCTGGAGAGACGGCTGGCGTCATCATGCGTGATCTGTGGGAGCCACTGACCATAATAAGCTCAGGCTACAAGATAAAGTCAATCACCCACTGTGATCAAATTAATATGACTTTTAGCCCCAAGCTTTTCCTTGCCAGAGATTCTCTCTTCTTACTAGTACCATTTAGCGCAGGGCTTTGGTCTTCAGTGTACAAATCACAGCTCAGGGCCTGTGCAGAGCAAGAGCAGAGTAAACTTTCTGGACACCTTTGACAATGCAACATGGAGTCACTGTTGGCCATCACAGTTATGTCATGTGCTATATCAGGACTGAGGCAATGGGTGTACTGGATCACCCTTGGGAGGAATCTGGAATGCCCAAAACCACCAGTCTCGACACTTGGATAAGGACTCCATCCAGATGCTGATGTGAGTGGAACCTGCATTCCCGGTGAGCTGTAAGAACTCAAATCTCTGACCACCCAACACTGGAGCTTGGCTGTACCACAGGTCATGCTCGGAGCCCCGCCAGACTTCCACTCCACTGGACACATGCCACCACTGCAGTCGCCTGGCTTGAGACTGACGCCCACCTCTCCTCTGCTGGTGCCACCAGTGACCAGGGCTTTGTGATGGATGCTCACTCTGCTCTCCTCGGTGTGATCCTGCATGTGGCTCTATCGGCTTACTGGGGAGGTCCCCTCTAATAAACCTGGCATTGTGGAAAGACACAAACATGTGTGGAACTCCTTCTGGGATGCTCCCTAGCTCATGACAGGTCCACAGCTAGGAAATGGCCACAGGCCATGTCAAGCCAAACCTGGTTTAAGAACTTCTAAGAAAAAAGGCTGGTGGACATCATGACCAGTCTGATGCCATGTACACTTGGTGCTGCTCAGGACGGTAGGACAAAAGAGGCCTCTCTGGCCTTAATAAAGTAACCTAAGATCAGGGCCTGTCCAAGACAGAATCCTGTTGTTTGACCATTTCTTTTAATGCATGATGGCCTCCCTGTGGCAGCCTGGGCACAGGTCAACGGGCCAGCTCTGGGGGCCAAGCTGCTGGCAGGGGCTACAGGGTCTGGTCTCTTCATGAGAAAAAAAGCACAGTGCTGGCCACAGACATGGAAGGAGCGAGGGACCCACTCCCCCTCTCCCAAAAGACTCCGGGCCTCCCTAAGTTCACCTGCCACTAGCCAGCAGAGCAGAGATGAGCGGTGAGTATGGGTAGTTCTCTGTCAAGCCAGACACTTGCCTTCCTTCCCATGGAATTGTAGGATCTAGAATGAGAATCTGCTAAGTAGTGAGGGGCACCCAGCAGCCTGATTCTCAGGTGCCACCATGGACCTCCCCGGCCAGCACTTCCTCATGGTCCTGTTGGATAATCCAGACACATGGACAGAAAGAGGTGGCAACATCATACTTACTGACAAAGTCACATCTGGCAGCAATGACCAACCAGCCCCATTTCCTCTGTTCTGCTGCAGTCCCACACCTCGCCAGTCCTTGCTCTCTGTCCCCTCTGACTGCTCCCCAGCCCCACACTCCTCCATCCCCAGGTTCTTTCCTCTAGCCTCAAAATATGCCTCCCAAGGACAGAGCCCGGTGCCCTCCCTGCCTGCTTTGCTCATGGAGAACCGGCCGGTCCAGCTGCCAGGCCTGCCCCAGCCTCTCTGAGCTCTGGAGCCTAACATTTTCTCCATCTCACTACACTGGAACCATAGGAACCGTGAGCCGTGGGATTTAGGTCACTTTGGAGCTAGGAGCTAATTGACAAGGAGAAAAGAAGACAACAGTACAGGCGTCACCTAGTGACGAATATAAAACAGGAGAGCTTGCAGCCACTGCAGAAGTCCCACCTCCTCTAAAGCTGAGTTCCTTGTTAAAGTCTGTCCTCCCTTTCAATGAGGCCTCGTGTGAGAGTGAGGGGGAGAGCAAATACATTTTCTGTGGATAGCCTTCTTGGGCACAAGGGGTTGTATGAAAAGAATAAATCCACAGGGCTGGGGAGAGAATCAGGCTTGGCTTTAAAGCAGCAGTCAGGGACACAAAATAGTCAAGGGTTTTAAATCCCTGGGATCTCAGAGTTACAGAATGCTAGATTCTAAGGATCATAGAATTAAAGCCAAGAAAAGGACCCCAGGCCTGACCTGTGGTGGCGCAGTGGATAAAGCGTCGACCTGGAATGCTGAGGTCGCCGGTTCAAAACCCTGGGCTTGCCTGGTCAAGGCACATATGGGAGTTGATGCTTCCAGCTCCTCCCCCTTCTCTCTCTCTCTCCCCCCCTCTCTCTCCCCTCTATCTCTAATAAAAAAAAAAAAAAAAAAAAAAAAAAAAGAAAAGGACCCCAGATCATCCAGTGGATTTCCCTGTTTTATGGTATGGGCAGAGATCTGGGGTTCCAGGGGAGCTCTCCACCCTCCATATTCATTCCTGAAGGTCATGGGGGACCCCATCCAGCCAGCTAGAGTCTGACTTCCCACCCATGTGGGGGAAGTGGTGTGCCCACAGCCACTGTAGAGAGGGAGCAGAGCTGGGCCCATGGCCCCTGGCAAGGCTCCAGTGGCCTCTAGATTTTCATCCTTGGCCACCACAACCCTTCTTGGGAGCTACCCCCAGCAGTTCCTTGGATACATAAACAAGCCTCTAGGTGACATGACACCACCCTCAGCTGAGCTAAAGGGCAAATTCTGATGCCAGAGGGACCAACAATCTGTGAGCAACGTGGAAGGATGCCCACTGGGCATCTTTCCCAAATCCCAAGTCCAGGGAGCTTAGCAGGCATCCTGAAATGGAGCCTTCTGTTGGAGCAGAGTGGGTGGCTCTGTCAGGGTTCTGCAGAGCCCCCGGGCACCCAGGTCCCCCAGCCTTGGAGGATCAGCTTCATGGGAAAGAAGCCACTATGCAAAATTCTATCCAGGGGGTCCCTCAGCCAAAGAAGCAGCAGCCAGCTTGCCAACCCCTGACCCACCCTAGAAGACAGTCCTTGATTGACTTGTCCAAAAGAGCACCCTCTTTATTTGGGCCTCATTTCTTTCTCCCTCTAACATCCTGATTCTGGTGAGGACTTCCAGAAATAGCTTGCTGCTGTTGCCGTAGGAGGGGGAATGTGACCCTGACTGGGGAATCCGAGAACCACAGCCCTCTGGCCACAAGGACCACTGAAACATGGGACACAGGTTTGCTCTGAAGCATCTTGCCAAGGAATCTTCTTACTGGATCTAGAGGGGGAAACACTCTTACAGCAACAATCCATGGAACAGAAGGACATGAGTCAGATTAGGATTGAGGCACTGTTCTCTCTATTGTGGAAAAAGCCCAATTATACTGGGGCTGAATGAATCTGGTACTCCAGGAAAAGCACAGGGTTTGGGGGAAAGAAGAGAGAGAGCTAAAGAGACCTATGACCAGTGGTGGGATTCAGCCAGTTCACACCAGTTCAGCAGAACTGATACATAATTTTTTTAGTTCTGCCAACCAGTTTTTAGAATGGCACTTGTAATCAGGGCCCTCTCTAAGATGGGCACCTGGGCAGCCACCCATGTGGAAATCACAAATTTACATTCCTTACTCGTTTTTAATGTTCATCTGTGCAACAGCATATTCTAAGCACCCATAGTAATAGTCATTTGGTCCATGGGTGAAAAAAATTGCAAGTAAGGATGCCAATCAAGAAGCAGTATAGAGGTGCTCACCCCTGCCCGTAGTGCCAAGACTTGTGGTCCTGGGCACAGTGTGCAGCCCCACCCACAGGGGCGGGACAAAGGCTGAGGTTTGTAGACTTGTGCACGTGAATACAGCCCCTTCTGTGGAGGAGAGGCAGAAACCACAGCAACAGCCACAGCTGGAACGCGCAGGCAACGCCCATACCCAAACGCCCGAGGCTGCGGCAGAGGGGGTGCCAGGCCTGCAGACAGACCACACCTAGGGAATATAGAGGCCACACCTCTATATTGGACTCCAGTGGCCACACCCTTTTTATACACAGACAAAACGGGAAGGCAGAGAAATGCAACCTAATTGAATCAAGAGAAATCCCCAGAAAAGGACTTGAATGAGTCAGATAAAACCAAATTACCAGATGCAGAGTTTAAAATAATGATTGTTAGGATGCTCAAAGATCTTAGAACAACAATAGGTGGTCATAATGAACAACTAAATAAAGAGATAGCAAGTATAGAGTGGTGAAGCCATAGCTGCCATCTTTCTTGTGGTTGACCTCCCTTGCTATGCCCTAAGAGGAAATTAATACAGTGTGCTGCTCAGGAATCCAAAGAGCTTCAGCAGCCACACTATTTGCTGAGTGAAGAGTCGGCACCGTCTCACTGTCCTGTGGTAAAAGAAACGAGTGTTTGGAAGTCAGAAGGATCTGAGTTTGGATAAATCATATCACCTCTCAGAACCAGAATCTTCACCCATAAAATGGGAATCAACATCCTCAGATGATTGCTACAGTGGTTATGGAAATACAAATGCTTTGAACTGTGACCAGTAGACACTCAAAAGAAATACAATGTAACAGTTGAAATGTTTTGATACAGCTAATGAAGACAAAGGGGAATCCTCTATGATAAATTCAGATAATTGAAAATTTAAAAAAAAGAGATAGCAAGTATAAAAAAGGACATTGAAATAATAAAAAAGAATCAGTCAGAAATGACATATACAATATCAGAAATGAAGACCATAATGGAAGGAATTAAAAGCAAAATGGATGAAGCTGAGGATCGTATCAGCGAGTTAGAGGACAAGATAAATGAAGGAATGGAAGCAGAGCAGCAAAAAGAAAAGAGACTCAAAAAGTCTGAGGAAACTCTAAGGGAGCTCTGTGACAACATGAAGAGAAATAACATCAGCATCATAGGGGTTCCTGAAGAAGAAGAAAAAGAACAAGGGATAGAGACTTTGTTCAATCAAATCATAGCTAAAAACTTTCCTAAATTGATGCAGGAAAAAGTCACACAAGTTCAAGAAGCACTGAGATTCCATTAAAGAGAAATCCAAAGAAATCTACACCAAGACACATCTTAATTAAAATACCAAAGCTAAGTGATAAAGAGAAAATATTAAAAGCTGCTAGACAAAAAAAGACTATCACCTACAAAGGAGCCCCCATAAGGATGACTTCCGACTTCTCAACAGAAACACTTGAGCTAGAAGGGAATGGCAAAAAATATTCAAAGTAATGCAGAACAAGAGCCTACAACCAAGATTACTTTATACAGCAAGGCTATCATTTAAAATTGAAGGAGAATAAAAAGCTTCCCAGACAAAAACAAAACTCAAGGAATTCATTACAACCAAACCAATGCTGCAAGAAATGTTAAGGGGCTTGTTGTAAACAGATCAAAGGGGGAAAAGAATATAGCAAAAGAGGAATACAGCTTTAAAGAATAAAATGGCAATAAACAACTACATATCAATAATAACCTTAAATGTAAATGGTTAAGTGATCCGATCAAAAAACATAGGGTAGCTGCGTGGATAAGAAAACAAGACCTATACATATGCTGTCTTCAAGAGACACACCTTAAAACAAAAGATGCACATAGACTAAAGGTTAAAGGATAGAAAAATATTTCATGGAAATAAAAAAAAGCTGGGGTAGCAATACTTATATCAGACAAAATGGACTTTAAAAAAAAGGCTATAGTAAGAGATAAAGAAAGTCACTACATAATGATAAAGGGAGCAATCCAACAGGAAGATATAACCATTATAAATATCTATGCACCTAATATAGGAGCACCTAAATATATAAAGCAGACTTTAGTAGGGGATTTCAATACCCTACTAACATTACTAGATAGATCCTCAAGAAAGAAAATTAACAAAGAAACAGCAGACTTAAAGGACATACTAGATCAACTTGATTTAATAGATATCTTCAGAACCTTTCACCCTAAAGCAGCAGAATATACATTTTTTTCAAGTGCTCACGGTACATTCTCTAGGATAGACCACATGTTAGGTTACAAAACAGTCTCAACAAATTTAAGAAGACTGAAATCATATCAAGCATTTTCTCTGATCACAATGGCATGAAACTAGAAATCAACCACGACAGAAAAACTGAAAAATACTCAAACACTTGGAAACTAAATAGCCTGTTATTAAATAACGAATGGGTTAACAATGAGAACAAAGAAGAAATAAAAAAAATTCTTAGAAACAAATGATAATGAGCATACAAAAACTCAAAATTTATGCAAAAGCAGTACTGAGAGGGAAGTTCATAGCATTACAGGCATACCTTAAGAAGCTAGAAAAAGCTCAAATAAACAACTTGACCCTGCATCTAAAAGAACTAGAAAAAGAACAGCAAGTAAAGCCCAGAGGTAGTAGAAGGAAGATTACTACCTTCTACTAAATCCTAAAGATCAGAGCAAAAATAAATGACATAGAGGCTAAAGAAACAATACAGAGGATCAATGAAACCAGGAGCTGGTTCTTTGAAAAGGTAAACAAGATCAATGAACCTTTAACCAGACTCACCAAGAAAAAAAGAGAGAGGACTCAAATAAAATTAGAAATGAGAGTGGAGAAATAACAACGGACACAATAGAAATACAAAGGATTGTAAGAAAATACTATGAAGAGGGCCCTGGCTGGTTGGCTCAGTGGTAGAGCATTGGCCTGGCGTGCAGAAGTCCTGGGTTCGATTCCTGGCCAGGGCACACAGGAGAGGCACCCATTTGCTTCTCCACCCCTCCCCCTCTCCTTCCTCTCTGTCTCTCTCTTCCCCTCCCGCAGCCGAGGCTCCATTGGAGCAAAAGGTGGCCCGGGCGCTGGGGATGGCTCCTTGGCCTCTGCCCCAGGCACTAGAGTGGTTCTGGTCGTGACAGAGCCATGCCCCAGATGGGCAGAGCATCGCCCCCTGGTGGGCGTGCTGGGTGGATCCCGGTCGGGCACATGCAAGAGTCTGTCTGATTGCCTCCTCGTTTCCAGCTTCAGAAAAATACAAAAAAAAAAAAAAAAAAAGAAAAGAAAATACTATGAAGAACTGTATGCCAAAAAATTAGACAACCTAGATGAAATGGACAAATTCTTTGAAACATATAATATTTTAAAAATCAATCTGGAACAATCAGAAAACCTAAACAGACTGATTACAACAAATGAGATCAAAACAGTTGTCAAAAAACTCCCAACAAACAAAAGCCCAGGGCCGGATGACTTCACAAGTGAATTCTACCAAATATTCAAAGAAGAACTAACTCCTTCCTATCCTTCTCAAGCTATTTCAAAAAATTCAAGAAGAGGGAAAACTTCCAAGCTCCTTTTATGAGGTGAGCATAATTTTTTTTTTTTTTTTTTTTTTTTTTTTTTTTAGAGATAGAGAGAGAGAGAGAGTCAGAGAGAGGGACAGACAGATAGGAATGGAGAGAGATGAGAAGCATCAATCATTAGTTTTTCATTTTAACACCTTAGTTGTTCATTGATTGCTTTCTCATATGTGCCTTGACCGTGGGCTTTCAGCAGACCGAGTAACCCCTTGCTCGAGCCAGCGACCTTGGGTCCAAGCTGGTGAGCTTTGCTCAAACCAGATGAGTCCATGCTCAAGCTGGCTATCTCAAACCTGGGTCCTCTGCATCCCAGTCCGACACTCTATTCACTGCGCCACTGCCTGGTCAGGTGAGGTGAGCGTAATTCTGATTCCAAAACCAGGCAAAGACAACCTAAAAAAAGAAAATTATAGGCCAATATCCCTGATGAATCTAGATATTAAATCCTCAACAAAATATTAGCCAACTGGATCCAGCAATATATGAAAAAAAATCATACACCATAAGTGGGATTTATTCTGGGGAGGCAAGGCTGGTACAATATTCACAAATCAATCAATGTGATTCATCACATAAACAAAAGAAAGGAGAAAAACCACATGATAATTTCAATAGATGCAGAAAATCATTTGATAAAATTCAGCACCCATTCATGATCAAAACTCTCAGCAAAGTGGGAATACAGGAAACATACCTCAACATGATAAAGGCCATCTATGACAAACCCACAGCCAACATCATTCTCAGTGGGCAAAAATTAAAAGCAATCCCCTTAAGATCAGGAACAAGGCAGGGGTGCCCCCTTTCACCACTCTTATTCAACATAGTCCTGGATGTCCTAACCATAGCAATCAGACAAGAAGAAGAAATAAAAAGCATCCAAATTGGAAAAGAAGGAATAAAACTATCATTATTTGCAGATGATATGATATTGTATATAGAAAACCCTAAAGTCTCAGTCAAAAACTACTGGAACCTGATAAATGAATTCAGCAAGGTGGCAAGATAAAAAATTAATACTCAGAAATCAGAGGCATTTTTATACATCAACAATGAACTGTCAGAAAGAGAAATTAAGGAAACAATCTCCTTCACTATTGCAACCAAAAAAATAAAGTACCTAGGAGTAAATTTAACCAAGGAGATTAAAGACTTATACTCGGGCCTGACCAGGCGATGGCGCAGTGGATAGAGCATCGGACTGAGATGCGGAAGACCCAGGTTCGAGACCCCGAGGTTGCCAGCTTGAGCGCGGGCTCATCTGGTTTAAGCAAAAGCTCACCAGCTTAGACCCAAGGTCGCTGGCTCAAGCAAGGGGTTACTCGGTCTGCTGAAGGCCCACGGTCAAGGCACATATGAGAAAGCAATCAATGAACAACTAAGGTGTCGCAACGAAAAACTGATGATTGATGCTTCTCATCTCTCTCCGTTCCTGTCTGTCTGTCCCTATCTGTCCCTTTCTCTGACTCTCTCTCTGTCTCTGTAAAAAAAAAAAAAAAAAGACTTATACTCGGAAAATTATAAAACATTGATAAAAGAAATCAAGGAAGATACAAACAAGTGGAAGCATATACCATGCTCATGGTTAGGAAGAATAAACATCATTAAACTGTCTATATTACCCAAAGCAATTTATAAGTTCAGTGCAATACCGATTAAAATACCAATGACATACTTCAAAGATATAGAACACATATTCCAAAAATTTATATGGAACCACAAAAGAACACGAATAACCTCAGCAATCTTGAAAAGGAAGAATAAAGTGGGAGGTATCACACTTCCTGATATCAAGTTATATACTACAAGGCCATTGTACTCAAACAGCCTGGTACTGGCATAAGAACAGGCATACAGATCAGTGGAACAGAACAGAGAACCCAGAAATAAACCCACACCTTTATGAACAACTGATATTTAACAAAGGAAGTTAGAGCATACAATGGAGTAAAGACAAATGGTGTTGGGAAAATTGGACAGCTACCTGCAAAAAAATGAAACTAGACCACCAATTTACACCATCCACAAAAATAAACTCAAAATGGATAAAAGACTTAAATGTAAGCCGTGAAACCATAAGCATCTTAGAAGAAAACATAGGCAGTAAGCTCTCCGACAGCTCTTGCAGCAATATATTTGCTGATTTATCTCCACAGGAAAGGGAAATAAAAGACGGGATAAACAAATGGGACTATATCAAACTAAAAAGCTTTTGCGCAGCTAAAGACAATAAGAACAGAATAAAAAGACAAACTACACAACGGGAGAACATATTCGACAATACGTCTGATAAGTGGTTAATAACCAAAATTTATAAAGAACTGGTAAAACTCAACACCAGGAAGATAAACAATCCAATCAAAAAATGGGCAAAGAGCCTGTCCAGGTAGTGGCGCAGTGGATAGAGCGTTGGACTGGGATGCCGAGGACCCAGGTTTGAGACCCCGAGGTCACCAGTTTGAGCACGGGCTCATCTGGTTTGAGCAAAGCTCACCAGCTTGGACCCAAGGTCGCTGGCTCAAGCAAGGGATTACTCAGTCTGCTGAAGGCTCACAGTCAAGGCACATATGAGAAAGCAATCAATGAACAAATAAGGTGTCGCAACAAAAAACTGATGATTGATGCTTCTCATCTCTCTCCGTTCCTGTCTGTCTGTCCCTATCTATCCCTCTCTCTGACTCTGTCTCTGTAAAAACAAACAAACAAAAAAAAAAATAAATAAATAAATGGGCAAAAGAAATGAATAGACACTTCTCCAAAGAGGACATACAGATGGCCAATAGGCATATGAAAAAATGCTCAACATCACTAATCATTAGAGAAATGCAAATTAAAACCACAATGAGATATCACCTCTCACCAGTCAGAATGACGCTCATCAATAAAACAACACAGAACAAGTGCTGGCGAGGATGTGGAGAAAAGGGAACCCTCCTGCACTGCTTGTGGGAATACAGACTGGTGCAGCCACTGTGAAAAACAGTATGGAGATTCCTCAAAAAATTAAAAATTGAACTGCCTTTTGACCCAGGTATCCCACTTTTAGGACTATATCCCAAAACACCATAGCACTGTTTCAAAAAGAGAAATGCACCCCCATGTTTATGGCAGCATTGTTCACGATAGCGAAGATCTGGAAACAGCCCAAGTGTCCGTCAGTGGACGAGTGGAATAAAAAGCAGTGGTACATATATACAATGGAATACTATGGGACCATGAAAAAGAAGGAAATCTTACCTTTTGCAACAACATGGATGGACATGGAAACTATTATGTTAAGTGAAATAAGCCAGGCAGAAAAAGAAAAATATATGACTTCACTCATTTGAGGAATCCAATGAACAATGTGAACTGAGGAACGAAATTGAGACAGAGGAGAGATCAAAGGGACCAGAGGATAAGAGGACAGAGGGAAAGGGGATGATAGGATGGGATAAACCTGAAGGGAAGGGGGGAGGGCGCTGTGGGGAGGGAGGCAAGGGAGATGTTGAGGGGAATACAGGGCAGGGGGGATGCATTCAGGGCAACACTACGATCTATGTAAACACAATAAATTAAAATCAATTTAAAATTAAAAAAAATAAAATAACATCAATCAATAAAAATAATAATTTCCTCCCTTAAAAAAAAGAAGCAATCAACATACAACTAATGTGAAAACAATTACGAATTGATGCTTCTCACTCTCTCCCTTCCTGTCTCTCTCTGACAAAAAAAGAGAAGCAGTATAGAAATATCTTAAATAACAGTTTTATTTTTTTTGTCATGTATTATTTAATATTTTTTCATTAATATTTTAAAACTCTTTCTTATAATCTAGTTTTGTGTGCCTCTTTTATCATTCTTAATTAAGAATTAAATGCTTGAAATAATAAACTACCTTTCGGTATATTACTTTATATACTTAAAACGGTCATTAGGGCAGAGAACTGGTGGTTAAATTATTTGAACCCCACCACTGCCTATGACCTATGATGAGGTCTCTAATCCCAGATCCTGACGTTCCCCGAGTCTCTGATATCCTGCAGATTACCCTTCAATCCCATGAGCTAGACCAGCTTTCAAATGTTCTATCCATGAACCATCTCACCTTGCAATCCAGAACACACTCATGTGGGCATTGTGACTATACGTGTGGAATTTTCATGAAATAGTGCTATATATATACCCTTACTGTGTATGAGACGTTCTGATACTGTTCGTTTTGTTCCTTGTTATTTCCTTTAACTCTGCTTTGAGACCCACTAAATTGATTTCATGACACAACGAAAGGCTGTGGCCGTCTGTGGAAAAACAACCAAACTGGTTATACAGCCTTCAAAAAAAAATCTCTGTCTTTGCCAATGCTAGCTCAAGTTGGTTTTGTCACTGGCAAGCCAAGAAAATGCCAGCTGCACTCACTCCTCGCCTGCCCTTCGCCCCACTTCAGCGCTGCCCACCCCACGCCTGGCCAGGCTCCCTCGAGGAGCGGGTTTGCAAACTTATTTATTCCTCTCTGGAAGAGCGCTGAGGGCTTCTGGAATGTGCTGGCCGCAGTTCTAACCCAACCCCAGCTCCTAGTGGGCAGACGCTGCACCTCAGGGAAGAGACTCAGACCCATGCACCTCAGTCTTGGCAACTGTAAATTGGGCTTGTGCTCCTTTGCCTTAGAAAAGGACCCTGTGGGTGAAATGAGACCATATGGGAAACGTTCCATGACATTGTGATTTAGAGTAAAACGTGTGTGTGTGTGTGTGTGTGTGTGTGTGTGTGTGTGTGTGTGTGTGTGTATTTGGTATTCAACCCCATTCCTGGCACAAACTCCTAAAACTCTTGGAATTTCCTCAGGGGTGTGAGCAATAAAGCTGTCTTGTGTTAAGTTAAGAAGGTGACTTTTGGAATGCTCTTACCTCACCTGAGAGTGGAGGCTGGTGGCCAGTGGAGCCAACCAGGTGATAAGAGGGTGGGGGTTTTAGTCCCACCCCTTACCACCTCCAGAGAGGGGAGAAGGAATGAAGATTTGGGTTCAAGTGCTAATGGCCAGTGATTTCATCAACCTGTATAATGAATCCTCCATAAAAACTTTTCTAAAAGGATGAGGTTCAGACAGCTTCAATGTTGGTGAACACGGGAGGTGCTGGGAGAACAGGGCCCCATGGGGAGGGCCCGGGAGCTCTGGGGCCTCCCGCATGCCTGCCCTGCGCACCTCCTCCATCCATCCGCCTGTTCCTGAGCTGTTTCCTTTATAATCAACTGGCCATCCAGCACGTAACATGTTTCTCTGAGTTCTGTGAGCTGTTCGAGCAAATTAGTCGAACCCAAGGAGGAGGTCAGAGGAACCTCCGACCTAAAGCCTGTGGGCCGGAGGCGCAGGTGGCAACTGAACTTGAGATCCATCTCTGACGTTGGGGGAGTCTTGTAGGACTGAACTCTTGACCTGTGGGCTCTGATGCATTCTCTGGGGAGGTGAGTTGAATTGTAGGGCCCCCTGCCGGCGTCAGAGACGTGCTTGGTGGTTGTCGGGGGGAAGAAGCCGGACGCTGGACTCGGGGGGCAGAACTGCCTGTTTCCCTGCACAGGGCCCTGTGTGCAATGTTCTGAACTTGGCAGTTCCCATCCCTCCAACCCCACAATCACAACACTCTTTATTTTTATGCCGGGTAGGAGAAAGAATGGGAACATCTCGTCAAGAGTCTCTCAAATCTCCCATGAAAAGTGAGTCTTGTGTGTATAAAAATGATAACAATGACAAGAGTAAATGACAGTTTTTACCATTCAGTCTTCACAAGACCACTGGAAGTGGGTAAAAGGGTGCTGGGGGGTTAATGGGACAGAGGGCACGGGCCTGGAACCCAGAGGTCAGGGGCTAAGTTCATGCCCTTCTCCCCTGCTCCACTCCGACTGTAGAACTGCAAGTTCCAGATTCCAGATTCCAGATTCTGGGGCTGCTTCCAGGCGAGGCTGCTGGGGCAGGGATGAGACTTTCACTACACTTGGCAAACTGTGCTTTCTGGGCAGACTACCCCTAACTGCTGGGCCAGGGAGAAGGAAAGAGATTCTGGGAATCCGAGAATTTCAGGGTCAGAGTGTTCTTCCAGGTCCCTCTCCATCCCCCATGACCAGGGGTTTCTGCGCTGGGGCTGCCAGTCGCAGGGCCTTTCAGGGCCCGTGAACATAGGGGACATGGCTGGCGTTATTCTAACCGCGGCCTGAAATGCCCCGCTCTGACCAGCGCTGCTGGCTTAGCTGTGCTGACTTCCCTGCTGCCAGCGCCTCCACAGGTGGAGAAGCCAGGCCTTGGCTTGGCTGTCTTCCAGGTGGGATCTCAGGCTCCCTCAGTTCTGGGAGGGGAGGGAGCGCCTGTGTGCGCTTGGCCCTCGCCTGACACGGACCTCAGAGAGCAAGGGCAGCATGCGCTGTGGGAGATGCACATAAAACTTAACATTTTTAAGTGTACAGTTCAGTGGCATGGAGCGCATTCACACTGTCATGCAAACATCACCACCATCCATCCCCGGGATTTTTCACTCTGCAAGGCTGAAAGCCTGCCCCCTTTAAACACTAACCACCCCCCCCACCCCCCCCCCACCCCCCTGCACCTACCAGTCCACTTTCTGTCTCCAAGAACCTGACTCCTCCAGGTAGCTCATATCAGTAGAATCATACAGCATTTATCCTCTTGTGTCTGGCTTCTTTCACTTCGCAGTGCTATAAAGTACCGTTCTGTCGGCTTTACGTAGAGACACCAAGTCCAAATGAATTTTTAAGGAGTTTTATTAAAGGATATTTATTAATATGCCAGCCGCATATGGTTAACATGGGGCAATCTGACCCAAATTGTGCACACTTGGCACAGCCCCTAAGGCAAGTTATATACCTTAGCTCACACACAGGTTGGAGAGAAAAGGAGGAGGGGATAGTGATGACACAATTCATTAGCAAGCTTATAATATTTGTCTATAGGATTTATAAAAAAACATTTCTACATATTAAAATTTATAATGTAACACTATAGCCAAAAATGTTGCTCTACATATTAAAAGATATTTCTAAATTTTCTAGTGTTCATTTGCCATTTCTTTGTTTAGAGGTATATACATTAATTACATGTTTCCAGGAGGGGAGGGGTAGTTTCCATGGCACCAGGGGATCAATGCCTATAAATGGCTCATCAAATAGGAAAAGGTTTTCTCAATCTCTCCCTTCCTGCACCTGGCTAGCTATTTACCTGCTTCCTTACAGGTGTGTATGTTGGGGGGGGGGGGGGAGAAAGGGAATCTAAATCTCCTTCCCCTCTTTATTTACAATACAATGCTATCGGCCATCCTGAGTTGGCGCTAGTCACACAAGTATAAAAACCATATTTATAAAATCTCTCTGTATGCTTAGCCCAAATTAAAAATGCCTTTTAAGCTTCCTGGTAAAAGGGTGTTTCCTACACAGTATGTTTCTGCAAGCAAGGAAACTTTCACATTTTTTTCTCTTTATTCTCTACAGAAAAGAGGGGACAAGAAACCTGACTATTTTCCCTAAAATATTAATATTAATTTTCTATTCTTTGGTTCCTTACCACAGCAGGATGTTTGCGAAGTTCCTCCATGTGACAGCACTGTCAGGATTTCCTTCTCTTACAGCTGAAGAATATTCCAGTGTATGGATACGTCACGTTTTGTCTCTCGTGGGCACGGGGGCTGCTCTCACCTCTTGGCTATTGTGATTAATGCTGCTATGACCATGAGTGGACACATCTTTCTGAGATCCTGCTTTCAATTTGTAAAGCCAGGAGGCAGGGCCAGGGCCACTATCACAGCAGCCCAGCCCATACAGGTTCGCATTGGATTCGGACAGTCGGTAAAGAAACAACGGAGCCACAAACTGATGGGCCATCGTCTTTAATTCTAGCTTGCACCCGGTGGGCAAGTAAAAAACTACACTGGGCTCCAAAACCCAGTCACATTCAGTGCTCACAAAGCCACTGACTTATCCGAGTTTCCTAGAATCAAAGGTTTCTAGCTCACCAGCTTTATTCTCCTCAGTTCCCCATCTCCTTCCTTCTCCAGCGTCAAACTGCACAAACTGGCATCTCACTCAACACTCCACCATCTTGGCTGCTTCCCCTGGCCTCCTCCACGTGGCCTTTCTCTGCTCGGCTCTCTAACGCTAATCCCAGGAACCAAGAGCCCAAATTCCCGCTTCGTCCCCATTTTATAGTGTAGAAATCCAAACTCCTAATCCAATATACAAAATAGGGAAGTCTCCAATACAGACACTTATCTGAGGCATGATTGGATTGCACCGCCCCACATCAAAATGGGTGGGAAAGGCTTAATCCCAAAACCAAGCCCCAGGCTACAAGGATTCTAACTGCCCACAAAGACACACATTAATATCACCTGGGCAACGGCCTCCCCATGGGCAGCGTAATCTTTGACAAAGTGAGCATAATATATTTTATCTGCCCAACACAATTCTTTTGGGTGTGTACCCAGACGTGGAATTGCTAGATCAAAGGCTAATTCAATTTTTAATATTTTGAGGAACCACTAACTACCATACTGTTTCCCACAGCAGCTGCCCTGTTTTATGTTCCCATCAACTGGGCACAAGGGTTCCAAATGTCTCCACATCCTTGCCAACACTTGTTTATTTTCTGTAGTCTTTTTTAAAATTAATAACCTTCTTTCTGGGTGTGAGGTGTTGGGGCAGGGGTCATGTGGTGACAGTACAGCTCCCTTCCTGCTTATCCAGGGGACCTGAGATCTTGATGAACCCAGCAGAACACACAAGCCCGGAAACCAGCGGGTGGGTGGGAGAGCCACCTTTCACGGTGTTGGTCAAATAAGTTTGTAAATATGATATATAGGTTTGCTTGCTCATAGTTTGCATTGGGTGTGGGGCACAGGCTGTAAGCAGGCAGGGTTGTTATACCCTAAGGCTTAGTTTTAAGACTGACCCTTTCCCACCCTAAGTGACTTTGTATCAGAGACTTCCTTGTTTGTATATTGGATTAAAGGTTTTGATTTCTACACTATAAAATGGGGACAGACTGGGAGCTTGCTCTCACTCAGTTCCTGAGATTAGCATTAGGGGGGAGAGCAGAGAAAGGCCATGTGGAGGAGAGGAGAAGCAGCCAAGATGGCGGAGTGCTGAAGGAGAAGCCAGTTTGTGCAGAGTTTGTGTAGAGAGAAGGAGATGGGAAACAGAGGTGAATAAGGCTGGTGAGGTACAAACCTTTGATCCTAGGAAACTCGGACAAGTCAGTGGCTTTGGAAGCCCTGAATAGAAAGGGAAGTGTTTTCTCATTGTGTGTATTTCTTGCCCGCTGAGTGCAAGCTAGGATTAAAGCTAATGGCCCACCAGTTCTTGGCTCTGTTGTTTCATAACCGTCTGTCCGAATCAAATGCAAACCTGCACGGGCCAGGCAGCTGTGATGATGGTCGCGGCTACTGGCTTTACACCTCAAGTATCCAGGAAAAATTCTTCAGCTGCTGGAAGCAGTATGGAAGCCAAAACAGATAACAGTAATCTACTGCCAAGGACACCAGAAAGCAAGATAGGTAGAAGCCTATCCCACCCAGACTGAAAAGGGACTACTCAGAGAAGTCATTCCAAGGTTTGGACTGCCACTGCAGGTAGGCTCTGACAGGGCCCAGCCATTGTGGCTAGGGTAGTACAAGGAACAGCTCAAGCATTGGACATCACCTAGAAGCTTCACATGGCATACAGACCTCGAAGCTCGAGAAAGGTAGAATGCATGAATAGGACCTTGAAGTTAGGGCTTAACAAATTATGTCAGGAAACAGGTCTTAAATGGGTACAAACTTTGCCTCTAATATTATGTAAGGTTCAGTGCATCCCCTCTAAGAACACTGGGTATTCACCCTATAAGGTATTATACAACAGGCTTCCCCCAGTATTACATAGTTTGCCAGGGACTCCCAAGAATTAAGAGAAACAGAACTACATAGACAATTAGAAGTTTTAGGCAAGGTAGCCGGTGCCATATCCAAGTAGGTGCTAAATAGGGCTCTGATCAGTCTGTTTGAGTTCTGTTCACTCTTCTTCCCCAAGTAACCAGGGGTAGGTCAAAAATTGGAATCCAGCACCCCTCTGGCCCAGGTGGAGAAGACCCTACACTGTAATCCTGACAACTCCAATGGCTGCCAAGGTAGAAGGCATACCCGCCTAGATTCACCACAGCCAGCTGAAGCCTGCAGCCCCAGCGGAGATACCCTCATGGACAGCAGAGAATGACTCTACCAATCCTTGTAAATTGACCCTGAGAAGGACAACATGCCCTGCTCCAGCCACAACCAGAAGCTGGCTGGTCCACATACAACCAAAGCATGAGGAACCTCGCCTTGGGTATCCTTATAATTAGACTCTGGGGAGGGAGGGAAACTAGGATCAAAGGAAAGCCAGAACAAGTTGTCTTAAGCTTTGATGCATGTGCTGCTCTGAGTCATTCAGAAAGAGGGTGTAGGTCCCTTGGCTGGGAGAGAAGCTTCAAGGTAAATAAAAAGTATATATGTGCTCATAGCTACCCCTGTAGAATAACCTGTGAATATTGATCATGTGTCCAATAGGCCAGTGGTCCCCAACCCCCGGGCCGTGGACTGGTACTGGTCCATGGGCCATTTGGTACCGGTTCACAGAGAAAGAATAAATAACTTACATTATTTCCGTTTTATTTATATTTAAGTCTAAACGATGTTTTATTTTTAAAAAATGACCAGATTCCCTCTGTTACATCCGTCTAAGACTCACTCTTGACACTTGTCTCGGTCACGTGATACATTTATCCGTTCCAACCTAAAGGCCAGTCCGTGAAAATATTATCTGACATTAAACCGGTCCGTGGCCCAAAAAAAGGTTGGGGACCACTGCAATAGGCTACTTGGAAAAAGGACACCTCCAAAAAGAAGCATATTTTAAAAGAGGATTACTTACTACTAACTTAGTTGTCACTGAAGGTTAAGGTTTTTAGAAATTAAGAATCCTGATAAATTAGAAAGGAATTGTATAGTTTTAATAATAAAAGGTATAAGGTATAGAAGTACTTTTGAAAAGAAAAGAGTAAGTTGTTATAAAAGCTATTTATATATAAACACTAAAAAAAGTTCATAAAAGTTAAAAGTTTGTGTAAGTTACAGAAAGTTTGTACAGGTTTTGGAAGATTTGTTCAGAAAAGAAAAAATATATAATAATAAGGTGAGACTCCAGTATAATAAAAAGTTCTGGAGGTCTCAAAGGAGAGAATGAGGGAGGAGAAACCAGAAGAATGCAGAGGAGAAGGGGGCCTGCAATGTCTAGGGTCTTACAGTACAGCTTGTGACCTCAGTGTTCTTGACTGAGGGAACAAAGGCAAACAGAAAAGTTGAAAAATAATAAACCACGAGTGTGGACCTTGCAGCTCCAGAAAGAAGAATGAGTGATAAGATTATCAAGGACAGACCCTCCTGCCTCCTCTCCCCTCCCCCTCCTAAGACAAAGTCACGTAGGCCTGCAAACAAAGAAGTCCTAGAAATCAGGCATTTGTCACATGAAAGCTAAAGCTGTAAAGGTATATTCGATGTAAGAAATCTAACTTCGGGGAGCTTGTGTTTTGTTGACTCTGTTAGGGTCTCGCAGCTCCGCCGGCTAAATAAATCCTACTTCCTTCATCAAGCTGTCTGGGCATTTTTGTCCGCCTTTGATTCCTGCAACACCTAAAGAAGGACTATGTCCACTGGTTCACCTAGCAGTTGTCAAATGGGAAAATGAAAGTGTGAGCTAACCTTAAAACAAAACAAAACAAACGAAAACACACACCTAGCCTTATGAAGACATAAATCCACACCGTACAATTCTCCCACAAATGTGCCAGTTCATGGTTTTTAGTATGTTCACAGAATTGTGTGGCCATCTAGTGAATCCCAGAACATTTTCATCTGCCTCAGATGCTACCCCAATAGCAGTCACCCCGTTCCTCCCTCCCCCCAAACCCGGCCACCACGGATCTGCTTTCTGTTTCTGTACATTTGCCTGTCTGGACATTTCCCGTAAGTGGAATCACACAGTGTGTGGCCCTGTGTGTCTGGCCCTTTTCACTCAGTGTAATGTTTTCAAGGTGCATTCATGCTGTAGAGTATTATCAGTGCTTTATTTTTTTTTTTATTGCAAAATAATATTCATTCCACCATACAAAAAAAATTTTCCTTAGCCATTCACCACTTTTAGTTATTATGAATAATGCTGCTGTGAACAGTCAAGCACATGTTTTTGTTTTCATTTCTCTTGAGTAAATACCCAGGAGTGGAATTGCTGGGTTATATAGTAACTAACTCTATGTTTAGTTTTCTTTTTTGACACAGCAAAACGATGCATTTATTTAATAGATTCCTAACCTTTTGGACCCAAATCATTTTTTTCTGACTTTTTAAAACTGAAGTGAATAACTCATAGCATAAAATTAACTATTTAAAGTGCACAATGCAGTATGTAGTACATTACTAATGTTGTGTAGCCATCGCCTTTATCTAGTTCCAAATGTTTGCATCACCCCAAAAAAGCAACCCCAGGCCCATTAAAGATCACCAATCTCTTCTCCCCTGAGTCTTTGGCGACCACCAATCTGCTTCTTTCTGTCTCTCCGAGTTTACCTGTTCTAGACATTTCATATAAATTAAATCATACATTTTGTGACCTTTCATGTCTGGTTTCTTTCACTTGTCATCAAGTCTTTGAGGTTTGTCCACAGGCAGCAGCTACTGGTCATTTGTTCTTTTTTATGGCTGAATAATATTCCACTGTGTGTATATGCCATGGCTTGTATATCCATTCATTCACTGATGGTATATTTAACTTTTTGAGGAATTGCCAGACTGTTCCCAGAGGGGCTGCACCATTTTACTTGGAGCCGGCCTTATTTTTTGTTTTTAAAAATCATGGTAAAAATACGTATCACATATAATTTACCATCTTCACCAAGTGTGAGCTGCCTCTTTTGAGCTCTTGAGCCATGAGACAAAGAGATGAAAAGAGGATCACACTGCTGGCAAAGTGGCTGGCCACATCTGTCAAAGGGAAGTGGCCTAGCCAATATGCACCGGGTGCAGGGAGGGGGTCCCTGCCTGCTTGCCCTAGTGTGGCGGGGGTCGGGGGGGAGGCTGCTGGAAGGCTACCAACACCTGATTCAGGAAGATGGGAGTTGGTAATCAAGGAGGAGAGTCATGAGTACCCACCGTGATCTTGAGCTAACACACATGGAGCCCCTGGAGCGGTAGTCAGCGCCGGGCAAGCGCTCAGGAAATTATGGCTATAATGTTTACCACTACTATTATTACTAACATTTTTTTTGGAACTGGTGCTAATATTAATAACAGTTTCAGAAAAAGATTGTAACCTTTTGCTTCCAGTGTCATGGAGTAATTTTTCAGAACGTTCTTTAATTCTCCTCTTCATTCCTTTTACTGTCTATTAGTGGTGTTTGAACATACTACTTTAGGCCATAGATTTGAGTGTCAATGAGGGCTGTGATAGGATGGGTGAGAGAAGGCCAGAGATCTGGATTCACAACCCAGCAGCTCCATTGGGTAGATCTACTGCCAATCACTGGGCACTTTCTTTTAGAAAAGAGTACTTTCAGTACTCACTGTGTTGTCACATCTTACAAGGAAGGCATTTTAAAATTCTATATCTGAAAGATGTATGTGTGTGTGTGTGTGTGTGTGTGTGTGTGTGTGTGTGTGTGTGTGTGTGTGTGTGTTAGGCAAAGGATAGAATGCAGTGAACATCTTTGTTTGCCTCCCAATATCCTCTCTTAGTCTTTTCTGGGAATAGCGCCCCCTCTCTTTGGGTAACTGCCTCTCCTCTACCCCATGGGGTTCTGATGGGTGGACAACAAACCTCTCCTTCTTGCCCACCACCCTGCTATGGTCTTAATGTTAGTGTGCCCCCCCACCCACACCCACCCCCTGCTAAATTCACATGTTGGATCCTGCACCCAGTGTGACGGCACTGGGGCAGGGGGAGGTGATTGGTTCATGAGGGTGGGGCCTCCTGAATGGAATGGGCCTCATAAAAGAGATCCAGAGAGCAATCTAGCTCCTTTTGCCACCTGAAAACACAGCAAGAAGTCTGTAAAGAAAAGGGTCCTCCCCAGAATCCAACCACGCTGACACCCTGACCTTGGACTTCCAGCCTCTAGAACTGTGAAAAATAAATGTCTGTGTTTATAAGTCATGCAGTCTTTGTTATTTTGTTATAACAACATGAATGGACACAGTCCAAAACACAGGTCTGGGCATAAGACCTCATCTAGGCCAATCAGATTCTCTCCCAGAAATGTGAAATTTGAGTGGACAAGAAGGACATGTGGCTGAATCTGAAACAGATAGAATGAAATGTTACCAAAAGGTACTCCATCGCTTGACCAGGTAGTGGCGCAAAGGATATAACGTCCAGCTGGGACTCTGAGGACCCAAGTTTAAAACATCAAGGTCATGGGCTTAAGAACGGGCTCATCCAGCTTGAGTGCAGGGTCACTTGCTAGAGCGTGGGATCATAGACATGACCCCATGGTCACTGGCTTGAGCCCAAGGTTGCTGGCTTGAGCAAGGGGTCACTCATTCAGCTGAAGCCCCCCAGTCCAGGCACATATGAGAAGCTATCAATGAACAACTAAAGTGATGCAAGTATGTAGGCCCTGGCAGGCTAGCTCAGCGGTAGAACATTGGCCCGGCATGTGAAAGTCCCGGGTTCAATTCCTAGCCAGGACACACAGGAGAAGCACCTATCTGCTTCTCCACCCTTCCCCCTCTACTTTCTCTCTGTCTCTCTCTTTCCCTCCAAAAGCCAAGGCTCCATTGGAGCAAAGTTGGCCTGGGTGCTGTGGATGGCTCCATGGCTTCTGCCTCAGGCACTAGAATGGCTCCGGTTGCAACAAAGCAATGCTCCAGATGGGTAGAGCATCATCCCCTGGTGGGCATGCTGGGTGGATCCCAGTTGGGCGCATGTGCGAGTCTGTCTCTCTGCCTCCCTCCTTCTCACTTCAGAAAAATACAAAAAAAAACCAAACAAAACAAAACCAAAAAAAACCCCAATCAATAAAGTGATGCAACTATGAGCTGATGCTTCTCATCTCTTCCCCTTCCTGTCTGTCTCTGTCTGTCTGTCCGTCTGTCTCTCTCTCTCTCCAAAAAAAAGCATATATATATATATATAGTCAGGCCCTGCCAGAACTATGGCAGTTATCAATGGGTAGCTATAAAACAATGGTCCAGGAACTAACCTGATTCTTTTTAAGTCTATTTTTCAGATCTAAAGCCAAGCCATTAATTAAAAACTCAATACTGGCTGGGAAAGTCCCTTCGTGCATCCCACAATAAGTGCTGCACAATTCCAGAATGCTTCACTTTGCTGATGTAAAGCCAGTAGCCACGGCCACCATCACAGCCACCTGGCCCATGCAGGTTCGCATTTGATTCGGACAGACGGTAATGAAACAATGGAGCCAAGAACTGGTGGGCTATTATCTTTAATCCTAGCTTGCACCCAGCGGGCAAGTAAAAACACACACTGGGCTCCAAAAACCACTCATTTAGTGCTCACAAAGCTACTGATTTATCCAAGTTTCCTAGAATCAAAGGTTTCTAGCTCACCAGCCTTATTCACTTCAGTTCCCCATCTCCTTCTCTCTGCACAAACTCTGCACAAACTGGCTTTTCCTTCAACACTCCACCATCTTGGCTGCTTCTCCTGGCCTCCTCCATGTGACCTTTCTCTGCTCTCCTCTCTGCTCTCTCCTCTAATGCTAATCTCAGGAACCGAAAGAGAGCAAGCTCCCGGTCTGCCCCACTTTATAGTGCAGAAATCAAAACCTTTAATCCAATATACAAAATAGGGAAGTCTCTAATACAAAGTCACTTATCTGAGGCATGATGGGATTGCATCACCCCACATCAAAAAGGGTGGGAAAGGTTTAGTCCTAAAACCAAGCCCCAGGCTACAAGGATCCTGCCTGCCCACAGCCCGCTCCCAACACACATTAATATTACCTGGGCGATGGGCTTCCACGTGGGCAGCCCCATCTTTTTTTTCTTTTTTTTTCTTTTTTTTTTTTGTATTTTTCTGAAGCTGGAAACGGGGAGAGACAGTCAGACAGACTCCCGCATGCACCCAACCAGGATCCACCTGGCACGCCCACCAGGGGCAACGCTCTGCCCACCAGGGGGCGATGCTCTGCCCCTCCGGGGCATCGCTCTGTTGTGACCAGAGCCACTCTAGCGCCTGGGGCAGAGGCCAAGGAGCCATCCCCAGGGCCCGGGCCATCTTTGCTCCAATGGAGCCTGGCTGCAGGAGGGGAAGAGAGAGACAGAGAGGAATGGGGGGGGGGGTGGAGAAGCAAATGGGCGCTTCTCCTATGTGCCCTGGCCGGGAATCGAACCCGGGTCCCCCGCATGCCAGGCCGACGCTCTACCGCTGGCCAACCGGCCAGGGCGGCAGCCCCATCTTTAACAAAGTGAGCATAATATACGTGTGTCCGTAAAGTCATGGTGCACTCTTGACCAGTCACAGGAAAGCAACAAAAGATGATAGAAATGTGAAATCTGCACCAAATAAAAGGAAAACCCTCCCAGTTTCTATAGGATGATGTGGCAGCATGTGTGCATGCGCAGATGATGACGTAACACCGTGTATACAGTGGAGCAACCCACAGCCATGCTAGTTGAGATGTGGACCGTACAGAGGAAAGTTCAGTGTGTTCTGTGGCTCGCTAAATTCGAATCCGTGACCAAAGTGCAACGTGCATATCGGCATGTTTATAACAAAGCGCCACCACATAGGAATAACATTACTTGGTGGGATAAGCAGTTGAAGGAAACCGGCAGATTGGTTGAGAAACCCCGTTCTGATAGGCCATCAGTCAGTGACGAGTCTGTAGAGGCTATATGGGATAGCTACCTAAGGAGCCCTAAAAAATCTGTGCGTGAGCCCACATCGAATTGCACTGAATAGGTATGAAACTGGGAGAGTTTTCCTTTTATTTGGTGCAGATTTCACATTTCTATTGACTTTTGTTGCTTTCCTGTAACCAGTCAAAAGTGCACCATGACTTTACAGACACACTGTATTTTATCTGCCCAACACTGACATATACCCGGACATCAGTATTCCAGGAAAGGAAAAAGCCTACTAACCTACTCCCTGATTGGTTAACCCCAGCAATTTCCATGGCAGGCAGATAGACAGACAGGAGCCCAGCAAGGACTACAGGCCAGGCACTGAAGGCCACCAGGGTGGGAAGCCCCAGGGGCCTAGCAATGGACAAAACTGGGAAAACAAGGATCTCGCCCTCAGGATGACCTTTCTTCCACTGTTGCTGGTTATGTGGTTTAGACCCCTGACCTTTCATAAGGCTGGTCATGTGGTTTGAACCTTCCCCTGATCTTTCCTTCCCTGGAATGTTGCTAGTCATGCAGGTTAGACCCCCTTGGCAGGGGAGTGAACAAGGAGGCGGGAGAATAGCTCTACCCAATAAGGCCCCAGGACAATGAGATCCTGACCCACATCAAATACATGTAGACCTCAGTTGCATTTTAGCTCCAGGCCCAGAAAAGCAGTAAAACCAGACAACTGATGGCAGGCTGACCTCAGGGCTGGCTGCATTGACTAATGTTCCCCCTGCCCTGGTGCTGACCAATCAGTGGAGACCATGACCCTAAAAGACACACCTGGATAGCTGATGAATATTCTGTTGAAATCCTGCCATGGGACTGCCCCTAAAATCTCCACCCTTAAAAGCCCTTAGGCCAGAAGACCCAGCTTGCTTTCCTGCAGGTCTGAGCATGTCCATGCCTTTCTTTCTCCTAAGCTCTAAAGCAGTGGTTCCCAACCCCCAGGCCGCGGACCAGTACCGTCCGTGGGCCATTTGGTACCTGTTCGCAGAGAAGAATAAATAACTTACATTATTTCTGTTTTATTTATATTTAAGTCTAAATGATGTTTTATTTTTAAAAAATGACCAGATTCCCTCTGTTACATCCGTCTACGTCTCACTCTTGACGCTTGTCCCGGTCACGTGATACATTTATCCGTCTCACCCTAAAGGCTGGTCCGTGAAAATATTTTCTGACATTAAACCAATCCATGGTCCATAAAAGGTTGGGGACTGTTGGGCAGATAAAATGTATTATGCTCACTTTGTTAAAAATAAGCGCTGCCCACATGAGGCCATTGCCCAGGTGATATTAATGTGTGTTGAGAATCCTTGTAGCCTGGGGCTTGGTTTTGGGATTAAGCCTTTCCCACCCTTTTTGATGGGGGGCGGTACAATCCAATCATGCCTCAGAGAAGTGACTTTGTATTAGAGACTTCCCTATTTTGTATATTGGATTAAAGGTTGTGAAGCTACACTATAAAATAGGGGCATAATAGGAGCTTGGGCGCTCTTGGTTCCTGAGATTATCATTAGAAGAGAGAGCAGAGGACAGCAGAGAAAGGCCACATGGAGGAGGCCAGGAGAAGCAGCCAAGATGGCGGAGTACTGAGTGAGATGCCAGTTTGTGTAGAGTTTGTATTTGGGATAAGGAAGGAGATGGGGAACTGAGGAGAATAAGGATGGTGAGCTAGAAACCTTTGATTCTAGGAAACTCGGATAAATCAGTAGCTTTGTGAGCACTGAATGTGATTGGGTTTTGGAGCCCAGTGTGTGTTTTTACTTGCCCGCCGGGTGCAAGCTAGAATTAAAGACTATGGCCCACCAGTTTGTGGCTCCGTTGTTTCTTTACCGACTGTCCGAATCCAATGCGAACCTGCATGGGCCAGGCTGCTCTGATGGTGGCCCTGGCTGTGGCTTCTGGCTTTACAGGGACCACTGCTCTAAAGGACCCAACAAGGCCCTGGCTGGTAGGCTCAGTGGTAGAGCGTCGGCCTGGCGTGCAGGAGCCCCGGGTTCAATTCCCGGCCAGGGCACACAGGAGAAGCGCCCATCTGCTTCTCCACTCCTCCCTCTCTCCTTCCTCTCTGTCTCTCTCTTCCCCTCCCGCAGCCAAGGTTCCATTGGAGCAAAGTTGACCCAGGCACTGAGGATGGCTCCATAGCCTCTGCCTCAGGTGCTAGAATGGCTCTGGTTACAACAGAGCGACACCCCAGATGGGCAGAGCATCGCCCCCTGGTGGGAATGCAGGGTGGATCCCTGTCGGGCGCATGCGGGAGTATGTCTGACTGCCTCCCCGTTTCCAACTTCAGAAAGAAAAAAAAAAAAAAAGGACCCAACAAGACTTGCAACCAGGGGAACCATGGACAGGGGCAGGTCTTCCTTGGCTAGCCCCCTGAACCTGTCTCCAAGGCCCCCTTTTCTCTGACTTTCCAATGAGCCAGAGCAGCCCCGCCCCAGCTCGTTTGTGTCCTGTAACATTTCTAGAGAACCAAAGCAGGCCTGCCCAGGCTGTCTCTTGTTGCTCCTTTTGTCCCAGACCCTTCGTGGTTCACTGTCCCAGCTCTGTAACTAATGGCACTCTCTTTAGTGAGCTGCCTGCTCGGTACCCAGTGTATTCTTTCTAGCATGGCCAGTAAGTTCTTGCTTCACTTGCTGCACTTTGTCTCTTGACTGAATTCTTTCCTTAAGGAGACAAGAATCAAGGTCTCGGTTGTTTTGGCTGGTAACATCCTCCAGCCATAATCACCCATGACCTCACCTCTGGCAAGCATGCGACCCTAGCTCAGTGTTCCTGCCCTCTGCAGAGCCTTAGCTGTCTGCCTTTGCTCTTATCGGTGTCCCTGGGCTAAATTCTTTTACATCAGGAGATAAGAACCCAAACTCGTCAGTAACAAGCCCTTGCTTAGACGCAGCCTGGTTAGTCAGCCCCTGAGCTCCCACCTGGCTGCCTGTCCTTTCCCAGGCTGGTTAGTCAGCTGTGATTTTTGAGGCTGGAGCTGACAGTGTCTTCCAGACATTCTTAAATTTAAATTAACCCCACTCTATCCCTACAGTTTGTGTTCAAAGAACTGAAAATTAAAACCCCAAGCAGCCGGGGTGTTTGATGTTCAGCCAATAGATTCCTCAGCAACAGCGGTTGTGGCCAGGCCGCTGGGTGGGGAGGGGCCCCCGCCCCGGAGGCTCAACTGCAGTGGTTAACCTGACTGGTGCGTCTTCCACGCTCATTTAGATTACGCAAGTGGCCCTGGTCGGTTGGCTCAGTGGTAGAGTGTCGGCCTGGCGTGCAGGAGCCCCGGGTTCAATTCCCGGCCAGGGCACATAGGAGAAGCGCCCATCTGCTTCTCTCCCCCTCTCCTTCCTCTCTGTCTCTCTCTTCCCCTCCCGCAGCCAAGGCTCCATTGGAGCAAAGATGGCCCGGGCGCTGGGGATGGCTCCTTGGCCTCTGCCCCAGGCGCTATCCCGGTCGGGCGCATGCGAGAATCTGTCTGACTGTCTCTCCCCGCTTCCAGCTTCAGAAAAATACAAAAAAATAATAAATAAGTAAGTAAATAAATAAAAAATAAATAGATTACGAAAGTGAAAATGCTGTTTGTTTATTAACAGTGGAAATTCTTTAAACCTCTGACAAGTGTAACAGGAATTAAAAAAATTTTTTTTAGTTATTTATTTCAGCTAAAGAGAAAGGGAGGGAGAGAGAGAAACAGGAACATCGAGCTGTTTCTGTATGTGCCCTGACCAGGAATCGAACTGTTGACCTCTGTGCTTCGGGATGACACTAACCAATCGAGCTATCTGGCCAGGGCATAAGGGATATTTTTGAAATACCTGCCAATGTATAGTTCTCTTTATTTGTAAATTGCAACATCCCTCCCACCAAAAAAATGACCCCTTTCACCTTTGGCTAAACCAAGAGGCTTTATTCCCAAGGAATAAGAACAAAGGACAAGTCGTTAGGGTGAGGGAGGGGCAGATACGACCTACAGAAGTCCTCACCAGACCTCCATGTGGGGTGAAGTCTTCCAGGACTGGGAGGGAAACAGGCAGATGGAGGGACAAGAGCAAAAAGTCAGAGAGGCTGGTGTCCTGCCAACAGCTCCTCCCCTATTGTGGCCCAACTGTGGCAGAGGGGCCATAGAAACTCCCTGTGGGCTGAGAAGGCAGCTTGGAGCAGGGGATGAGGGCAGGGGCTGGAGAAGATCGTGTGGTTGTTCAGGCAGGGAGGGGCAGAGACACCACCTCCCCCTCGGCCCCGTCCAGTCCCCCAACCCCCAGCTCCTCGGGGAGGGGGGGGGCACAAGGGCGGGAGGGCAGCAGAGGCTGCTGGCTGAGGGCTTGGGGACCTCAGGGAGGGGGGATGCGATGTGGGTGTGGCTGGAACCAGAACACCTGCCTCTCCTCAGAGCTGCAGTGGCCCCCTGAGCCAATAGGCAGTGGACTTCAACAGCAGGGGGCACCGGGCACCCAGTGGGAGGGGGGACAAGGAGGCCCCTGAGCTGGCAGTGAGACTCCAGAGGGACAGGCAGGTACCCACACCCAGATGCCGCCTGGGGGCACAGCAAGCTTTTAAGCGGAGAAAAGGCCCTGATAGAACATTTCAACCTGAATTTGCCTAAACATTCACCCCGCAAGTGACCAACTCCACGGCTATACAGGACAGCAGGTTTTAAATCACAAAAGACTGAGGTACCTTAGGGCCAGTTCGTTTCTTTTCAGCAGGTTGGGGCCCTGAGGAGGCTTCGGTGAGGCTAAGACAGGAGGCAACAGCACCCTCTCACTCCCCCGGGTGGTAGGGCACACCCCTGTTTTCTGTCTCACCCCATGAGCAGCGTTTCCCTCTCGTGACAGATTATTTTGCTCACCCAGAATCTCTCGGGGCTTTTGTTTCACAAGAGCTGCTGTGGTAAACACCACTCCGGGTCCAATGGCTGGCCTGGTCTCCAAGGCTCCCAGGACTGAGGACAAGCAGCAGGGAGGCCCAGATGGCGCGCCTGCCCAACTGGCCAACGCGACCTCAAGGACAGCCTCTGTTCAGAGTGTCCGCGAATTTGGGAGGCCGGATGCCAGGGCTGGAGAGGCCCCGATGAGTCCCCGCTCAGTGGCCTACCAGCCTCTCGGTCCTGCACATAGCACCCAGGGGACATCAGTCAGGCCCTAACCCCTGCAGAACCAAGCTGGCTGAGTGGGCCACAGCTCCTGGTGTGGCCTCAGGTAAGGTGAGGGAGAGGACGTGGGCGTACAAATGTGAGCGAGCCACACAACCCCGGTCCGAGCTGGCACCCACAGGAGGACACACTGCAGCCCGTGGCTGCACGGCCGCCTGTTCCCATGGCGGGGAGTCTCCAGCTGGCTCCACCATTCCTCAGCTGCGTGATCACAGGCAAGCCGCAGACCCTCCTGAGCTCCCCATTCCTCATCTGCGTGATGGGGGAGGCGGGACTGAAGTCCTGTGTTTCAGATCCTGGGGGCCAGATGTGTCTCAGAGTTTACAGTGTGAGGGTTTTTGGAAAGGTGCAAGTATTGTATCTTATGTAACATCTCAGCTGCCCTCCTTAGTCAAGCATGGTTACTATTTCTGCAGTGAAACAATGAATATTCAGATTAAATGAGATACATCAAAACTATAAAACTAAAAAAACCCACAAAACTATAAAACTGCACCAATTCAGATCAAGTTTTACCACCCAGTGAATTATGGGAAAAGTTTCAGCTCTCAGGAGCATGTTGCATTTCACAGTTCAGATAAGAGGTGAATGCCAACTCCCTTTGAGGGTAGGACAGAGATGCGGCAGCAGCCTTGACAGCTGCTCGCGCTACAGTGGTCGGGTGCTCCTTCTGTTGTAAAGTAGCGTTCCGCCGGGTTTGCATAGAGACACCAAGTCCAAACGAATTTTTAGGAGTTTTATTAATAGGAGGAGATTTATTAATAAGCCGGCTGCATATGACAAACACAGGGTATAGCTGACCCAAATTGTGCAGTGTCCAATATAGCTCTGAGGCTGGTTATATTCACTTGATCATATACAGGTTGGCGGAAAAAGGAGGAGGAGGGGAGCATGACATAAACATTAACATTCGTCTATAGGATTTATAAAAAACATTCTTACATATTAAAACTTATAAGGTAATACAGTAGCGAAAAATGTTGTTTTACATGTTAAAAGACATTCCTAAATCTTTTAGTGTCCATCTGCCACCCCTTTGTTTTAGAGGTACATACATCAATCACAGGATTTCAGGAGGTGGGGCTTACATGATGTCAGAGGATGTAAATCGCCCATTAAGGAGAAAGAAAGGGGGAGAGGAAAGGGCTTGCCTAATCTTTCCTCCCTTCCCGAACCTGGCTGTTTACCTTCTTCCTCACAGGTGCGGGGAGGGGAGGCATCCAAGTCCCCTTCTTCCTTCCATTCAAAACCTAGTACAAAACCTCTCCATTTACAGCACAATGCTGTCATCCGTCCTGAGCTGGTGCAGATCACACACAAGTTTAAAAACCATATTTACAAAATCTCTCTGAACGCTTGGCCTAAATTAAAAAATGCCTTTTAAGCCTCTTAGTAAAAAGGGGTTTCTTATCTCAGTACATAGTATGTCCAGGAAACTCCCACATTCCTCTCCCTTCATTCTCTACAGAAAGGAGGGGGCAAAAACCTGACTCTTCCTCCTAAAATATTAATCTTTGCAGTTCTTTGGTACCTTACCACACTTCCACACGGGCGTCGTGTGGCTTGCTCCTGGCGGCGCCTCGTGCCACAGCCCTGTGCCACCAGAGCTATAAAATGCACGTTTAACAGGCAGCCCCACCTCCTCTCACATCTACTAATAAAGAAGCAAAACAGAAATTGAAAGTGGGGCCATTTCTCAGCAAGCCTGTCCCTTACAAGAAGAGCACTGGCTATGTTGGGCCTGAAATTTGTAACCTGAGCCCTGCTTGCTTGGCAATCCGTGCTCATAAATGGAAGCAGTGTGTGCCTGGGCCTTTGCCCTGCTTAGCAAGACCGCTGGGGCCTCTGTGCTTTCCTCACTCTCCTCGGCAGCCCAGACGCGCGCCGTCTCCTGCTGACCACAGGCCCCCAGAGAGGTGAGGACGCAAGATGTGGACGTGGAACCCTCCTCTGGCTCAGGACCTGAGGCTACAGTGAGAGCAGGTGGGGCACAGGCAGAGGAGGGAGGGCTGCTTTGGGACCCCCAAAAAACAATGTACCAAGGGGTTGGCTGTTGTCAGGGCTGCCAGGGTTCAAATCCCCGTCCTACCGGTTCCTAATTTTGTGAGCCTGCAAAGGGACTCAAGCCCAAATTCCTTATTGATAACTCAGGACAGGAACCCCTTGCTCACGAGCCATTTGAAGTTTAAATAGAAAACTGAGAAAGGTGCACTATGACCCAGCTGCATTTTCCCCTCCATGAGCCAGGGACCCCAGGTCCTGGCCCCCAGAATGTGGGAGACTTCTACAGGAGAGGTTTTTTCGGAAGAGGTCTCATCTTTGTAGAAGTAAAGAAGCTGGGTGAGTTGTCTGGAGAGTACAAAGCCAACCCTCGGTGTCTCCTGGATGGTAGGTTTGTTTGGCTCAGATGTGAGGAGGGGGAGCTGGTGTTAAGCTGTGTCTTTAGAGTAAGCTGCCTTTTCTTATTCCGAACGTATGTTAGGGGAGTGTTTCTGTGGCGGAGGAACCACGGGAGGATACGAGGGATTCACGGCTCCCAAGCAGGCACAGAAAGATTGTCAGAAACATGAGCCCTCAAATGAAACACCTCCACTAATCCAGCCGTAGGTTCCCTACCAGCTCCATCATCTCTCAGGTCCAGAGAGGTCAGTAGGGAGGGGACCGGTTTGAAGCTCCCTGCTGTCACCGTTGCCCTTTGTCTGTTCCGGTGGGACTAATGTGAAAAATGGTGTGTGTGGGGGACTGGTGGGTGCAGTGGAGAGTGGGGCTCCGGAGCAGGTTTCTCAGCCTCAACACCACTGACACTTGGGACTCTGTTGTGAGGCTGCCCCGTGCATTGTAGGGTATTTAGCAGCATCACTGGCCTCTACCCACTAGATGCCAGTAGTATCTCCCAACCCCCACCAATGTCTACAGACATTAGCAACATCCCCTGGGGAGAAAACAACCCTGACTCGAGATCAACTGGTCTAGACTTTTTGTTTGTTTGTTTGTTTTGTTTACAGAGACAGAGATAGACAGGGACAGACAGACAGGAATGGAGAGAGATGAGAAGCATCAATCATTCGTTTTTCGTTGCGCGCCGCGACTTCTTAGTTGTTCATTGATTGCTTTCTCATATGTGCCTTGACCGCAGGCCTTCAGCAGACCGAGTAACCCCTTGCTGGAGCCAGCGACCTTGGGTCCAAGCTAGTGAGCTTTTTGCTTAAGCCAGATGAGCCCGCGCTTAAACTGGCGACCTCGGGTCTTGAACCTGGGTCCTTCCGCATCCCAGTCCGATGCTCTATCCACTGCGCCACCACCTGGTCAGGCTCAACTGGTCTAGACTCGTATTGTTGTTCTAGCTAGAATCACCCTGGTCTCTTCCACCTACTGATTACCTGGCATTGGCCTCCCTGTGCCTCAATGTCCTCATCTGTAAAATGGGAATAATATTAGCATCTATTTCACAGTTTCAGGCAGGAGTGAAGGTGCATAAAGTAGGTAGATGCATGTCTGGCTCATATTGTAGTCCATGGGCACCCTGGAGCCACACCCAGCCCCCCAAAGCCAGCTGTATAAACCAAAGGAGAAGAAAACCTTTTCTCTCTTTGATGCACTAATTCTACCTCAAAGGCTACCCCACAGAAATAACCAAACTGTGGACCAACACTTAGGCAAGGATCAAAATTCTCTTATAAAACAAAAACCGAAACTAACATCCCAAAGATTCAACAGCCAGGACTTTTTACCTACAAAACAACATATAATGAAATGTTACTGTTGGAATCCATGGGAGTCCGAAAAGACCAGAGTAACAGGCTTTATTGAAAGGAAGGAAAGAACCCTGCCGGGCACTTCTCTGGGAGAGAAAAGCACTGGTTACAGACTAGGGGCAATTTTTATAGTGTTTTGGAGAGTCTGAGGGGGTACTGAGTCAAAAGTTCTGGTATGTTCCCTTTTACGATTTTATGGTTTCTGCTTCCTGGAACACTTCTCCTTGAGAGGTTGATCAGCTTTTCTGGAACTTTTCTGCCTTAGGGGCAATTATCCAGTAAGTAAGAGTGAGGTCAGGCAGCCAGGTGGAACAAAAGGACAGTTGGAATTTCATGTATCTATCATTTCTCAATTCTGTGGTGTGATAAAAAAAGGAAAAGAGGTGGGGGAAGGAGAGGGTATGGGGTTCAGGAAGGAGGTTTGTCTGGGACCGGCCATTTTCTGGAGCTACTTCCTGCTGTTATCCCTGTAGGGGGCCTCCTTCGTGAAGCTCTCCCCGGGGCAGTTGGAGTAGGGGTTGTAAAAGCATTTGATTGTAGGTAATCCTGGAGATTTCTCTCATTCGGGCCTGCAAGAACTTTGTTCGGAGTAGGGGTGTATTTATAGGGTTCCAGATTCTTCTGTTTCACAAGGGCAGGTTTCAGGGTTGGTGTGTAGGGTTAGGTAGATTTTTCCAATTTTTCTGATTGGCGAAGGTCTGCATGTGGTTCTGTAAGAAACTAGTGAACAAACATAAGAGGCAGGGTCCAAAAGTTAGGAAAATAAATAGGAGAGTGAGTGGACCAATGAAAGACAATAGTCAAGACACCCAGTTTGTGTAAAGCCACTGATTCCACATTTACAAATTCTCTGGGTTTCAGAGAGAGAGAGAGAGAGAGTAGGAATAAGACAGGGAGTAGCAGTCCCCCTGCCCTTAGACCTACTTCTGTAGAAATTCCTAAAGCAATAAGGAGAGGGATTACCTGTACAGCTTGTTTGGTCCTTAGCTTGACAGGTAGTGTACTAGGAATTGAAAGAGGCTCATGGGGTGGGATTAGGTTGATATTTAGGGTGAGATAAATTAGGGTACAGGTTTCTGTCCAATTAGTAGGGAGACACATATAGGTGTTATGCCGTTTTTCTACTTTAGCAGCGGTGGGAGTTGTCAGGATCACGGTATGTGGACCTGTCCACGTGAAAGTCAGTCCTTGGGTGATGTAATGCTGGAAGCACCTTTTGGACAGTCTTTGAACAGTTTTCTGAGTAACCTGTAAATCCTGCGAGTACTTAGGGAAAGGGTGGTTACATTTCTACACTTTGTAGTTAGAGTTTAAGTCCTAGTGACCACTGCTTCTAGCTGGAATTAGCAGCAGGTCCCAGCCTACAATAGGCATGGGGCATTGAGACAAGAGGAATAACGGAGATACTATACATTAAATAAAGTAACAAAATCAGACTGTCAATACCTACAGTAGAGATCTTCAAGGGATAAATAAAATTCAAATATTCAGGCAAGGCATAGTATGGCCCTTGTGTTCACAAGAAATGAGATCAGTTTATCTGATACTTGGAAGAAATACCTTAGGCTCATGAATGATGTCCTTGGGCCTTCAGTGGCAATTCCCAGCATGCTGGGCAAGGTCAGGTCACAGGTAGCTGGAGCAGGGCTAGAAGAGACTGAACCCTCCCTCCATGGAGCAAGGGGTTAGCTTACCTTCTCGTGTCTCTCTTTCCACAGCAATGATGTGTCCCTTGAAGGGGCTGGGAAGCCTGGCAGACTTCAGTTCAATGACTTTTTTTCCACTCTGGAGCCCTGATGGAATCTTATGAAGTCCTTTAGGGCACTGGAGCCTTTAAGAGTGTATGCAATAGCTGGTATTTCCTGACCTCTTTTGGGCCTTATGTGCCTTTTCTGTTACTTCCTTGGCCATTATAGACCTTAAAAGCCATGCTCAGAAGATCTCACTGAGAGGGCTTGACTAAGAGAGCAAAATTGGGAATCCAGTGTATAAAGAAGCCTATTAGACTGAGGGAAAAAAATATTTGATTTGCAGTGGTAGGTGGTTGGAGACTGCAGAGGGTCTGAGTTTGATTTAGGGTGAGACATCAGGTGGTGGGGGTTAAGGAGATGCCTAGATAGACTACAGACTAAGAATGAAATTGAGCTTTAGCAGAGAAGACACAATATCCCTTTATAGCGAGGAAGTTAAGAAGGGTGGCGGTGTGTCTCCTTGAGGCAAGCAGGGAGGGGCTGCAGAGGAGTAGGTCATCTATATATTGTAAGAGAGTATTAGTTTTGAGATTGCATGCTGCTAAATCCTGAGCTAGTGCTTGCCCAAACAGGTGTGGGCTGTTTTTGATCCCCTGGGGTAAGATAGTCCATGTAAGTTGCTGGGCTGCATTAGTGTCTGGGTAAAGGCAAACAGAAAGTAAAAGTCAGGGTGTAGAGGAATGGTAAAGAAGGTATCCTTGAGGTCTAGGATTGTGAAGTGAGTGATGTTTGAGGAAATGTGTGACAGTAACTTGTAGAGATTAGTGACTACTAGATGGAGGGGAACTACTGCCTCATTGATTAGGTGTAAGGCTTGTATGAAGCGATAAGTCCCTGAAGGTTTTTGAACAGGAAGGATGGGGAGAGTCCGTGGAGATGAGTAAGCCTGGTTTAAGAGGTGGGTAATTATTGCGTTAAGGCCTTAGAAACAGACACAGTTACACATTAAACAAAGACTTCAGATACACATTATGAATTAAGAAGTTTAAATGAGTGCACTTTACTTGTTTCAATTCAAATTATACTAGAGATATTTTCTGGCAAACAAAGAGACAAAACAGATTACTCACTCACACAGCTCAATAGACAGATTTGATTTTTTAAGCTTTTCAAGATGGCAGGGAGTTGTCAGCATAGAGGGGAGGAAGAGAGAAAGCAGACGGATGGACAGTGTGAGCAGCTGGATGGAAAAGAAGGAGGGTCAGAATCTGCAGGAGGAAGAGGAGGTTGAGGTATTAGTGGTGGTGCCACATGGTTAGAGGAGTCAAAAAGATTTAGAGCTCTGAGGAGAAGGGAGAGGACGAGGGGTAGTGGAAGGCACAGTCAGTCTCTGAGGAGGGGGAAGGATGAGTCAAAGAAGAAAAAGGAACAGGGCTGCCAGTCTGTAAGGAGGGAGGAGGGGTTTAAGAACACAGTGGAGAAGGGAGGGGCCCCTGGCCAGCAGGGGCGGAGAAAGAGAGAGTGGTATTTGCAGGTGAATGAGAAACAGAATCCTGTGAAGGGAGGAGAGGGGGCTTTCTGGAGGGAAGAGACTCGAGCAAAGGAGATTTGCAGAGGGACCAGAGAGATGTCCCGAGAGAAGGGTGCTCCCAGGGTTTAGGCAGGATGGGGAGAGTGTTGGGAGTCCACAGAGAAGGAAAGATTAGGAGTGGAGGTTTTAAGTGAGGTTTCTTTGGCCAAAAATGGCCTGCGTGTAGAACAGAAGGCACAGAAATTAAGGACAGGAGCAAAGGGAGAAGAAAAGTCTGCACATAAGGAATTTCAGAAGCTTTCCCAGTCCGGTGGCAAAAGTTGTCAAGGTCCTTCAGAATATTGTAATCGAATGTCCTGTTTTCAGGCCAATGGGAGTCATTGTCTAATTTGTATTGGGGCCATGCCATGTTATAGAAGAAAATGAGTGTTTTTGGCTTAAAGTCAGAGAGGCCCAACTTAGTGAGGTTTTTTATGAGACATCCTAGAGGGGTCTGGTTGAAAGACTTAGACTCTGAGGAGCCCATAGTATAGACGAGTGAGCAAGAGGGGGCGTCTCCGCCTTTTGTCACTGTCCCAAGAGGAGAAAATTTCCGTGTTGGGGAGTAGTCCCTGATAGAGGTCGTCACCACCTGTCAGGGAGATCCGAGAGAGAGAGAGAGAGAGAGAGAGAGAGAGAGAGGAGAGGTTTGGCTAGGCGCCTAGTCTTCCATGCAGTCCACTGAGACTGAAAGTCAAACCCTCAAGGCGTGTCAGAGAAAACTGTCCAACCAGAGAAAATTTTGTGGAAAAGAGAAGCCGACCAGGGAAGGGGAAGGGAGAAACTCCTTACCTTTCTGATTGGACAGGGGTTCAGGACAGGGTTAGACTGCCAGCCAATCAACCTACAATTACACATCCAAACAGAATCAGGAAGTAAGCCCAGGACGAGCTGCCGCTGCCTATTGCTTCCCTGGTTATAAGTTTGGACGGCAAAGAGGGATCGTCCAGGCAGTTAGTACCCTGTCCCGGGTTTCAGCACCAAAGGTTGGAATCCACAGGAGTCCAAAAAGACCAGAGTAACAGGCTTTATTGAAAAGAAGAAAAGAACCCTGCCGGGCACTTCTCTCCCGGGGAGAAGAGCACCGGTTACAGACTAGGGACGAATTATATAGTGATTTGGAGAGCCTGAAGGGGTACTGAGTCAGAAGTTCTGGTATGTTCCCTTTTACGGTTTTATGGTTTCTGCTTCCTGGAACGCTTCTCCTTGAGAGGTTGATCAGCTTTTCTGGAACTCTTCTGCCTCAGGGGCAATTATCTACTAAATAAGGGTGAGGTCAGGCAGCCAGGTGGAACAACAAAAAGGCAGTTGGAATTTCTAGTAAATTCATACATCTATCAGTTACACGGCCTTAAAATATCTGTGGGGAACTACTTAGTGTTGTAAAGTAACTAAATCCACAAATCTGCGTGTGTTTGTAGAGGCACATAGTCCAAATAAGTTTTTGAAAAGTTTTATTAAAGGAGGAAATTTATTAAATATGCCGGCCGCATATGGCTGACACAGGGCAACAGACCCAAATTGTGCAGCCCCCAAAAACAGTTTAGGGGCTGTTTATATACTCCGAATTATACATGGGAGTGGAGAAAACCTGACATCACGGCATAAGTGTATACCTTTTGTTCAGAGATACAGACATTAACCACATGCTTTCAGAAGGGGAGGGGTGGTTTCTATGGGAACAAATGCCTGCAAATGGTCCATTAGCCCAAGAAAAGATTTAATTCCTTTCTCCCTACACCTGGCTAGCCATTGACCCCTCCCCCATAGGTATGGGGGAAGGTCAGGGAATACAAGTCTCCTTCCTCTTTCTGCATTTACAACACAGTGCCACCTTGGTCTTATGCTAATCACAGTCACAAAATCTTTCTGCACTCCTAGCCCAAATTAATGAAATGTTCTTTAAATTTCCTAAAATAATAATATTAATTCTGTAGCTTTTGGCACTTTACAACATTAGTACTGAGGAACCACTTATATTGTCATATAAGGTGAAATGACAATAATTCAGCATAAGTCTATAATATTTTTTTGCTCTTAAAATAAAAGGTCGGCACTATTTATTTGTGGTATGAAAGTACAGATGAATTTTATTCTTTGTTTCTAAGTTTTCTGCA
Organism: Saccopteryx leptura; assembly: GCF_036850995.1. Lineage (NCBI taxonomy): Eukaryota > Metazoa > Chordata > Mammalia > Chiroptera > Emballonuridae > Saccopteryx > Saccopteryx leptura. The sequence continues at coordinate 308,153,323 of NC_089503.1, forward strand.
GTAATTCTGTACTTAAATAATTAGGGGGGAGAGGGGTTCTAAGGATCTTTGTGACCTCAAAACACGTAGGGGAGGATTTGTTTTCTGAGTTGTTTAGGAGCAGGATGAGGAGGGGACAGGAAGGCAGTCCTGAGAGAGGGGGTTTATCTAGGAAATGTCATTGTTGTCATTAGCCCCGTGGGATGGGACGGAGTGCCAAACAGAGGAACAGAGATGGAAGAGGACACGTTGCTTTCCCAAGGCTGCTGTAACAAAAGGACCACAGACTGGGTGGACATAAATGACAGAAGTTTTTCCCCTTACAGTTCTGGAGGCCAGAAAGCCAAGATTCAGGAGTCAGCTGTGCTGTGCTTCCCTGGAGGGCACTAGGGAAGAATCAAACCTTCCTTACCTTTTGCAGCTGCAGGTGGCCCCTCTCTCCCTTACAGCCCCCGCCCACCCCCCACAGTCCTCAGCCGGTGCCTGCCTAACTTCAGTCTCTGCTTCTGTGTCATCACATTGCCTTCTCTTCTGTGTCCCTCTGTGTCCTTGCCTCTTCTTATAAGGGCAGCAGTCATTGGAGTGAGGGCCCACCCTAAACCTAAGATGACTTTATCTTGTGATTTTTAACTAACAACATTTGCAAAGACCTATCTCCAAATAAAGTCCCATTCTGAGGTGCCAGCTGGACATGAATTTTGGGAGCACATTATTCAGTCTTTGAAATTTTTTTGGTGTCACAGGCAGTCCATGGCCAAAAATCAATGATACAAAAAGTATGAAAAGGTATACAGCAGGGGTTGGGAACCTATGGCTCGCGAGCCAGATGTGGCTCTTTTGATGGCTGCATCTGGCTTGCAGACAAATCTTTAATAAAAAAAATAAGGCCTGACCTGTGGTGGCACAGTGGGTAAAAGCGTCAACCTGGAACACTGAGGTCACCAGTTTGAAACCCCAGGCTTGCCTGGTCAAGGCACATATGGGAGTTGATGCTTCCTGCTCCTCCCTCTGTTCTTTCTATCTCTTTCCTCTCTCTGTCTCTTTCTCTCTCTGTGTCTCCTCTCTCTAAAAATATGAATAAATTTAAAAATGTAAAAAAAAACAATGTGGTTCGAAACCCTGGGCTTGCCCAGTCAAGGCACATATGGGAGTTGATGCTTCCTGCTCCTCCCCCCTGCCCCCCTTCTCTAAAATGAATAAATAAAACCTAAAAAAATAATAATTGTAATAATAATGTTAAAAATATAAAACATTCTCATGTATTACAATCCATTCATTTCCTACTGCTCATATTCATGATTGTGGGTGGCTGGAGCCAATCACAGCTGTCCTCCGGGACAACACCAAATTTTTATTGGATAATGCAAAACATACACAGGTCATTGTATGGCTTTCATGGAATTACATTTTAAAATATGTGGCGTTCATGGCTCTCTCTGCCAAAAAGGTTCCCGACCCCTGGTATACAGTGAAAGCAAGCTCTCCTTCTGTCCCCGATCCTTAGCCGAGCTCACTAGTTTCTTGTCTATACAAATACATGCCTCTTTTTTTGTGCACAAACAGAAGCATCTCTACAATGTCTGTACCCTGCCTTTTTATTGGCCAATGTGGAGATCTGCCACATCTATTCCGAGGGATTTGCCTCATTTGGGTTCATGGCTGCATACTATTTCATTATTAGATAAAGCATAATGTATTTAACCAATCCCCTTTAAAAGAATTCTGGGTGGCTTTTAGACTTTTTTAAAAAAAAAAACTATGAATAATGCTGCAATGCTTCTTTTTTGTGTCTGTATGCTATAACTGTTTTTTTTTTTTAATTTATTTTTTTAACAATCTGTGTTTTTTGGAGTAGGTTTAGGTTTACAGAAAAATTGAAGGGCAGGTACAGAAATATCCCATGCACGCCCCGTCCCCACATGTGAACAGCCTCCCCCCTTATCAACATCCCCTACTAAACCTACACAGACTTATCATTATCACCCAAGTCCATAATTTGTATTAAGGTCACTATTGGTGTTGTATACTTTATGGGTTTGGACAAATGTATAATGATATGTACCCACCATTAGAATATCATACAGAATGTTCTCAATGCCCTAAAAATCCTCTGTGTCCTACCTAGTCGCCCCTCCCTTCTCCTAACCCCTGGCAACCACTGATCTTTTTTACTTCGAAAGTTTTGCCTTCTTCCAGAATGTCATATAGTTGGAATCACACAGTAGGTAGCCTTTTCAGACTGGCTTCTTTCACTTAGCGGTATGCATTTAAGGTTCCTGCTTATCTTTTCAGGGCTTGATAGCTCATTTCCTTTTAGCACTAAGTAATATTCCATTGTCTGGGTGTCCCACAGTTTATTTATCCATTAACCTACTGAAGGACATCTGGGTTGCTTCCAAGTTTTAGCAGTTATGAGTAAAGTTGCTATAAACATCCGTGTGCAGGTTGTTGTTGTGTGTGTGTGTGTGTGTGTGTGTGTGTGTGTGTGTGTGTGTGTAGATGTAGGTTTTAAACTCCTTTCGATAAATACCCAGGAGCACAGTTGTTGGGTTGTATGGTCAGAGTATGTTTAGTTTCTAAAAAACTGACAAACTGTCTTCCAAAGTGGCTGCCTCATGGTGCGTTCCCACCAGCAATGAAAGAGAGTTCCCCCTGCCCCAATCCTCACCAGCATGTGGTGGTGTCAGTGTTCACATTCTAATAGGTGTGGGCTATGTTCTTAATTCTTTAATTTTTAAATAATTACAGATTCACATGCAGTTGTAAGGAGTAGACAGAGGAATCTCATGTACCTGCTTTGCCCAATTTCCCTATCAGTAACCATTTACAAAACACTAATACAGCCTGACCAGGTGGTGGCACAGTGGATAGAGCATTGGACTGGAACTTGGAGGACCCAGGTTCAAAACCCCAAGGTCACAGGCTGAGCACGGGCTCACCAGCTTGAGTGCAGGGGTGCTGTCTTGAGTGTGGGATCACAGACATGACCCCATGGTCACTGGCTTGAGCCCAAAGATCACTGGTTTGAGCCCAAGGTCACTGGCTTGAGCAAGGTCACTGGCTTGAGCAGGGAGTCACTGGCTCTGCTGTAGCCCCCTGGTCAAGGCACATATGAGAAAGCAGTCAATAAACAACTAAGGTGCCGCAACAAAGAAGTGATGCTTCTCACCTCTCACCCTTTCTGTTTGTGTGTCCCTGTCTGTCCCTCTCTCTGACTCTCTCCCTGTCTCTGTCAAAAATACCCCACACAAAACAACTTTAATATAATATTCACAAGCAGACAATCGACACGGATACAAACCACCAATTTAATTCCGGTTGCATCAGTTTCACTTGCACTCATTTGTGAGTGTGTGTGTGCATTTAGCTCTGAAGTTTTTTCACATGTGCAGATTTGTGTGGTCACCACTATAATTAAGACACAGGATAGTCCATCATGAGGACCCCTTGTGCTACCCTTTCATAGACAGAGCCACCTCCCTGGCCTGCTACAACTGTGCTCATTTGTAAGGCCAGGAGCCGCCATCGTGGCCATTCACATGCAGGTTCCCATTGGATTCGGGCAGACGATAAAGAAATGGCGGAGTCAGAGGATGGGGGGCCATCCTATTTATTGGTGTCTCACCAAGACAGGCAAACCACAAAAGAAGACAAGGGAAAAGCAGAAAACCAGCTCTTCCCATGAAGGGCCAGGGATCAGGGAAGCCCCTGCAATTGTGATAGCAGGAACTGTGTGTCCAAGCTCCTGGTCTGTCCCACTTTATAGTGTAGAAAACCAAAATCCCTTAATCCAATATACAAACAAGGAAGTCTCTGATACAAAGCCACTTATCCAAGGCATAATTGGATTCCTCATGAGAGTGCACCACCCAGATCATACAATCAGTCAAGGGTGTGGGGAAAAGCTTAGTCCCAAAACCAAACCTTAGGCTACAACGACCTGGCCTGCTTACAGCCTGTCCCCCACACCCAATATAAGTCACAAGCGAGCAAACATATATATCATATTTACAAACTTATTTGACCAACATTCCACCCCTTTTGCTCGCTTTACAATCTAAACCACAGGCATCTTCCATGATGGTCACTATGCAAGGAGTAGGATACATTGCATAAACAGAAATAGTACCAACTACAGCAATAGGATTAACAGATCAAAAACTATGGGCCGCCTACTCCAGCGGCATCTTGTCTCCTATATCCATTAAGAGTTTAAAACACTGTGAAGCCTCCTACCATTTCTCACAATTCATGGTGAGACATAATTGATACTTGCTATCTTTTCACCTAAATTGGGGGAGATGTTTAAAAAATGATATCACATCTGCCATTAAGATGTTGGAGCCATAACCCCTAACAGACTAATGTGAAGAATGCCAAAGTTGAGAAACCCATCTAACCTATCTTTTCTAATAAAGAAAAGCTATAGAATATATGTTATAAAATAACAAATATTCTTTCTTCCTGATATAAAATTAGAAGTTCAGGCCCTGGCCGGTTGGCTCAGTGGTAGAGCGTCGGCCTGGCATGGAGGAGTCCCGGATTCGATTCCCTGCCAGGGCACACAGGAGAAGCGCCCATCTGCTTCTCCACCCCTCCTCCTCTCCTTCCTCTCTGTCTTTCTCTTCCCCTCCTGCAGCCGCAGCCGAGGCTCCATTGGAGCAAAGTTGGCCCGGGCACTGAGAATGGCTCCGTGGTCTCTGCCTCAAGTGCTAGAATGGCCCTGGTCACAACAGAGCAATGCTCCGGATGGGCAGAGCATCACCCGCTGGTGGGCATGCCGGGTGGATCCCTGTCGGGCGCATGCCGGAATCTGTCTGACTGCCTCCCTGTTTCCAACTTCAGAAAAATGCAAAAAAAAAAAAAATTAGAAGTTCACATAGGCACTAGGAAGTAATTTCATGTCACTCAAAAATAAAGAGGATATCTTCAAATACTGATAACTGGGGAGAGAATTTTGGGAGGTATATCCCTAATACCAGCTTGAATGAAAGGTTTCTAGCCAACTGGTGGGTGTAGTTGTAATACTCTCAGTTGCCAGGAGGGCAGCATACACAGCTGCCAGCTGCTTCTCTACTAATGAGTAACGAACTTCAGCACCTTTCCACAATTGGGACCAAAATCCAATAGGTTGCCGTAGGCGCTCTGTCCGCTGCCACAAGCCCCATCCAAACCCCTCCGAGGTTACATGAACATCCAGCTCACAGGGCCTGGCAGGATCAAACACATTCAAGGCCTGTGCCACCTTGACAGCTCTCTTAGCAGCTGCAAATGAACCTTGCGCCTGCTCAGTCCAATCCCAGCGAACCCCCTTTCGAATAAGGTTGTACAAGGGGCGTAGTAACTGAGCCAAATGCGGTATAAATGCTCGCCAATACCCCAACAAACCTAAGAATTCCTGTAACTGTTTTACCGTAGTGGGCACGGGGTATGCTTGAATCTTATCTATAACTGCGTCAGGGATAACTTTTGTCTTACCCGACCAGACAACTCCCAAGAATTTAACAGATAACCCAGGTCCTTGTAACTTGTTCTCGTTAACTGCCCAGCCACATGCTTTCAAATGGGATAGCAGGGTAGGGACTGCTTGCTCCAATTCTGAAAGAGAATCACTAGTTAGCATAATATCATCAATATAATGGTACAAGCGGACTACCTCTGGCTGTTTCCATTTAGCCAGGTCAGCAGCCACCAGCCCATGGCACAAGGTGGGGCTATGCAAATAGCCCTGGGGTAACACTGTAAAGGTCCATTGTCTCCCTTCCCAACTGAAGGCAAATTGGTCTTGACTCTCTCCAGCTATATCAATAGAGAAAAAAGCATTGGCCAAGTCTGCCACAAAGTGGTATGTCCCCAACTCATGGCTTAGCCGATCCATCATGTTAGCTATCGAGGGAACAGCAGCGTGCAAAGGGGAAACAACTTTATTAAGTTCCCTGTAATCTACTGTCATTCTCCAGGTTCCATCTGCTTTGCGCACAGGCCATACTGGGGAGTTGTAAGGACTGTGTGCTGGCCGGATGATCCCCACCTTTTCTAGTTCAAGGATTGTCCCTGTGACTTCTTCATAACCACCTGGCAGGCGGTACTGCTTGGTGTTAGTCACACGCCGAGGGATGGGTAATTGTAAAGGGGAATGTGATGCATGTCCCCGCAATACTGCCTTCACAACCCTGATCCGCAGCCGGAACTCCCCAGCTGTAGTTTCCAACCACAGTCCTTGCAAGACATCTACCCCCAAAATATATTCAGGAATAGGAGATACATACACCTTATATGGCTTAGGAGGCAGTCTCCCTATCCCCAATGGAATAGTTATTGGCTTCACTTGAACAGTTTGGCCCCCATAACCGTCAATGGCCACTGGGGTCCCAGCAAACCGCTCTGGGTTTCCATAGAGAAGGGAACATTCTGCACCTGTATCCACCAAGGCCAACACCTGTTGTACATTGGAAGGGGACCAGTGGATAGCCAGTTCCACATGTGGCCTCCGGTCCCCGCCCATCCCCGTTAGACGGGTCCCTCGGCCTTTTTCCTATTCAAACTGGTACAATGGGTCTTGGGAGTTCCCCTCTCCCTCGGCCGTCTCTATCATATAATCTTGTAACCGAGCTGTGCGTGCACCAAACGTTTTATTGGTAGCTGCTGGGGCCTTTCGTCTCAGTGGCTGGAACTTCTGTTCTGGTTTAAGCTGCCGCCAAAGCTCCAAAAGAATTTTATTAGACTGGCCATCCAATTTCCCCTTATCTGCTCCAGCCGCAATCAAGTCTACCCACATCTGCGTTCGGGTAACCTTTACAGGCCCGTTTCCCTTGTTAGTTGGGGGGGAAACATAGGCAGCAGCCCTCACTGCTTTATGATCCCGAGCAGCCTCCAGCTCTCCCAAATCTGCTACCATCTGTGTAACTGCATTGATGGGCTGCCCCACATAGGGGCCCAAGATGGCCACCAGTGACCCAAAAAGGGCTGACGGGGCGCTAGCAAGGACAAATTCCCTCATTTTGGCCGTAAACACTTCCTCGTCTGGCCCACGAGACCCAGGGTTGAAAACAGCATTCTTCATACCTAGTTCTCGAAGGACCTTTACTAACTCACTGTAGCACTGCCACCGACTCATTGCCCCCGGCAGTTCTCCAGCATTCTGCCAGACCATACGAATGGCAGCCATCACCCATTCTAATAGGGTATGGTCTCCTGGGTTGCCATGGCAGTTCTGAAGACGCTGCCTCAAGGAAGAGTGTGTGGTAATGGCGGCCAATTTCTCCATCTCTGTTCCGGAGAGCATGATGCCATCCACCCCTATATCCCATAATCGTAGTAACCAGGCTACCAGGGATTCAGTAGGTTTCTGCCTAAATTGTGCCCCCAACTCCATCAGCTCTGCCTGGGTATAGGGCCGGACCACAGAGTGTTCCATTACCTGGGCAGGAGGCTGTGGCTGCCCCTGAGGGACTCTTTGTTGCTGGGTTTTTACCTTCTTGGCGACAACTGGTCGGGCTCTCAGTGTGCGTATGGCAGCTTCAGCCTGAGCCTTCTCATCCTCAGAAGAGGAGTCGCAAGCGCCTGCTCCCGCTGACTCAAAGCCAATCCACCGGCACGGATGCTGCTGCTCCTTTGGTGACCGTTTAGGCTCCTGTGGCTGCTGGCTTTTGGCCGGAAGCTGAGACTCGAGCTCTTGAATCCGCAGTTGTTTCTCCAACAACTGCCGGTGAAGACGTTCAGCTTCCAGGGTAAACTGCAACTCGCGAACCCGTAATTCCTTCTCCAGTGCTCGCTCCAATTCCAGCCTTTTCTGCCGTTCTATTTGCAATTCATGCTGAAGCTTTTGACCTCGGGCAGTTTCCTCTTGAGTAAAAAACATGTAGCCCATGGCCCCTAAAAGGACAGCCATGGGGAGCCAGAGCAGCAACCAGTACTCTATCCCACCCATCAAGGGTGGTGGCTCCATACCAATCTCTGAATCCTGCCGGAAACTACGCCAGTTGTAAGGCCAGGAGCCGCCATCGTGGCCATTCACATGCAGGTTCCCATTGGATTCGGGCAGACGATAAAGAAATGGCGGAGTCAGAGGATGGGGGGCCATCCTATTTATTGGTGTCTCACCAAGACAGGCAAACCACAAAAGAAGACAAGGGAAAAGCAGAAAACCAGCTCTTCCCATGAAGGGCCAGGGATCAGGGAAGCCCCTGCAATTGTGATAGCAGGAACTGTGTGTCCAAGCTCCTGGTCTGTCCCACTTTATAGTGTAGAAAACCAAAATCCCTTAATCCAATATACAAACAAGGAAGTCTCTGATACAAAGCCACTTATCCAAGGCATAATTGGATTCCTCATGAGAGTGCACCACCCAGATCATACAATCAGTCAAGGGTGTGGGGAAAAGCTTAGTCCCAAAACCAAACCTTAGGCTACAACGACCTGGCCTGCTTACAGCCTGTCCCCCACACCCAATATAAGTCACAAGCGAGCAAACATATATATCATATTTACAAACTTATTTGACCAACATCATCATTGTAGCTTTAACTTTCCGAGTCACTATATGTCAGATGTATGTCCTATAAGAGGTGCATGCAATTGGGTTTTGCTTTCTGGCCCAATCTAAGAGACTTTTCCTTTTAGCAAAGGACTTTTTACCCCGTTTATTATGATGAAAAATAAAGAAACTACTGTTCTAAAACATTGATTGAAATAGGCATTTCACTCAGCTATTGTATCAGTAAGGAAAGGGAAACTGAGAGCAGTGACTGAACTTTCTTGAAATCATGAAACTCGTGACAGAGGAGGGCTTTGATCCACTTCACCATAGTGTTTCTATACTAATTTGGAGGTCAGCTCTTCCTTCCATCCGGGTGAGATATATCAACCCAACACCTTGTCATTCTGAATATGAAAGAGAGGGAACAATGCAACAACAGAGGCGATTAAAATCTACCAAGATACCCGCCTTTCCTATTGTAGGGAATAGCAGAACTCAGTGAAGTCCTTTGTAAGAGAAAAACAGAAAGCAAAATGGCCAGAACACTTGAAAATACAAGGATACACACAAGCATTGTGGTCACACACAAACATTCCACTTGATTCTGAAATGCCGTTCTTAGTTCTATACTTTGCCAGGTGCCTTCTCCTCTCCTTCTCACTTAACTGTGGGAGTGCTCTAGGCCAGGGATCGGGAACCTATGGTTCACAAGCCAGATGTGGCTCTTTTGATGGCTGCATCTGGCTCGCAGACAAATCTTTAATAAAAAAAATAATAACGTTAAAAATATAAAACATTCTCATGTATTACAATCCATTCATTTCCTACCGCTCATGTTCATGGTTGTGGGTGGCTGGAGCCAATCACAGCTGTCCTCCAGGACAACACCAAATTTTTATTGGATAATGCGTAACATACACAGGTTGTTGTATAGCTCTCATGGAATTACATTTTAAAATATGTGGTGTTCATGGTTCTCTCAGTCAAAAAGGTTCCCGACCTGTGCTCTAGGCTTTAAACTCAGACCAGCCTTGGCTTCTGTTATGGGGTTTGTAAGGTATTTTTCCCCGCCGAGAAGGAAGGAAGAGGGCCGGAGCCACAAAGTGTGGAATAATAAACGGCTTTATTGAGTACAGAGCACACATCCCGCCCGGCAAGGTTCCCTGGCCCCGAGGAAAGAAAGATGGAGAAGAGATGGAGGTCAGGGAAGTTGCAAAGATTAAACCGCATGGGAGATATTTAAAGGGTCCCTCTAGGGAAGTGGAGCTACTATGACATGGTGAAATTTCACTGGCTGGCAGACGATCGCTTCCTTCCAAATGGTTCCTGGGAAGCTTCCTTTGGTGGGCTTGATTATGGGCGGTCCTAGCCAAAGTGGGCGGGTCTGAGTTCCCCACATGACCATCCCCCATTATCCACCGACCTTACATTCTGACCTTTTGGGTTAAATAGAAAAAGGGGCACCGTTTATTCGTCTGGCTACTTCCTGCTGAATAGGGGAATCGTGGGGAAGGGGAGATTGGAAGGTGGTGGCTTTGAGGGGTGTTAGGAGGAATATCTGTGTGGCCGTGATTGGAGAAACTTCATGGATGCGGTCCTGTAAGGATTTTAAAAAAAGAGAGGAGTAATAGGGGATTTGCAGGGTCCAGCCTTTTGGTGAGCTGGAGATGGATCTGGAGTCCAGTGGTTCCAACTGCCAGTGGTCCTATAAGGAGGCAAGCTTGAGGCAGAACTGCATGTCAGGAGTGGCGTAAAAAGGGGAAAGGAAGAGGGTCTCATCCATTCCCATAACCGAAACCTGTGAGGGAACTAGAGGTCCAGAGTATGAAGGCAAAAACAGAGAAGGCAGCCCCCAAGTCCTCAAGAAATGGACTTACCCACTTGTTGCAAAACCCTGGGTTCTCCGAGTCCAGGCTGTGTCCTAGGAGTTCGAGCGATGCACCCACCTGGCTGGATTGGCCTTCCCATTCGGGCGGCTTGTCCTCCATGTAGAGGCGCTGAGGAAAAGCCTGTTGCCCAAAGAGGCAATCACTCCGCCAGTGACTGGGCTGTTTGCAGTCAGGGCAGGGCTCAGTGGGCAGCCGCTGGCAAGAGCCCTGCCGGGACCGGTGGTCCTGCTTGCCACACTTAAAGCAAGCTGTTGGTGGCTCTGCTGGTCACAGGGTTGCCACAAGAGTTTGGGTTTGGAGTGTTACCTTCTGCTGCATGGGGACCTGACGAACAGCCTTGGCCTGCTTCTACTAGTTGGGACCGTTAAAAACTTTAAATGCCATGTTCACAGGTTCCGGATAGGGGTTTGGGGGATTGGGAATAAGAGGAGGGGGGGCTCATGCCGAGCCCGGCACCCAGATCCTGCAGGAAACGCTGGACAGGGCAGGAACTTCCTGCAAGAAAATTGGGGTTGGACGTCCTGAAAACTGATATAAGAGCCAATGCCAGGCTGAGAAAGGCCTGATGGAGGCGGGACTAGAGAATACAGTGAAGGGAGGGGCCCCTGGCCAGCAGGGGAGGAGAAAGAGAGATGATAGTGATGAATAAGAAACAGGTTTTTGAGAAGGGAGGGGAGGAGGCTCTCAGAGGGAAGAGAGTTTGGAGTCCACGGAGAAGGAAAGATTAGGAGTGGAGGTTTTAGGTGAGGTTTCTCTGGCCAGAAAAAGGCCTGCGCAGTGGAACAGGTGGCACAGAGATTAAGGACAGGTGCGCAAATAATTAGAAGCCGTGTATGTAAGAGATTTCCAATCAGTTCCCAGCTTTTGGGGATAGTTAAATTGGTGAGAGTGTTAAAACCGAAAGTCCCTTCAGGAGGCTAATTCAGTGGGTTCTGTGGCCTGGCCACAGCGGAGAAGAACAGTTTCTTCTTCCTTAGGGAGGGAAATTCCTGTGCCCCAACAGCCGCACTCAGTTCTCGGAGTGGTCAGACTTGAGCATTAGTGTCCTAAAAACTCAAGGTTCAGCCATGGACGAAAGTGGATGTGCTTGGGGACAAGCACACGCACTCGGACGGACAGAAAAGACTTCCCTGACGTAGCTACGGTCTCGGACAGGGAGTCTCGGAGGAAAGAACCGAGAGGAATGCTGGAGGCAGGGGACTTACCGCACCGTGCGCCGAAGTGGGTGTAAGTCGAAGATCCTGGTTCTTTCTCGAAGGGGAGGGGAAAGGAGCGGTCCTTGCAGACTTCTAACTCCTCCCAGGTTTTGGCACCAAAATGTAAGGTATTTTTCCCCGCTGAGAAGGAAGGAAGAGGGCTGGAGCCGCAAAGTGTGGAATAATAAACGGCTTTATTGAGTACAGAGCGCACATCCCGCCCGGCAAGGTTCCTGGCCCGAGGAAAGAAAGATGGAGAAGAAATGGAGGTCAGGGAAGTTGCAAAGATTAAACCACGTGGGAGATATTTAAAGGGTCCCTCTAGGGAAGTGGAGCTACTATGACGTGGTGAAATTTCACTGGCTGGCAGACGATCGCTTCCTTCCAAATGGTTCCTGGGAAGCTTCCTTTGGTGGGCTTGATTGTGGGCGGTCCTAGCCAAAGTGGGCGGGTCTGAGTTCCCCACATGACCATCCCCCATTATCCACTGACCTTACAGGGTTCATGTGCAATTTTGTAGCTTTAGCTACTTTTTACACTGATGGCTCCCCAATTAAATCGCCCAGCCAGAACAAGACTCATCTATCTGCTGCCCACTCAATATCACTTGGATTTCTAATCGGGTATCTCAAACTTAACCTACTCCCAATTGAACTCTATTGCCCACCCATAATAATACCTTCTACCCATCTCAGTAGATGGGCCTTCACTGTAACAGCCTCAGGCCCCAAACCTGACTCACCTTGAAGTTGTATTTGACTCCGCTCTCTCCCACCCCACACCCACTGTAAAGTCCTGTGGATTCTTCAGACCCAACCATTCTTATCATTTCTACTGACCTTGTTCAAGCGGCTGCTACTTCTTGCTCTGCCCACGGCAATAGCTTCCTAACAGGTCCACCTTTTTCCTCTCTTACAAGCCTAGAGTCTATTTTCCAGCCCAAGTGATCATTTTAACATATGAATTAAATCAGGGCCACTGCTAGCCCATATATGAAGCCATAGGGCCAATTAGAAAAAGCCTACCCACAAGTGGATATAACTCTGTGAACACCTAGCTTTACAAATGGATGACAACTTGGTGCAATCAATCAATAAATAAATCAAAGTGCCGCTCTCTCCAGACAGACACAGCACCTCCACCATCCCTGGCCCCCACGTCTCATAGATTTTGGGATGGACTTCAGACCCCACCGTTTTGCTCTGACAGGGCCATTTGCAGTTCCTAATATTATGCCTTGGGAGTATATAATACAAAGCATATTGGGAATATATACACAAAGAGGACTTATTAATGTTGTCTTGTCCTGTGAAGATAATCTTTTCATCATTATAATTAATTTGTTTCTACTAGACAATTGCTGGAAACAACCCAAACATATTAATTGATTGAAAAACACATAAACAAATTGTAGCATATTTATACAACGAAATACTGCATAGCAATCTTTTTTTAAAAAAACTACTGATACCCACAACATTTATATGAAGTTCAAAAATAGGCAAACTAATCACTGGTTATGAAGTCAGAATAATGGTTACCTCTGGGTGGGGTACTGATGGGGAGTAGTCACAGGCAGCTGTTCTATGACTTGATCTGGCTGGTGATTTCTCAGTGTATATAGTGTATGTCAATTTATCGAGCCGAGGACTTCAATCTATGTACTTATCCTATAGAAACCACACCTTAATATCAAATGTAAAAACAATAGTTTGCAAGTATTTAGCACACTCTAAATGTTTCACTATTGTTTCAGTTCGGCACTTCTAAGATCCCTCCGCACTTGAATTTCATGAGGTTTCACGGCCCCTGCAGTAACCTTGTTTTCCATGTTTCTAACCAGAAAGTTGTATGACCCCTGGGGACACCACTAATTCTACAACAGACGACATGAGCATGGATGTGGTGCCGCAGAACTTGCTGGACAGCCAGGCAGGGCGAGAGTGGAAGGCTGGTGCCGGTCTGCAAAGGTAACCCTGAGAGCTCGCCCCCCCTCCCCCACCCAACGCGCTGCCCCCGGGGAATGGGCGACTTCTGTGGAAATGCACCCTGCGACCTCATGGTGTGCAGCTGGTGTGTTCCAAAGATGTTAGGCACAATGTGGGCCCTGTCTTCCCACTTAGGAAGGTATATTCTCCTAGGGGGAAAAAAATACTCCACAGGGTAAACGAACTATTTTGGAGAGTAAGTCAAGATTTAATTAGGTACATGGCATTGAATAATGGGGCTCAAAGGACCTACATTGTCCCACCTGGGGGGGTCTCTCCTGTATGAGGCCCACAAAGCAAGAACTCAGTCTTTTTGGCTCATATATCACCAAGCAAGTCTTGTAGTATTAATGCATTCATGAATTTAAGCCCAGTTACCTGTTAGCACACTAGCACCATCAGCCTCTAGCACAATGAAGACGATCAACAGATGTTCGCTGAGTGAATGAGGCACAGCATGTGTATGTGTGTGTGTGTGTTGTACCTTGTGGAAACAGTTGCAATTTGACACTATAACAATAGGCATTGCTGTCTAATGAAGAATGTACTGTGGCCAGAATGTCCATATTTGAGGTATATGGTTTATTTTAAAACACCCAGAAGCCAAGTTTGCATTAGCTGTCAACCAAGATAAAGACAAGACTTTAGACTCAATGCAAAGTGGTGCTTCCCATATTGGCAACTACATATCAAATTGTTGTTTCTCATTGTCCCTGCGAACCTGGGAAAGGCAGGGATCAGGGTGGGCTGGGTGGTGGCATCTGTCAAGTTCGGGGTTTCTCCTGGCCTTCCTCCCACCCCTTCCCCGCTGCAAGCCCCGGCAGCCTGCTGCTCTGTAAACTGATATACAGCTGATTGACTGATCATTGGGCTTAAACACATTCATTCATTAATACTAAAGGGTTTCCTTGGTAGTGTACTTGGTTTTCAATGTTTTCCATTAAGGAAGTGTGTGTGTGTGTGTGTGTGTGTGTGTGTGTGTGTAGGAAGAGAGAGACACAGAGAGAGATTCAAAGTTATATGTGTAGATGCCTTCAGTGAGAAATTCCTGACATTAACTGACATGTGAGGTGAACAGCTGAAACAGAGGGTTCTGGAGCTCTGTGACCCATTAAAACTCCATCCCACCCACGTGCCGCTTTGGGCGTGTCCTTTTTCCTCTCTGGGCTTACATTCCCTCCACCCAGAAGTAAAGGAGGCAGCTCAGGTCCTCTCCAGGGTTCCTTCCAGCTCTGAAACTCTTCCTCTTCTTCTTCTTTCCCTATCACTTTAATCTGTTTTAAGTATCACCTTCCTTCCTTCCTTTTTTTTTTACAGAGACAGAGCAAGAGTCAGAGAGGGATAGATAGGGACAGACAAACAGGAACAGAGAGGGATGAGAAGCATCAATTATCAGTTTTTCGTTGTGGCACTTTAGTTGTTCATTGATTGCTCTCTCATATGTGCCTTGACCATGGGCCTTCAGCAGACCGAGTAACCCCTTGCTCAAGCCAGCGACCTTGGGTCCAAGCTGGTGAGCTTTTGCTCAAACCGATGAGCCTGCACTCAAGCTGGTGACCTCAGGGTCTCGAACCTGGGTCCTCCGCATCACAGTCCGACGCTCTATCCACTGCGCCACTGCCCAGTCAGGCTCTTTATTTTTTATTTTATTATTTTTTTATTTTTTATTTTTTTATTGAGAGGAGGAGAGGCAGAAACAGACTCCTGCATGTACCCTGTCCAGGATCCCCCTGGCAAGCCCACTAGGTCGTGATGCTCTGCCCATCTGGGGCATTTTTTCATTACTCAGCAGCTGAGCTATTCATAGCACCTGAGGCAGAGGCCACAGAGCCATCCTCAGAGCCCAGGGCAAACTTGCTTCAATCATGCCATGGCTGTGGGAGGGGAAGAGAGAGAGAGAGAGAAGAGAGAGGGGGAGGTAAGGAGAAGCAGATGGGCGCTTCTCCTGTGTGCTCTGACTGGGAATCAAACCCGGGACATCACATGCCGGTTGACACTCTACCACTGAGCCAACTGAGCCAAGTCCTCACATTCCTTCTCATATGTATCAAAACTCATACTGAAAAATGACTTCTGGGTTGTAAAAGAGGGTTTATTTTTTGTACCTGTATGTAGTCTTTGCCTCTGACACTTGTTTCTGAGCTAGGGAATCTGTCATCACCAGGCTCTTGATCTCAGCCTGGAGGAAATACACCAGTGACAGTTGGCATGAAGGAAGCGCCCAAAAGAGCAGGCTTTCCTCTGCCCTGTTACTGCTCTCTCATGGAGGACACACTCATCTGGGCTGGCAGAGAGCCCTTAATACTTCAGACTATCAGATATTAGGGGAACATCTTTGTCCGTGACTTCTTCCATGGAGGACCAGTCCTCTCTGCTTAGTGGTGGGTAGTCAGGAAAGTTGGCCAAGTGCCAAGGAGAATAGTCAGAATATTACTGATCATCTATTTTGGCCCTCTTGGTGTGGTACCCATGATAGAAACAAAGACACACCGTGATAGCCAAACACAAGGACATCAAGGTGAAGGATGCATTCTATAATATGGCGCCTCCTCCCTCTGGCTCACCTCTACATTATATAGCCTCCCGCCCAATACCTGGGCTCCTCTTTCTCCTACTTTTCACAGACCTACCCTTTCCCTTAGTCCTGATCTCAACTAGGATCTTAGTATCTCCCCAGTGCCTCTTGTTGGTGACAGATCTGTAGTCTCTCTGAGCAAGGCTATAAATATTTGTCAGGACTCATCTACCTTCTCCATCTCTTGGCCAAGGCTGTGTTTCTCCCATGGGTTCCCTTGTATGTGTTCCTTCCCTTCCTGGAACCAGCAGCTCCCAGCGACACTCTGGGACTTCTCAGGGTCAAGGCTGGAGGTGACCTGAAAATTTGGCTTCGCCATCTGGGAGTTTGAAGTCCAACCTTTCTTTCACTCATCCATAGGGACAAGGATGACGTTCTTATGGATGAAGATGTGGAGCAACAAGACGGAGATCTGTCCCCTGAAGAAAGAATATTTTTGGAAGAGTTTCACTTCCTTAAAGAGGAGCTAGAAAAGTTCATCAGAGAGCTCCAGGCCTTTGCAGATGACATAGATAAATCCCACAGAGCATTCACCACGACCAATGTGGTGACCAGCTCCATCTCTGCCATCTCAGGAGTGATGAGCATCCTAGGTTTAGCCCTTGCTCCAGTAACAGCAGGAGGAAGCCTGGTGCTTTCCATTGCTGGTGGCAGTTTGGGGACAGCAGCTGGGGCCACCAATATCGTGAGCAACATTGTAGAATACTTTCATAATAAAAATGTCCAAGCTCAGGTCAGCAGCCAATTTTCCATCCTTGACCAAGAGGTCAAGAAGGCTGAAGAGAAAGCACCCAATATTAATATTGGAAAGGCTGCCATCGACAGTTATACAACCATCAAGAACATCAGTAAAAACGTCCATGCCTTTAAAATAGCCAGAGCCAACCCACGCCTGGCCAATGCCGCTGAGCGTCTCCTGACCACTGGCCGAGTCTCCGCCCGAAGCAGCAGGCAGGTGCAAAAGGCCTTTGGGGGTACAACACTAATGATGACAAAAACTGCTCGCTTGGTGAGCGGTACAGTGGCTGGCCTCTCCCTCTGCGCAGATTTGTATGTCTTCCAGAAGGACCTGAAGGAGCTCACGGAGGGAGCAAGGACAGAGATTGCAGAAGAGCTGAGGGCCAATGCTAGGGAGATGGAGAGAAAGCTGACGGAACTGACCCAGCACTATAAGAACCTGCAACAGGTGAGGCTGGGCATTCCCTCCGGGGGAGGGCGAGGGGGTGATGACAGAATGCAGATGGAACGGGGATTTATGGGCACCAGAGATTATGGGGAGGGTGTTAAGAAAGCCAGGCCTTGTGTGAAGTTTGCATGGAGGCTCCTGAAGACATGGGGCTCTTGGAGATAGTGGTGCCTGTCCTGGGTAGATCTGGTCATGCCATCTGTTTCTCTCTTGAAGTCTTTGTACAGAAGAGGACACTGGGCACCAGGGAGGGTGAAGGACTGAAGTGTATCCTAATATTCGTGTGTTGAAGCTCTAAGCCCTAGTGTGACCATTTGGAGATGACGCTTTGGGGAAGTGACTGGGGTTGAATGAAGTTGTGGACAAAAAACCCCCCCAAATTTTTAAAATAAATCAAGATGTGGACATATGTTCAACCTGACAAGCTTAGGGAAAGCCTGCATGGTGGCCTTACTGACTGTGGGACCTAAAGTAAACACACAGGATGATCTGAAATTGAAACTTTTTAACTAAAAGCAGTTTATGGTGGGCAGTCATATCCTAGGAGTTATTCTCTATCTAAACAGATGTCAATGCTTGCTTTTACTCAAACCTGTCTGCTGTCTTTTGCATCTACGATAATGTACCTGATGACATGGCTTTGGAATGTAAGGGTCATCTTCCTTTTCCATCAGGCCAGACATCCCACCAGAGCAGACGCCAACAGACCCCTCACTGTTATTGTCATGTGGACCATTAACTGCTAACTGTCCTGTTCCTGCCTGTGTAAAGAAGCTTCAGCATATACACTTTTACTTTTTACCTGATCCCAGACATTTCCCCACTTTGCTTTCTCCCACCTCCCTAATCTATCACCAGTCAATTTCATGTAACCCCCTTCCGTCTTCCCCTTTGATTATAAGGTATAAAATAAGTGGTGAAACTGCCATTTCCAAAGCATTTTTTTTTTTCAATCTGTTGAGACTTTGCTTCCCGGCAGTTGTCGACAGTTTGGCTCAAATAAATTGACAAAAATTCTTACAGGTTTGGGAGGGTTTTTTTTTATGTTGACAAGGTCATAGGGGTAGGACCATACCACTGAATGGGTGTCCGTATAAGAGGAGGAGGAAACACAAGAGGGCTATCCCCCTGCTTGCACTGGCCGGGAGGACAGGCCATGTGAGGACATGGCAAGACAGTGGGCATCTGCAAGCCAGGAGGAGTCCTGACCAGGACGTGGCCAGCCAGCACCTTGATCTGGGACTTGCAGCCTCCGGAACTGTGAGAAAATACATTTCTGTTGTTTGAGCCACCCAACCTGTGGTATTCTGTTATGGTGGCCTAAGCTAACAAAGGGAGCGTCCATACCCTTCCCAGTTCTCCCCGCCGGGCAGAGGTAGAGTCAGGATGACAGAGCCGGGAGGCCTGACATCAGAGCGCGGGCCTGACGCCCGCCATGCTGTTCCGGAGACCCCAGAGCTGTACTGTGATCAGTGTTCTGTTTCTTTACATAAACTCTTGCAGGAAAAAAGGCTGAGGATCTCATCTTTGAAGAAAACCATGGTGACTCCGCCTCAGCCTCCAGCTAGTCACAGGGAAAAGAACCCCTCAGCCACCAGCCAGGCACAGTGACAGGTGAGGATGAAGGCTGGCTAAGCCCAGGGGCCTCTAAGTGGAGTAAAAAGGGACAGGCTGGGGGCAGGTAAGGTGGGCAGAGGAAACCTAGAGACTCACTATCTGGGAGGGCCTGCCAGGTCCCCAGGGCCCTGTTAGCTTGTGGGTGTTGTGAAGCTCAATCTGCCCCTCTCCTCCATTGCCACCCAGTGTCTTCAATGCCCCTCACCCCATCACGGGGTGCTGACACAGTCACTGTGCTTCTTCAGTTCCCACTCCCTCTCTCCCACAGTCAGTCCGCATGACTCTTTTATGCTGGGCTCTGTATTAAGTGCTGGTAATAAGACAGGAGGGTCCCTGATGAGGAGGGTGTCACTCAAAAAATAAAAAGGCCCTTCAAAGCAACAGAGGAATAATCATTTGCTTAAGACCAGTAGGAATAGCTATTCTGGAATCCTTAATGCAAGCAGAAGCCCAAATCGTATCCCGATTAGGACATCAAGGAAAGGGGTAGTTATGAGAAAGGGAAGGGGAACAATGACATCAACAGAAGGAAGAGGTTTCTATTGTGACCGATGAGCTAACATAGTGATGTTTGTTCTAAACAGTGTTTTTAGGTTTTAGTCTGGTAGTCATCAGTCTGGTAGTCTCAATCACTGCTTTCTTGTTATCTTTGTAAACTGTTTTTTTTTGGGGGGTACAAGATTGCTCAGGCCCAGTCTAAAGATTATCTGGACATTCCAAAGGTTTGAGGCATAAGGTGCACAAGGCAGGGCCTCTGGGATGAGGCTTGGGCTCCATTTCAAAGCAGCTCTGTTTATATTATTGTTAACAAGAGTTGGCTGTGTTCCTTCTTCCTCAACTCACCTTTGATTGCTTCTCTGCTCTCTTCCTCCCCCACCTGGGCAGCAATTGCTGGTTAAGGTCCTCACAAATGGATGTCACTGGAACCTGCTCAACCGGATTCCATTATGAAGGAGAGAGGCCCTGTCATCCCCAAGACCCAAGTTCTTGGAGCTCCTAATGACATCGCAACTTATAGGAACCTTCCTGCCTGCCTGGTTCACCTATCTTAAACATATGTTTTTGGTTTTAAATATTTTAGCTGCGCTCTTGAAAGTAGTGCATTGGCATATTAAATGCAATTTTGTAAAATTCAGGAAAGTAAAGTATAGGGGGAAGAAATAATGCACCTA
This sequence comes from Saccopteryx leptura, assembly GCF_036850995.1. NCBI lineage: Eukaryota > Metazoa > Chordata > Mammalia > Chiroptera > Emballonuridae > Saccopteryx > Saccopteryx leptura. The sequence continues at coordinate 308,173,404 of NC_089503.1, forward strand.
CCGAGGGTGACAACTGTTGATGTTTTGGCATAGAATTTTCTTCCTGAGCTTTCCATGGGTTGGGTGTCAAAGTGCTTACTGGCTTTATGTAGCTGCCCTTAGACTGCCGCCGGGGACGCCCTGCGCCCAGGCTGTGCTGTAGAACAGCCGCTCTTCTGCACTCTGGAGTTCTCTCTCCTTCTCAATGCCTGTATTTGCCTGCCGATCTATTACTTTTCCTTATGTTGTTCTCACTTAGCGATATTTCCTACTGCTCAATACTCCACTTTGTTTTTCTAAACATTGCTTTTTAGGTTGCAAAATATTCTCTTGACTGAACGTACAATCTTTTAATTAGACATATATTAGTCATCACTTTATCAAAACCAACTCAAACTGGCCCATGCAAAAAAGGGAATTTACTGTCTCATGTACTTAAAAAGCTTAAGGGCACAAGCGGGCTTCAGGTGTGTCTGGAGCCAGAGGACAAAAATTATGCCACCAGCCCTCTGTCTTCATTTCTCAGACAGGCTTCCTCCATGCGCAGGCAAGATGGCCCCAGGACCCCCAGGTGTGCCCCTCCCACCTGGAAAGGGGCGTGGCAAAGCCCACCACCCACTCTAATTGGTCAGGACTGGGTCACGTGCCTTTGCCTGCGCCAGTTGCTAGGATTTAAACAGTCTTAGAATGGAGCTAGAAGCTGGAAGATGAAAGCAACAAATGGTACCCCCCATGTCCCTTGGGTTTCAGGATCATTTAGATCATTTCAAATTTCTTTTGCTATATGATGGTAAAATGAGTATCTGTGTGCCAAAAGATTTTTGCATTATTATTAAAGTGGAGGGGGAAAAGCGCCATTATCAACATTTTGGACGACTGCTTGCCAGCCTTCTGATCTAGGGTGTGCAGTTGTAGTCCCGTGCCTGGGCCACTGTTTTTCTGGCTTTTGTTGCTCTCATTTCTTCGTTTTAACTTTATAGTTACAGACTGTAACTGTAAATAAACAGCTTTCTCCACATTTTGTATTGTTCTTAATGTAAACATTTCTGAGTAAACATTTTCAATAATAACACATGGCATAAAATAAATAGTCACCAGGCTTGGAGTTTTGTTTGTTTTATAGCATGTCTGGAATTTAAAAAGAATGAATTAGAGACTGGATAGTTGAGACGCATCTCTGACACTTGTTTGCCTGGTCTCATTCCTGAGCTTTGGTTCCTCCAGCCAGGAAGTAAGTGTGACCTGAGACCCAGCGCACCATCTGCGCGCGGGTTTGTAGTGCCCCGCTCACAGAAGGCGAAGTCTGGGAGGAAATACCCTTCGCAGAAATTCAAATTCTTAACAACGCATTTGAGCCACTATCAGGGGAGGAGGGAGAGGTTCATTCTTCCCTCTTCTCTCATTCTCAGACTCTGCCCATGAAAACAGAGGCCCTGGGACTAATTTTCCCTCCCCCCTCTCTGGCCCCTCCAGCCTCCCTGACTCAAAGCTCAAGCAGCATTGCGGAGGCCTCCTCCCTGCAAGGCCTCCAGCGCCAGGCTGCTCTCTGTGTCCTGGTCTATATCTCAGGAGCTTCGTTTCCTAGACCAGGGGTCGGGAACCTATGGTTCGTGAGCCAGATGTGGCTCTTTTTGTTGGAATCCATGGGAGTCTGAAAAGACCAGAGTAACAGGCTTTATTGAAAGGAAGAAAGGAACCCTGCCAGGCTGACTCGCAAGAGGAGTCTCGAGCCAGGCACAGCCTGGGACCTGGGTTTTAAAGGTTTTGGGAAGGGGGAAGTGAGAAGGGTCATGGGGCATTAGCCCATTGGCTGCTAAACCAAGGAGGGTCTTTTATGGAAGTTTGCCAGGACTTTTCGGCTTGTGACGTCAGACATTCCTTTGTGGTTAGTTATCTGCTGCAAGCCCTGAAAGGAGACTTACTGGCAGGGTTAAAGAAATGAAACCTAAGACTTTTGATGGCTGCATCTGGGTCGCAGACAAATCTTTAATAAAAAAAATAATAACGTTAAAAATATAAAACATTCTCATGTATTACAATCCATTCATTTCCTACCGCTCATGTTCATGGTTGCGGGTGGCTGGAGCCAATCACAGCTGTCGTCCGGGACAACACCAAATTTTTATTGGATAATGCGTATTATACACGGGTCATTGTATGGCTCTCACGGAATTACATTTTAAAATATGTGGCGTTCATGTCTCTCTTAGCCAAAAAGTTTCCCAATCCCTATCCTACCTAGACCATCTGGGATTCTGGTGAACACATGCCTTCACCTCACGCTCCCTAGTTAAATGTACACTCCTAGCCAGAGGAGGCTCATTAAGTCTCAGAGCTGCTTGGGGCAACCCCACCCCACCACTGTTCTTCTCCCCCTTCCAGGTGGAGTGGGGTGTTTCATGGGTATCCCTGAGGCACAGGGGCATAGGCCATTCCACCGTGATAAGGCAGACCAGGAGTTCTGAGAAACCTATCAATTCTCAGATGTAATCTATATTTAATTAAGATGAGGAAGATGCACACATTCCACTAAAAGAGAAGCAATCAGCTATCAGATGTTACTCAATACCCAAACAATACAGTGTGTGAGGCTTTTCCAGAGTATTGGACCTTCTACAATGGCTAGAGAATTTATCCTGCTCATGCTGTGAACTCAGATGGTTAACAGTCCTGCTCATGACCTGCTTTCCCATACAAATTAGGGATCTCAGCCACCAAGCTGAACCTTAGAATGGCTGGAGGTGGGAAGATGGACCCCAAATGAGTTTGAGAAGCTTTTCCTATTCCATTAGCACCTGATTAGCTGTGGGTGGTCTCAAGGGGCCTTTATGTGTCCGGGTCCATTCTCACCAACCATGAGCTTCAAGTGGCCCTTGAATTTGTGATGAAATGTAAGCTGTTGTCACCTATAAGTCACACTCCCTTGGGTCTAAAATCTAACTTTCAACCAAAAGAAAACCAAAATGCCATTGTGTTCCAGTCCGTGCACAATGTTGCATTCAAAGAAAGTGTATTAGAAAAGTATAAAGTATATTGGAAAACAATTTGAACCCTTTCTTGGGCTCTGAAAGTGAAAAAGGTGTACATTGGGCAAGGGGGAGGAAAAGAGGGATATTCTTAATTCACGCTTGCAAGTCAGCTACACAAAACCACAGTGCAAGACTGGCCTTTCTTTCTCTGATAAGCAAGATTATATAGACCAGTACCATTCAATATGGTAACCACTAACCATGTGGCTGTTGAGCATTTGAAATGTTGCAAGTCCAATATAAGATATGCTATAAGTATAAAATACACACCAGATTTTAAAGATTTTGTATAAAACACTATATAAAATATCTAATAATTTTAATAATTCTTTTAATTGATCACATGTTGAAATGACATATTGCTTTAAATAAAATACAATGTGGCTATTGAAAATGTATAATTACATATGTGGCTTGCATTACAGTTCTATTGGACAGCACCAATGTAGAAAACAAAATAAAAAAGATGAAGATAATTTGAATGATAAGTTGGGGTTTGTGGGGCTAATAAATAGCACCTCTTTTTCTCCCATCTAAGTTTAGAACCAATGAAGAAGTAGACCAGGAGGCAAGCAGGTGGAGGTAAAAGTATCAGCTTGATTAAAGTTGTGGAAGGAAGTTGCTTTCGGTTGGTTGATCAAATTGGCTTGCTAACACTTCACTCCTGAGTTAGCGGGCCCTCACCCCCTGCCACATGCAATGCTGGACAATGTCAGGCCATCCCTGCTCAGCTTAGGAGCACAGCATGCTGCATGCTCTCAGAAAGCCAGCAGATCCCAAATCAATATTAGTTCCTTCCAGCCAACTGGTCCACCATGTAACTTGCTCGTGTTTCCTTGGAGTTGGCAAGCAAGAGAACAGGGAAAGACCAGGAGTATTACTTGGATGGAATTCCTCTATATGGAAACAACAGTGGGGGAAAAAGTGATCCTTCCAATACTTCCTAACCTTCATGTAATAATGCATTGAACTTACCTGACCAGGTGGTAGCGCAGTGGATGGAGTGTCAACTTGGGACACTGAGAACCCACGTTTGAAGCCCCAAGGTTGGCAGCTTGAGCATGGGATCATAGATATGACCCGATGGTCGCTGGCTTGAGCCCAAAGGTCACTGGCTTGGAGCCCAAGGCCGCTGGCTTGAACAAGGGGTCAGTGGCCTAGCTGAAGCCCCCAGTCAAGGCACATATGAGAAAGCAATCAATGAATGACTTAAAGTGCCACAACTACGAGTTGATGCTTTTCATCTCTCTCCCTTCCTTGTCTGTCTGTCTCTCTTGCTAAAAATAAACAAACAAACATAAATAAATAATGCATTGACCTTAACCATTTAGTCCATGGTCAGCAGGTGGCAATAACCATCTAGCAGAATAGCCCTACTCTCAGCTTCAACCAACTGCTCACTCAGTACCAATCACTTCTGCTGTCTGAATCATCCTGGTTCTGCTGTCGGGCAGTGTAAATTTGCCACCAAGAGGCAAGGATCAATGAAAAATTAGTTAACCCCGAGGTCTCTCTTCTCTCATTCTTTTTTTTTAATTTTATTTTTAATTTTATTTTACAGAGACAGAGAGAGAGTCAGAGTGAGGGATAGACAGGGACAGACAGACAGGAACGGAGAGATGAAAAACATCAATTATTAGTTTTTCATTGCGCATTGCGATACCTTAGTTGTTCATTGATTGCTTTCTCATATGTGCCCTGACCACGGGCCTTCAGCAGACCGAGTAACCCCTTGCTTGAGCCAGCGACCTTGGGTCCAAGCTGGTGAGCTTTTGCTCAAACCAGATGAGCCCGCGCTCAAGCTGATGACCTCGGGTCTCGAAGCTGGGTCCTCAGCATCCCAGTCCGACGCTCTATCCACTGCACCACCGCCTGGTCAGGCTCTTCTCTCATTCTTCATCTCAAGTCCTATCAAGCCATGTCTGCTATAGCTCTTCAGAGACCTTGCAATGAGATCAAGATTCAGCATAAACATAGTCCAATAGTAGAAGATCAACAAGAAGAAAGCTCATAGTGCTTATAAATTCTCTCCCCTTGCAAACTTCCCAGGGAGAAATATTAAAATTCGATTTTCTTGCAAATTAAAGTTTAAAGGAATTAGTCTGAAATCAAATGTGCTGCCCTCGTGAGTTAAACGTTGAAAGAGATAAAACCTAAAGTCCAAAATCAAATTTCCTTTTAGAGTCCAATGTAATTTTTAAAGTAAAAAAAAATATCAAAAATATCATCCTCCCAAAAGTTTTATTTTGTCCAGTTTCAGCTAAGTTTCTTTCAAGTTTTTTAAAATATTTTATTTATTGATTTTTCAGAGGGAGGAAAGAGAAGGGGGGAGGAATGAGAAGTATCAACTCATAGTTGCTTCACTTTAGTTGTTCACTGATTGCTTGTTGTCTGTGCCTTGACCAGGCAAGCCTAGGGTTTCAAACTGGCAACCTCAGCATTCCAGGTCGATGCTTTATCCACTGCGCCAGCACAAGTCAGGCTCAGCTAAGTTTTTGTTTGTTTGTTTGTTTGTTTTACAGAGACAGAGAGAGAGTCAGAGAGAGGGATAGATAGGGATAGACAGACAGGAACGGAGAGAGATGAGAAGCATCAATCATTAGTTTTTTGTTGCGCATTGAGACACCTTAGTTGTTCACTGATTGCTTTCTCATATGTGCCTTGACTGTGGGGCTACAGCAGACCGAGTAACCCCTTGCTTGAGCCAGTGACCTTGGGTCAAAGCTGGTGAGCTTTGCTCAAACCAGATGAGCCCATGCTCAAGCTGGCGACATCGGGGTCTCGAACCTGGGTCCTTCGCATCCCAGTTCGACGCTCTATCCATTGCGCCACTGCCTGGTCAGGCTCAGCTAAGTTTTTAAACATCAGAATAATTTCAAACATAAAGAAGAGTTTAAGAATAGTAAGCTCTGGCCGGATAGCTCATTTGGTTAAAGCATCGTCTGAAAGTGTAGAGGTTGCTGGTTTGATACCCTGTCAGGGCACATACAGAAACAGCTCAATGTTCCTGTCTCTCCCTCTCTCTCCCTTCCTCTCTCACTAAGATTAAAAAAAAAAAAAAAAAAAAAAAAAGAATAGTGCAAAGAACTCCCAGGTGCACAACCATGAAGATTTCATCTCTGTTCCAGTTATCCATGTACTGTACCTCAGCCTCAAATCTGGAGCACCTGCCATTGAGTGCCCAGCATGTGTGATCTTGGCGCTGGACCCTCTTGACCTTCCTCTTTGCCCCTGGCCCTGTGTTGAGCTTTGTCAGTAAGGGCACATTTCAGGAGCAAGAGGCAGCTCTGGTTTGAGCTTCTTTTTCCGACCAGTGTTCAGTCATCAGGTGGAATACCATTGGACATCACTTCCAGTGAGTTCAACGTCACCCCAGAAGCAATTTCCTGGTGAGTGGTGTGGGAACGCCATGGGAACCTTCCAGCTGAGGCTTTCCCTGAAGGTCGCTTTTTCCCATTGGACTACCAGGGAAGTCAACAGCAGCCCCCTCCATTTGTAAGTTTTGCTGGCCTTCAGGGGGCAGATTCTTGCTTACAGCCTTGGCCTGCAGCATCTCAGCAAACCTCTCTACCTCCATTCCTTTTAAAAATATTGTTTATAAAATCTACCACCTTTATCTGGGCAAAGCCACAGTTTGAGTATCTGAATTCTACAATCGTGGGAGGACTTATGAACTGAACACAACCAGTGCAGTGAGGAATGCCCTGGAACCCATAGACAGGTCTGTGGAGTCAGGGTTGTATCCTCTCGAGATGATGGATCAAAATAATATTTTAAGAAAAGAGAAACAGAATCTGGGGCAACTGAATGAACACAACCTATTCGTGTGTGGCACTAATTTTTTTTTTAGAGACAGACAGACATACAGACAGGGACAGACAGGAAGAGAGAATGATGTAGTTGCGGTACCTTAGTTGTTCATTGATTGCTTTTCGTGCCTTGACTGGGGGGCTCCAGTCAACTCGGTGACCCCTTGCTCAAGGCAGTGACCTTGGGCTCAAGCCAGCGACCGTGGGGTCATGTCTATGATCCCACGCCCCAGCTGGCAACCCCACACTCAGGCTGGTGAGCCCATGCTCAAGCCAGTGACCTTGGGATTTTAAACCTAGGTCCTTAGCAACCCAGGCCGATGCTCTATCCACTGCACCACCACCTGGTCAGCCCTAACAACTTTTTTTTATACTGGGTAAATGCAATTCTTTCTCATTTAAAAAAAGTGTGGTAAAATGTATATAACATAAAATTTACCTTTAAAAAAATCTACCATTTAAAAACTATGTTTAAGTGGCAGTTCGGTGACTTCAGAATCCATTCACGTCATCGTGCAGCCATCACTATCACCCATCTCCAGAGCTTTTTCATCTTGCAGAACTGAAACTGAACCCATTCATCATGTGGTGATGGCACTTAGAGAACTTAATGTTTGCTGATCAGGGATCATCCAGTAATGAAAACAGAGGCCAAAGCTAGAAATAGGGGTCAATCTAGTGGGCCAGGCAGCCATAGTAGAAAGCCTTGATTGGAACGTGAGAGACACAGGGACCCGGAGAAGGTTTTTTTTTGCCAACAGCTACTCAATGCTTGCTCTAGGACTGGCTTGCAGCATCAGTGTGTCCTGGGAGTGTGCTCAGAAATGCAGGGTTTCGGGTCTTTTCCAAGACCTACTGAAACAAAATCAGCAACCTGACGAAGACCCTTGGGGCCCTGTAGACACATTAAGTCTGAGATGCGCTAGTGTGTGAGGAGTCACAGGGTCATGGCTGTGCTTCATAAACGTCACCACAATTGAAAAGGCAGAAGGGGCAGGGCTGTCCCTTGAGAGGGTTCTGTCCCCAAGTGAATAAAGTTTCTCCTGAGCTGTTTAGGGAAATGGGCTTAACTGTAATGAGAAAACCAACCTATGAATGCGCCTCCCCCTTCTTGGTGATAAGCAGTTATTTATTTATCATCCTCTTTGTCCTCTACCCAAGCAGCAAAGCAGACAGTGATCAGCTGTGGCCTGGATCCTTGGGAACCGGCTCACAGCTGCCTCCTCTCATCTGCCTGAAATTCCAAAGTTAGAGAGATGTGCCTGTAAGCTGTGGGGACCCAAAGTAGAAACGAAAAGTGGACCAACTAAAGAGCCGGTCACCTGCATCCGCATACCCACACGCACAGGGAGACCTGAGTACTTATCTCAGCTGGCTGAGCCCTGCTCTCCTGGGCTGTAAACTGCAAGGGACAGACACACTCTCCTTACGAGGTTGTTTGGACCAATACAGGAGGGCACAGCTATGGAGTCCTTCATTAAATAATACTCCAAAGTATTGGTTTGTATGGTGACTATCATGGGTGGTGGACTCAAAGGGCCTTGTGTCTGCTTCCTTTTGTTGATCCGAAGTGTCTGTATTTCTTAGTGTGAACATGTAAAAAAAAGTGTGTGAGTTTTGAATAAGAAGCCAAAAAGATAGAAGAGCTATCAGTTTTTAAATACATTCTAAAAAAGTAGATCTAAGATATTATGAATCAAAATTGCTCTTCTTCTATGCGGCTAAGAACTACCATATATCCCCATGTATAAGAGCACCCCCCCCCTGAAAAATCTGGGGTCTAAAAACTGGGTGCTTCTTATACAATGGTTGTAGAAGTGTGGCATTTCAAATGCCATAGATGGAACTGAGAACGAGGCAATATATGAAGACAGTGATTCGTCATCAGACACAGATGAGGACAAGCTAATGGATGGGAGTTTTGACAGTGATGAGTTGTATGAATTTTATGATGAATAAAACGAGTTCAATAACTTTATTGAACTAATACATTGTTTTTCAAATTTTGGGCCCCCAAATTAAGGTGTGTGTTATACATGGGAAATTTTTATATATGGGGAAATGCAGTAATAGCATGCCAAAAAAATATTCCGGGACATAAATAACAAAAGTGCCATGCACACATGCACACTCACGGGTCCCCTGAAGGATGCTATCCTTCCAGCTTTTATAGGCGCTGCTCCATTTATTCGTTCTGTTCATTTCATTCTGTTTTCTTCTTTGGGGACACCAGTTAGCACACACTGGAACCTTGACTCCATATATTCTTGCCGAACTTTTTTAAGCACTTCGCATTTACTTCAGTTTGCTCACTTTCTTCATCTCTGACTTCAGTGTTGCATTTTTAAAAATAGGGTCTCTTTTCCCTTGTGTGAATGCCAACGAACACTTGTTTTTCTCGTCTCTGCTTTCCTAAGCTTCCCCAGTTCCCACTGATTTTTTCCTGTTGTCTTGCCGTTGTCCCTGAGCCCTCAGAGCTGTTTCCCCACCTTACTTTGCCAAGGAAATTGCTTCCCTGACTCTAAAAAAAATTCACTTTCAAATAGGTGTTCACAATTTACGTCAGCATTTTGGCAACACTTTTCAGTTAAGTATTCTTTATCTGCCCTTTGTTTTTCTTGTTGTTGTTACTGTGTTTGTTTTTGTTTAGTGATATATATTTTTTAATTGTGGTAAAGCATATATAACATAAAATTGACCATTTTAACCATTCCTAAGTGTCCAGTTCAGTGGCATTAAGCATATTCATGTGGTTAATGATGGCGGGCAACCATCATCACTATCCACCTCCGGAACTTTCCATCTTCCCAAACTGAAACTCTGCACCGATTAAACACCACCTTCCCAGGCCCCTCAGTGCCTGGTAACCACCCTTCTACTTTCTGTCTCTGAATTTGACTTTTCTAGATATCATTCATAAACGGAATCATACACTACTTGTCTTTTGTGACTGGCTTAGTTCAATAACTTTCTAGGACCAAGATGAAGCTGCTCCTTCCTGGGGTGCTGCATCAGCAAATTTCAGATAACTTTTGTGTTCCTGTAAATGCTGTGCTTGACCCGAAATGCAGTCATCTGATTCCCAAATGTCAAGCCAGCTCTGGGCCATCTCACCCCAAATAAGGTCGGCTATGTGGCCCCAGCCAATCAGCTCTTTCTTATTTGTCTCTTTCTTACTCCTCTTTTTTTTTTATGCTATAAAAGCTGCCTACCTTCCAGCTCATTTTGCATTTCTCCAAATGAAGACAGTCTGCCTCATGAAATGTTATAAAGTTTGGTTGTATTTGTTTTCTAATTTTCTTCTTTAATCTTTTTTTTAAACAGCACAATGTTGGCCCTGGCCGGTTGGCTCAGTGGTAGAGCGTCGGCCTGGCGTGCAGAAGTCCCAGGTTTGATTCCCGGCCAGGGCACACAGGAGAAGCGCCCATATGCTTCTCCACCCCTCCCCCTCTCCTTCCTCTCTGTCTCTCTCTTCCCCTCCTGCAGCCAAGGCTCCATTGGAGCAAAGATGGCCCGGGCGCTGGGGATGGCTCCTTGGCCTCTGCCCCAGGCGCTAGAGTGGCTCTGGTCATAACAGAGTGACGCCCCGGAGGGGCAGAGCATCACCCCCTGGTGGGCAGAGCGTTGCCCCTGGTGGGCGTGCCGGGTGGATCCCTGTCGGGCGCATGCGGGAGTCTGTCTGACTGTCTCTCCCTGTTTCCAGCTTCAGAAAAATACAAAAAAATAATAATAATAAAAATAAATAAATAAATAAATAAATAAATAAATAAATAAACAGCACAATGTCTTCAAGTTTCATCCATGTTGTAGCGTTGTCGGAATTTCATTTCTTCCTATGGCAGAATAATATTTCATTGCATGTATGCACCCCATTTTATTTAGCCATTCATCCATTAATGGACATTGGGGTTGTTTCTACCTTTTAGTTATTGTCAATAACGCTGCTTATAAACATGGACGTACACATAGCTGTTCTAGACCCTACCTTCAATCCTTTGGAGTGGATATCTGGGAGTGAAATTGCTGGATCATATGGAAATGCTCTTTGTTGTTTGTTGTTTAAGTAACTGCCATAGCGATGGTGGTGGCTACACCATTTTATATTCCCAAAAGCAATGCCCAAGGGTTTAAATTTCTCCACAATCTCACCAAACACATTTTCTGAGTTTTTTATTTTTTTGATAATCATTTTAATGTGTGAGGTGTGAGGTGGTATCTCATTGTGTTTTTTTGTTTGTTTGTTTGTTTACAGAGAGTCAGAGAGAGGGATAGACAGGGACAGACAGACAGGAACAGAGAGATGAGAAGCATCAATTATTAGTTTTTCGTTGCGCATTGCGACACCTTAGTTGTTCATTGATTGCTTTCTCATACGTGCCTTGACCGCGGGCCTTCAGCAGACCAAGTAACCCCTTGCTCAAGCCAGTGACCTTGGGCCCAAGCTGGTGAGCTTTTTGCTCAAACCAGATGAGCCAGCGCTCAAGCTGGCGACCTCGGGGTCTTGAACCTGGGTCCTCGGCATCCCAGTCTGATGCTCTATCCACTGCGCCACCACCTGGTCAGGCTCACTGTGGTTTTGATTGGCATGTCCCTAAATAATTAGTGATGTTGAGCATCTTTTCATGTACTTATTGGCCCATTTGTATATCTTCTTTAGAAAAATGTCTATTCAAGTCCTTTGCCCATTTTTTTCAATTGGGTCGGTTGTTTTTAATACTTTTTTGCGTAGATCTTGTGTCGGCTGTTTTTCTGCAAGGTCCAACTCTTTGTGGGAGATTCAAATAAGGAAGAAGCCAGGGCTGTGTTGTAGGCTAGCAGAACTGTTCCTTCTGGTCTAGGGCTGTCTGCTTGAGTATTGGTCTTCATTTCTCCCCAGGCAAAGCACCTGGTCAGCTTTCGGGCTGCTCATGATGCAGATTCTTTCCTCCTCTCTGTCTCAAGGTCAAACCGCATCCTACAAACATGGCTGTTCTCATTATGTTTCTCATCTAGTCCTGTGTCATCGCTGCTTCTTGGAACCAATCTAGATTTAGTGCTAACCTACAAACCTTACTCTTACTATTTCAAACAGGGATTTTAGTTTTATACTTTGTGAATGCCCCTCCCCTTGAAGGAGGGCTTTCCCCCTGAAATCTCTAGTCATTGCTTACTTTTTTTGAAATCTGCAATCCTTTCCCCTTTCTCCCCAGAAAGTCTTCCTCATTCCCATTGCCTTTGGCATCCTTTTAACCTATTTTTTCTAGTTTCTAATAGATAGTGCTTGTATCACTTTTTGTTGCTATTGGATAATTGCCAAAAAAAAGAGGAATTGATCATGTGATCCATTCATCTTCACCATGAGAATCTATACAAAATGTTCTGAGCTTCATCACGTTCTAATACAGACAGGAACGAGGCATGACATCACAAGAAATAGACTTGGTTTCCTCCTCTACCTCTCCTACTTCTTGAATAGCTTCCTCTGATAGTCTTTAAAGGACTCCTTTCATTCCTCATTCCCTCTAAAATATTGGCATTTCCCAGGGTTCCAGCCTCAGCTCTCTTTCCACTAAACCCACCATCTTCTCTGGATTTTACATGGTTATGAATTCCTAGGTCTGAGTTCCCTGGTCTCAGCTCTACATGAAGTCACTGCCTCTCTGAATGACTGTGGGCTCTATTTCCTTTTTTATGAAGTGAAGCTGCCTCTTTTCCGGCCCAGAACCCATTGTCACCTATAGAGAGAGAAGCACCAAGGAGCCCTAAGCGACACCATGACCATGGTGTCGGCTGGAACCCACCCAGGTAACACTCCCCTTATTGGCAAATTCTTTTGACCACAGTTCATCGTCTCAACCCATAACAGGTGACACTGGAGATTGGGAAGTGACTTGGGACCCTGAATATGGGTGATCCCAGTTTCTGAAGTGAAGGTGAGGGTCTAAGTTCCCACTCCTGCCCTATTTCCCATGAGACCCTGCTCACACTCCCCCTCCAATTAGAGGCACCTCATCCTGGTCCCTTACTTACAGAAACCGTATTTTATGAGCCCCGAGTCAGAATGCATATTCAGATCAGGATACAGCATATGCATTAAGTGGCCCCCACGACTCTGAGTTGGCAGGTGTTTGTGGTCAGTTTGGAGGTCATCATATGGTTGTGCAGGCAGGATCCCCAGAAGTCCCTGAACTTGGCTTTGGTCTAGCCATACCTCCTCAGTCAGTGTCCTTGACAGAGACATTGGCAACAGGAAAGCAGGACAGCACCCCTTACTCCCTTGGGTGGGCCTGGGACTCCAGAGCACAGTCCTTTGGCAAAATGGATTTAATAATGTGATTTAATCCAAGAGAGACTCTTCCTCCCTCTAAACCCAAACCCAGATCTCTGGAGACAAGCATGCTCAACTGAGAGATGAGGGGGGCAAGAGGGACGAACCTGGGCCAGCGCTTCCCTCCTTGTGGGAAGAGAGGGGACGGAGGGCTGCGTGCATGGGTGCGTGGTCCTTGAACAGAGGGGGGCCAGCCTGTACCAGATGTGTCCCCTCAGTGACGGAGAATTTAAACCAAAGAGGAGGACAATGCCCCATTTGGGTGAAGTGAGGCCAGGGGGCCGTTATTCCTTCTTCCCAGACAGTGAGAGTCTGGGCTTTCCCAGCAGAAGGTACACTCTTAACTACAGAAATGAGATGGGACAGGAAACACAACGGTTCGTGACATGAGCTATGATGAAACATAAGTCAGGGTTCTACTTGACCTCTCATCCTAGGTGTAAATCACATAAGGCTCAGAGAGTCTGCATTACAACTGGAAGGAGATGGAGACCCAGCCCCACCATGCGTGGCGAAGCCCCCACCTCCGCGCCCACCGGCCAATGTCACTCTGCTTTCCTGTTCACTCCTCTCTCGCCCCTCCTCATAACAAAGTGGGGTCATCCTCTCAATACCTATTCTAATCCAGGACAGGGGAGACAGTTGGCCATGATTTTAAACATAAAAGACTTAGCATCACGTACTCTGAGCCTTTATGCTAATGTGCCCCCAGGAGGTCATTTACCAGGAACAGTGTAGACAAGAAAGCAGGGACGGTTCTACCTGCGAGGAGCTGTTTCCGGGGCCACTGAGACCTGTTCACCGTGCCTGACTCTAGAGCACAAAAAAGAGCAAAGAAATAAAAAGCAGAATCTCTAAACTAATGTGACTCGAATCAAAGTGGGAGCATGATGACAATAAATAATAATAGTGAACATTAATAGCATTAATAAGTACAGAGTATCAGATTCAGTTAAAATCAGACTTGAATAATATTCTGCAAACAAGAGATATCCTGAAATAGAGATATGAGAAGGGCCGAAATAACAGTTTAGAAAAAAACTTGTCACCCATAAATGTTTTAAAAGGTGACAATATTAATATTTAACAACATTACTTTTGCTTGTCTTTCTGGGCTCAGCAGCTGTCCCTGCACACCGTGCTTTCTTGTACGCTTCGGAGGTTTTATAACAAAGAGGTCTCATTATTAACTTCTTTAAAAATTTTATTGGTTTTTATTATGAAAGTAGCATGGTTGGTGTATCTCCTCTCAGAATATTTCCTTAGTCCTTTACATTTGCATATATAACACTTTTTAAAAATCAAAATCATATTCTTCAACCTTCCCCCACCCCCTCATTTCTTTAAACTTAGTGTCCTAGGTATCATTCCTGGTCAGTGGGTATAGATTTGCCTTGTTCTTTTCTCGCATCCATGAGCCCTTATTTTGTATTGGTGTAGTTTAATGTCAGTGGTCCCCTCACATGGATATTTCACCACTTCAAGGGCCTGGTGGACACCCTTACACACGTTTCTCTGTATACGCGCCATTCTGTTGGCACAGAATGACTTTCAAGGGGGGTGAGCTTGAGTTTCAGACATGTGCCCGTTTTATGTTATGTGACACTCCAAATTGTCTTTCCCAAAGTGTTATGTGTTAGGCTCCAGCCAAGTGTCTGAGAATGCACACTCCCCACTCTCTCAGCAACACAGGAAGCTTTTATCCTTTTTACTTTTGCCAAAGTGATCAATGACATGCAATCTGGCTGTGGTCCACATCTGCATTTTTTGGCTACTCATGATGTTAAACATCTTTTCGGGTATTTAGTGACCGTTGCATTTCTTCTGTGAAACACCTTTTCAAAGAACGTGAGAAATGCCTGTTTACAGAAAATGAGAACCAAGTGCAGATTGAAATAGGAAGGATTTTGTTATTGCTTCTCAAGTCTTCAAAAAGAATAGGTGTGGGGGAGGGTAGAGGAGACCAGTTTCAGGCTCAGGGAAGAGAAATGGAGTCATGGTTGTTACCCTACATTAAAAACTTTTAAAAATTAAAGCACCCCATGAAGATGGGGCATACATAAAGAAATCTGCAAATTCTTTTAAATTTTCAGAAAACAAGCAAATTTTCTGTTATATAGTGTTCCAGAAACAGAAATATGTAATTACTTATATTCTATGAAGCAAACATAACACCAATAATAAATTTTGATAAGGAAAGAAAACTATAGCTCAGTATCTATCATTTATGACTATAAGATGAACATATGGAATACAATATTAGAGACTATAAATCTGTAACATATTGATACACACATCTGCAATGATCAAGTGTGGTTTTCATGGAATGCAAGGGCAATTCAACCTATGGAGATTTGTGCACATAATACACTATACTCGTGGATAAATAAAAAAGGGAAAATGATCATCTATATTACAGCCTAAAAATTCCGCACCTAATCCTAATAGAAATATGTAAAAATAGAAATAAAACATACTGCTTCATGAGAAAGAGTGTTTTTTTCTAAGCCAACTGGCAACATGGAAATACTGGAGTCGATTTCATAAAATTAAATGATTTAAGAATTCAAGCCAACCTAGTAAGCATGGAACCAAAATAAGAAAAATAAGTATCAAAACAATTGAAAAGAAAAACAACATGATGTATTCATAAGTTATTCATTCAGTCATTATTACAATTAATAAAAATTCAGTGAAGCAAGAGGATTAAAAATGAATACCATTTATGTAATCAAACAAGTTAGAAAACACAATATTAAAAAAAATAGGAAATAACGTTAGCATGAAATGTGAAGAAGCAACAACAAATCTTACTTACAAGGAAAAGGAAAAATAGAACCCTGGAGAAGCCACTCTGCACTGCTGCACAGGGATATAGCAGACCTTGAACTTAATCAGGATACATCCTGAGACCTTCTCAGAGGCACATTTTTGTCAATACCATAGCCGCAAATAACTCCTGTCTTCACATTTAACTACAAATTCAAGCAGCTCCCCAGGTCTTGCATGCAGAACTGCGAGAAGCCAGAAAGCAGAGGGGGACATGGGAGACGAGCACTGGCCCAGTCACTGGCCGGAGTGGAGACCACAGCCGGGGCAGGGTCAGTGCCATTATAGAAAGACTCACACAAGTGAGAAAAGTATGAAGACCACAATGTGTCATAGAAGGGAATGTTTCTATAAACATGAAGGCAGGTCCCCTCTTAGTGAAATAGAGGTCATCAAAAATAGTCACATGATGGGCCTGTGGTGCGCAGTGGATAAAGTGTCGACCTAGAATGCTGAGGTCGGCAGTTTGAATCCCTGGGTTTACCCGGGCAAGGCATGTACAGGAACTGAGATCTAATTGATCTAGTGTAGGGCTCAGACTCTGAAAGTTTTGAAGGATCTCCTAATAGGGATAGAAAAAAAAAAAAACAAAAAAGGACAACCCCCCCCCCCATAGACACAGACAATAGTGGGGGAAGTGGAGGAAGGATGGGGGGATAAATGGTGATGGACGATAACTGACTTGGAGGAATGAGCACACAACATGGTGTATGGAGATGTGCTGTAGAATTGGGCTCCTGAAACCTGTATAACTATGTTAACCAGTGTTACCCCAATCAATTCAATTAAAAAAGGATCTCCTAGTAATCCTGTTGTGTGGCTGAGTTTGAGGACCACTGCTTTAAGGTGTGAGGTGCTTTCTCCTACCCACCATTTCAGTGTACTTCTACCCTCGGGTATATCTCCTAGCTTCTTAATAACCAGGGGCAGATTCTGGGGGGTAAACTATGAGATACTAGGATTCATATTCTAAAGGGTCTTGCTCACCTCTTCCCTTGCCTGTCTTGGGGCACAAGCTTAGGCCAGGTACCTGCAGAGGAGAAAAGACAGTCTCTGCCCTGATGATACTGGGGACAGACCCCAGCAGGTCAGCCCGCAGATAAGCCCTTAAGGAGGAGGAGAGGTAAGTGGTATGACAAAAGGAGGACAGGGTACTGTGGGAGCCCCTAACAGGTGCACTTACTCCTGGGGAGCGGGCTGTGGGGGAAGGGATGGGAGCCCCAGGTGGTGAGAGAAGCTGGTGTCCTCCATTTCTGCTCCGTGGACATGCACTCTGGGCTTGCCAGTCACCTCACTCTTCCCTCTGCACATTGCCTCGGCATTTCCAGCCAGAGGGGCCATCCATTCATTTCATCAAAACACAAGTATTTTTGGCCCTGGCCAGTTGGCTCAGTGGCAGAGCGTCGGCCTGGCGTGCGGAAGTCCCGGGTTCGATTCCCGGCCAGGGCACACAGGAGAGGCGACCATCTGCTTCTCCACCCCTCCCCCTCTCCTTCCTCTCTGTCTCTCTCTTCCCCTCCCGCAGCCGAGGCTCCATTGGAGCAAAAGATGGCCCGGGCACTGGGGATGGCTCCTTGGCCTCTGCCCCAGGCACTAGAGTGGCTCTGGTCGCGATAGAGCGACGCCCCGGATGGGCAAAGCATCACACCCTGGTGGGCAGAGCGTCGCCCCTGGTGGGTGTGCCGGGTGGATCCTGGTCGGGCGCATGCGGGAGTCTGTCTGACTGCCTCCCCGTTTCCAGCTTCAGAAAAATACAAAACAAACAAACAAACAAAAAAAACACCAAGTATTTTTGAGCACCTCTGTGCTGGGCATCATGCCAGGCCCAGCTGTGAACCAGACCAACAGGGACTGCTGTGTATGCAGTGGTGGGATTCAGTTGGTTTGCACTGGTCCGGTAGAACTGATACCTGATTTTTTTGTTGAGTTTGGCGAACTGGTTGTTAGAATGGTACTTGTAATCACGGTTCTCTCTAAGGTGGGCACCTGGAAATCACAAATTTACATCCCTTACTCTTTTTTAACATTCATCTGTATGTTATTCTAAGCGCCCATAGTAATGTTCATTCTGTCCATAGGTGAAAAAATTGCAAGTGAGGATGCCAATCAAGAAGCAATATGGAGGCCCTGGCCAGTTGGTTCAGTGGTAGACTGTCAGCCCAGTGTGGATGTCCCTGGTTCGGTTCCCTGTTAGGGCACACAGGAGAAGGACTCATCTGCTTCTCCACCCTTTCCCCTCTCACTTCTCTCTCTTTCTCTTCTCCTCCCTTCCTACAGCCATGGCTCAATTAGAGCAAGTTGGTCCCAGGCTCTGTGGATGGCTTCAGTTGAAACAGAGCAAGGGCCCTAGGTGGGCAGAGCATCGCCCTCTAGTGGGCTTGCCGGGTGGATCCTGGTCAGGGAGCATGTGGGAGTTTGTTTCTGCCTCCTTTCCTCTCACTAAAAAATAAAAATAATAATAATAATAATAAAAAGAAGTAATATGGATATATCTTAAATGACAGTTTTATTGTTTTTTTGTCAGGTATTATTTAATATTTTTTCATTAACATTTTAAAACTCAACATAATATAGTTTTGTGTATTTCTTTTACTATTCCTATTTAAGTATCAAACGCATGAAATAATAAACTAGTTTTCGGTATATTGTTTTTTATACTTAGTCATTAGGACAGAGGACTGGTTGTTAAATTATTTGAATCCTACCACTGCCAAAAGGTGCAGGGTCTTATAGGCTACAGGAGGACTTTGGCTTTCACTTTGAGTGAGATGGGAAAGCATTAGAAAATTTTGACCAGAGGAGTAACATAATCTAATGCAGATTTTAACAGCATCACTCCGGCTGATGTGTTAAGAAGAGACTACAGGGGCAATGCTATCACAGGGACACCCATTAGCAAGTTGCTAAAACAGTCTTTGGGACAGAGGATAGTGGCTTGAAATGGTGAGGCCACAGTAGAGGCGGTGAGAAGTGGTCAGATTCTGGATATATTCTATTCTGAAGGTCAAACCAACGGGATTTGCTCATAAGACTGGATGTGCGGTGTGGGAGAAAAAGAAGAGCCAGGATAACACCATGGCTTTTCATCTTCTACCATTCCACCATAACTGCCCTTGCCAAAGTCATTGATGGCCTCCATGTCGCTAAATCAGATCAA
Source organism: Saccopteryx leptura (assembly GCF_036850995.1). Classification (NCBI taxonomy): domain Eukaryota; kingdom Metazoa; phylum Chordata; class Mammalia; order Chiroptera; family Emballonuridae; genus Saccopteryx; species Saccopteryx leptura. Next base: position 308,192,514 of record NC_089503.1, read on the forward strand.
TGCTCAAACCTCATTGTCTTTGACCTCTCAGTCCCTGAGGCTTTCTTCACTTGGCTGCAATCAAGTTGCCGTTGCCTGAAATGGACAGGTTTGGGGGGGGGGGGGTAGGGGGTTTAGGGTGAGATCAAGGAGCTCAGTTTAGGGATTAAGTTTGAGATGCCCAATAGCCATGCAAGTGGAGATGCCCAATAGCCATGCTAGTGGAGGTGCTGAGTAGACAATGAGATCTGTATCTAGCTTTAAACTGTTGGGTCTACAACAAATTGGTCAGAGATATAAATTTGTAGATAAATGATATTTAAAATGGTAAGAGTGGGTAGGATTATAAAAGCAGTGAGGTTAGGCACAAAAGATTAAATGCACAAGGTCAGCGCTCTGGGGGACCCCAGCTTGAAAAGGATGGGAGAGGTGGAGGGTCCACTAGAGGAGACCAAGAAGGATCAGCCTCCGAGGTCAGCGGGAACCAGCAGTGGGGCGTCCAGACAGGCCCTGCTCTTTCAGCGCCTGGTGCCCATGAGCTACTGGACTGCAAGCCGGACCAAACTCTGTCTCTAGACTTTACCCACTACCTGTACCTCTGGGTCAATGCCACCCGATTCCCCTCACTGGTGTTTAGAAATACCTATCAACTTAGCAATACAATCTGATATATGATGTTCTATAGGTAAATTCTCCTTTTTCACACATATATTTTAAGAGAGTACAGTCCTGTGGTGTTCTCTCTCAGCAATAAGGTTCATTCCAACCTTCCCAACCTGAGGAATCCTTGGACACATCCAGAAACTTCTTGACCCGTTCTTATTTCCTCCAAAGAAGGGAGAAATATTCACCGACAGTTACTATGCACTAGGCCCATGATGGCGAACCTATGACACACGTGTCAGCACTGACACACGTAGTCATTTTCAATGACACGCGGCCACATACCAGAGAAGTATGGGGCCGCATACCGAGAAGAACATTTCATCCTCAGCTCCTGCACGACCAGGTGCAGAAGCCGAGGATAAAACATTTGCTGTAGTATAGACACTGTGCCGGAGGTCTGTAGGCCAAAACAACAGAACTCCGGCACAGAGCATCTAGTTCTGGGACTTCCAGTTAGGCCGTTAGGGGATCTTTGACCTCACTTCCCCCGGCAGAGCAGGGAGCAGCGGAATGCCGCGGGGGACGCATCTCTGGGGCCCTGTGATCGCCATTACCAGCAACCACATAACCGCAGCAACCATCATCCAATCTACTGTTCTGGGGTGTCGGGGATTTCTAATTGACCATCATTACTGAGATAAGTGAGGGGGAGACTGGGAGAGGCGAGGGCCTGTGCTATAGGTGTCGTTTCCCGCCATTAGAAATAGCGGCAGCCATCTTAATTTACATAAGATGCAACTTGCAGAATTTCAAGACAGCATCTGGGCTCAAGTGTTTGTCGACTTGAGGTCAAAGCTTGAGAATCTGGAAAGGTGCCGCTTGGAGAATCAAGAGGAGTGCCACTACAAACAGGAAATTTGGAGTGCCTGGAACCAATTACCAGACACTTTTAGCACCCTGAAAAATACAGCAATGGCTTTACTCACAATTTTTCCCTCTACGTACTTTTGTGAGACCTTATTCTCAGCGTTAAATAATATCAAAACCAACAAAAGAAACAGATTGACAGATGAAGTCAGTAGCGCTTGCTTGGGCTTGAAGTATACAAAATACCAACCTTCAATTGAAGATTTAGCCAATGAAATTCAGCAACAAAAAAGTCACTAATAGGCAGGTTAAAGAACTCCCCCTCCCCCTCACTTATCTTAGTTCACGGCACCCCACACAAGTTAAATAATATCAAGACCAACAAAAGAAACCAACTGATAGATGAACAAAGAAGTCACTAAGCAGGTAAGTTAAATAATTAGTTTTTGGTTTATTAAATACAGTTATATATTACAATTATACATTTTTGTTATTTAAGCTATAAATATCGCAAAATTATGGTTTTTTTCTCAAAGTGACACACCACTCGAGTTATGCTTGGTTTTTTGGCGAATTTTGACACACGAGGCTCAAAAGATTGCCCATCACTGCACTAGGCACTCTAATAAATGCATTAACAACTGTATTTTTTTTTTTTTTTTCATTTTTCTGAAGCTGGAAACAGGGAGAGACAGTCAGACAGACTCCCGCATGCGCCCGACCGGGATCCACCCGGCACGCCCACCAGGGGCGACGCTCTGCCCACCAGGGGGCGATGCTCTGCCCATCCTGGGCGTCGCCATGTTGCGACCAGAGCCACTCTAGCGCCTGGGGCAGAGGCCACAGAGCCATCCCCAGCGCCCGGGCCATCTTTGCTCCAATGGAGCCTTGGCTGCGGGAGGGGACGAGAGAGACAGAGAGGAAAGCGCGGCGGAGGGGTGGAGAAGCAAATGGGCGCTTCTCCTGTGTGCCCTGGCCGGGAATCGAACCCGGGTCCTCCGCACACAACTGTATTGAATAATAATAGCACGTAGCACTTTCTAGACACTGTGCAAAGTGCTCTACACATATTGTCCTGTTTCATCCTTGCAACCCACTACTGCATTTTGTAGGTGAGGAATCTAAGATACACAGATACAGAATTGTTCAAGGTTAAGCAGTTAGCAGGTGGCTGCACAGGGATTGAACTCGGAGTCCTGCGATTCCTAATTCCTTGCTTAAGTGCTACCCTATTACACCTTGGTTAATTGTCTCTATAAGGGAATGGTGCTCCAAGAGGCTAAGAAACTTTCTCAAGGTCACACCACCAAGGAGTCGTAGGGCTGGACTTTGTATGAGTCAGTGTTTGTAGATCTAAGGCAGACATTTTACATTTGTATAAATGAGCCAATTTGGACCTTGTTTACTTTGAAAAATTATTCCAAACAATTTAATATTTTTCACATGTGCACTTGCACACCAAATTAGTGGTTACATTCAGTCTGTACCTGATGACAGATTTTTTCACAAGCATTGATCTAAGCTCTTCCAGAGTTTTCTGGAGCCTTATGATTTGTCTAAAGCAAGAAACAGCAAACCACAGCCCACCAGCCAAATCTGGTCCACCACCTGTTTTTGTAAATAAAGTTTTATTGGCACACAGCCACGCCCACATTTGTACATGTGCTCTGGTTGCTTTCCTGCTACAATGGCTGGAGGTTGTGATGGAAACTGTGTGGCCTGCAAACCCTAAAACATTTACTATTTAGCACTTTGCAGAAAGTTTGTTACAGTCCTGATTTAAATGTTTCAAGAGAAAGAACTTTTGAGTAACTAGAATTCTGGTTTTCAAAATGAGAAGTTGCCATCTGTGAACCAGGAAGTCAATTTCAGAATCCAGAAGGGACCAAGGAAGAATGGGGATACTGAGAGCACTTTTCACACCTGCTCCCTTCTGGTGGCAGGGCCGGAGAGCCCAACAAAAAAGTTCAAGTAGAGGCTAGACAGAGGGCTTATCAGCCTCCGAAGAGGCCAGTGTACACTGGGCCTGGAGCTGGGTGGCCTCCTCCCCACCGCTCCCTCAGGGCTCACCACCCCATCTTTCTACCTGGGCTCCTCCTCCTGCAGGTCAGTGCTGTCAGCATCACTCCTCAGTCTCTCCACAGCTCCATACGGATGAGCAGGACCCCCTACCACTTCCCACTTGTACACAGTGGACAAGGCTGGCATCACTGAGCCTGTTTTCTCTATAAAATGGAGATTATAATGAGGTCCTAAGAATATGTTGAAAATTAAATGAGATCTCATATGTGAAGATACCTGATACCATCCCTGGCATGTGACACACATTCCACTGATGCTCTGCTTGGGGAAGACACAACAGGACGCTCAGGAAGCATTTATTGAATGCCCCCGATGAATAGTGCCCTGGAGTAGGACCCGAGAGCTGGCACCAAAGACAGAAAAGCCCAAGTCCCCGACTTTGAAGAAGTTTCCATTCTTCTGCATAGACCATTCTATGCTCCTGGTTCTTCCATCCAGCAAAGCCATCCAAACACCAACAAGATAGCATCTGGACATGAGATCCTGTCTTGAGCCTCTTGGGCCCGCAGTTCCTATTAGTCAAACGGAAGACTGGCCTACTTGAGCTTCAAGGTGTACATCATATTCGACAACTGCACGCCCCTGACTCTAAGCACAGTGCTCAGGAGTGGACTGCCCTCCTCTTGGTGAAGAAGGCTGAGGGCATCCCTACGCTCACCCTGTCAAGCTGTGTCCAAGGTCCATGGGCACAGCATGAGCAAAGCTGCTCACTCTTGTGCTCGCTCTGGGCTTGATCCAGGCCCCTCCACTTCCTCCATAAGTGGCCTAGCTCCATGACCTTGTTGGGCCTCAGTTTCCCGAGGAAATGGAAGCACAGGGAAGAAAAGAAGTGATTAATTCTTATTGAGTGGTTAAGGGCATGTTAAGGACTTGAGGCTCCAAACCCAGTTTATTGTCCCATCATCGGAGCCTGGGATGGTTTTCCAGAGTTCTGGGCTCTTCCCTGTGGATTGCACTAATAACAATAATGATAGTAATGATAAAACATTAATTGAGCAAACACTATATGACATATATTTCTAAGCATTTGACATATACTGACTTTTAAAATCTTTACCTCAACCCTATAAAGTAGGGAATATTGATGGCCCCATTTGACAGATGAAAACACTGAGGCATATACTAAGCAACTTGCCCATGGAAGTGGCGGGCTGGATTTCAAATCCAGAATAGTTGGCTGTAGAGCCCAGGCTCTTAAATACTTCAGCGGATACTGTCTCAGAGCAGAGGAGCAGGCCATGTTAAGGGGGTGAAGTTTCTTAGGCACATCCCTCTCATTCCCTGGGTTCAGGAGCTCCATCTTTGGTGGTGCATGTAGCTCTACATTCAAGTGAGTTGAACTTGAGCACACTTAAGCGCAGTAAGAACTGCACAGGGCTCCGCCAGCAGGAACACCGGTCCTGATGCCCACAGTGGGCCTGGAGTGCCCGGCAACCCTAATGGTGCTTGAGGCTTCAGCTCTGGGTCTGGATGGGACAATAAACTGGCACAAAGCAGTCCTGGAATTCAAAGTGACGCAGCACAGAGCTGAGCACAAGTCAATGCCTGTGAGCTCAGAGGTGAGGTGGCGGGCTGAGGCATCCTGAAAATGTCCACGCCCTGAGGGAAAGGGAGGGAGGGGAAGAGAGGGGGGGGCAGATTGTGGGCACTTATCTTGAGTCAGACCCAAAGATTAAGGTCCCTAATCTTGGGAATCCGGTCATGTTCTGAGTCATGGTGGTGAATAAGACATACCCCTGCCCTCATGGAACTTGCAATCCGGTGCAGATGACCTTTAAGGCCTCAGTCTGTTTGGGTTCCTCGTTATTGAGTCTAAGCCTGGATAGATGGTTTGAGTCCAGAACTGTAAAGTGCCTGGCTAAGGAGTTGAGACTTCTGCTCACCAACAATAGGCAGCTTCCACAAAGTCCAAGCAGGACACAATCTGAGAACAAACGTGTTCAGGAAGAGTCATCTGGCTGATCTATACAGAACCGCGGCCCTTGGATGTAGCTGGTCACTGACCCTGTGATGGTTGGGCTGCCCCTTCCCTGCATTTTCTTTTTAAATCTTTATCTTGTAGAGCAGTTTGAGCAAAATTGAGTGGGAAGAACAGAGTTCCCACAAGCCCCCTCCCCCAACCTGCACCAGTGAACCCATGCTGACACCAATGTTAGCCTTTCAAAATGAGCTTTTCCGTGCTCCCTCAGGAGACCTTCAGGAGTCTCCAGCCTTGGAGAAGATGGCAGGACCCAAAGTCATGTGGCTGTTCCTGCCAAGTGCACGACAGCATCAGCTTGGGCTTCTTTATAAAACCCAGGTGCCCAACGCTCCCCAGGCCAGCTGAGTCAGAACCTCTGGGCATGCACCTGGGGTTTGGAAATGGTTCTGATTGGTACTTTGGCCAAGAACCTCCAATGTATGGCTCGGAGCTAGATCGGGTAGTTTCCAAATGGATGTGCCATTTACCTGATGAGCTACTGGTGGCATCAGCTTCTTGGTCACAGAGCTGGAATTGCTGCCCCTCTCCTCCCTGAGCTTTCTTCCAGGGCCCAATAGGTGCATAGGCCTTTAATTTGCTGTGGAGAAGGAACTGCTCCAAGGGCAGACAGACACTTGGGTGGGAATGCATGACGGGACTGTCCTCATTTCCAGGACTGAGCATTTGTCTAGGCCTGGTTTTCACCTGGAGAGAAAAATTCCATTACCCACAATATCGAGTCAGCACCTCCATGTTGGGAGGGGTATCTGATGCCACAGAATATCTGATCCATCTGAACATCCTACAGATGGGGACGTTGTGGAGCAGACAGGCAGAGACTTGACTAAGAGCTCAGTTTGCCACAGCTCAGAGATAAACAGAAGCCTGTGTGGTTCTTTTTACAATTCAGCCCTCTCTTTAAACCAAAATGCATGTCATTGGTTGCCACTGCGACAACTTGGGAGCCTGGAGAGTGAGGGTACAGTCTGAGAGTCCTGGATGGAGTTGACTTTGTGACTGTCTCAGTCATCCTGTGTTTTACATAAAATCTTCGTAGACTAAGAGTGGGTTCACTTATAGCACAGCCCGTGCCTGCCATAGCTCTGGCTGTGTGTCCCAGGATGCTTCTGTGGCACCTCCAGTATGGATTATGTGATGGGCACTGGCAGATGTCCTGACGAGGCGTTAGGAAGCCAGAACGATTAATCCGGTCCTTTGACCTCTGGAAGCTGAGGCTGGTCGGGGAAATGCAAGTACAACTTCCTGAAACGAAAGTCCGGCTGCTCCAGGCCTCATTCCCAAGTGGTGGCAATATAAGGCTGCATGTCACCAATCAATGTTCATGTGAGTACTAGGAGCTGCAGGCCTGGGCTGGGTTCCGGTCAAACAAAAGCCTGTTAGAGCCTGTCAAACAGGGAGAACTTCGTGAGTAGAAGGGGTTCAAGCCTACAAAATAAAATGAATAAAGAGCATACTAAGTGCTAGATGAGCTGACTTTGGATGTTTCCAGGCTAGGCCAGAGGCCAGCCCTACTCGGGCTGAGAACAGAGGTCTGGACAGCAGTGGGGCAGAGTATCGCGAGTATTGCTGCTACGCAGCAGATGGCATGGTGTCGAGGGAACACCTGAAGGTCAAGGACAACTTCGCCTGGGGGGAGCTGTAGAGGAAGAAAGGCAAGGGATGAGGAGGCACAGCTTGTCTGGGGAACAGGCTCTTGTGACAAGGCAGAGACCACACAGATGCCAGCGGGTGTGGTGGCTGGAGACCGGAGCAGGGAGGCCTTCAGTGCCGGCTTAAGGGACTTGGATTTTGGTGCAGGAAAATGGGACTTTCTTGAGGATTTGGAGTGGAATGAGACAGTCATTTTATTTAGGAGAATCCAGGTGAGAGTGTAGAGGGCACACTGACCCGAGGAAGAGACTGAAAGCAGAGGTCAGGCCGTTCTTCATCTGCGACTCTGAGTGCTTCCAACAAGTTAGGGCTCATGTTACTGCTTCACGGATCCTGGCCGAAGACACAAGCCTGAGTCAGAGGTGAAGGACTTCGTTGCTTGCAGCATGGTAGGCAGCATGAACATCAGCACATGTGAGCTCCCCTGGGCCCAAGCCCTAAGGGCAGTGGGGACAGGGCCATGGTCTGGGTGGATGGCACACGTACGGCAGGTCTACCTGCCGCTGGGGAACACAGGACCCACCTTTCTCAGCAGGTAGTGAGCAAGCTCATTCTTACTTAACCTGGAGGGACACCCATTCACCAAGGTTACTTGTTACAAACCCAACCCTGAAAAGACCTGGGCAGAGCAGTCAAGACTTTGACAGTGGTACACCCAGAGAGATGTGTAGGAGCCAAACACCCCAAGTACTGCCTCAGGGCTGCAGGAAGTCTGAGCAGACATATGTGATGGGTCCTCAATAGTGCTCAGGACACGTCCGCTGTAATTACCAGGGGCAGCAATAATGGAGGAAGGCATGGTGGAAACTATCACTTTAAAAAATCGAAAAAATTCAACAAACATTTATTGAATGCTTACACATGCCAGGCACTGGAGACAGAGCAGTGAACAGAACAAAGGTCCTGCCTCCAGGTGCTTATGTTCTCATGCAGACAACAAACACACCAGGAGGGAGCACATTACCTGGGGCCTTACAAATGGGGATGTGCACGTGGAGCCGACTAGGACGTCCTGCACACACACACATCCTGATGCGATTTACACTGTAACCATGCTGCTTAGAGACCAGGCTTCATGATGGGTACAGCTGGGGAAACCTCAGAAGCAGCGGCCCCTTATGGGTATGAGGCCAGACATACCAGCTTGTCTCAAGTGGCAGGAGAGAAGAACTCACTCCCCTCAGCCTGTCATGGTTCAGCAAGTGAGTGGAAGGTCTTGGAACATTGGGCCATGCTGAGTGCCATCAGCCAAGTAAGTGCACCGAAGTGTCCACTTGCCGTTCCCACAGAGGCTACTGCCGGGTCCTGGAGGGAGAAGCCAGATGGCAGCAGGCTAAGAGCAAGCACGTGGGCTCAGCGGGCAGAAACTTATTCCCAAAACTTGCTGTGGAAAAGAGGACATGGGAGTTTGGAAATGGTATTTAAAGTGTTAAGAGATTTCAGCATGTTTCAATGTCACAGGGACTAGACGGAAAAGGTTGACCACAAAGTGAGGTCCCGAGAAGGTGGGAAGATGGAGCGTGAGCGCCCCTCCAGTGGAGCAGGAGGAGGGAAGAACAGGTGTGCAGACCTGGCAGCACAGGTCCACCCCAGGGACTCCCTAGCGATGGCCTCCATCTTCTCCACGGGATCAGAGGCAAGATGATCTGAGAGTAAAGGTACGAGTTGGAGATTTGGGAATCCCTGGCAGGAGCAATGGTTGAGAAAGGACGGGTAAGAAAAGGGCCAGGTGGCCCTTGGAGGAGCACTTCTCTCAGGAAGGCAGGCTCAGGAGGAGCCTGGTGGCGGGAGGCAGTGACAGAGGCAGGGAGGTGTCTCAGGCTTCAGGAAGGTCAAGTGGGTGGACTGGGCCTCAGGGAGTCGGGAGGTCATGGTGAGGGGAGCAGCCAGGAGCTGGGCAGGGTGGAGGGCGAGGCAGTGAAGCAGGAAGGAGCTGCACAAGCAGCAGCACAGCTTCTGAAAGAGCTGCGCTCATGAGCCGGGCCTTTGGCCTCACTGACCCCCCGGCTCACCACACATTAGAAGGCTTACTAATTTAGGAGTTGCTGTTTGCTACCTGTTTTCCTCTTAAGAAGTCAAATCCAAATTGTGTCTTTTGAGCCTCAAGGAGGCAACAGGGATGATGGATCAACACACACAGACCAAAAATGGTGTTTCTCTCTTTTATTTAAAAACAGTGCTTCATTACCATTTGCAAAGGCAGAGGCAGTGCTCCTCCTTTGCTTAGAGTTTATAAAAGCCAGCAACATGATCAATAATTTATACACATGGATAGTAATACAAAAAAATAAGGAATAAAAGCTAAAGATCTAACTACTCCGACCTTCACAATTCCAGCTACTTGATAATAGGAGTAACCCAATGAATACTGTATGGTCTGAAAGCTACTATACAATATGATTCTTAATGAGAGGGGAGGGAATCAGAGACTGTCACAAAGCCCTGGGGTGCTTCTCTGGAGTTTGCAGGGAAAGAGAACCCTGGGCTACAGGACCCTGGGCGAGCAGCTCGGTGTCCTAGGAAGTGATTATGGGGAGGGGAGGGGAGAGAAGGTGAGGTGGTCAATTATACAAGCATCCCATGTGATGCCCCATGCCCCGAAGGTACCTGTTTTGCCATGGCAATGGGAGGGGCCGGAGAAACTGCATGTTGCATGTAGGGATGGTTCAGTCCCTGCCACAGGGGTTGGGGAGAGGAGAGGTTCTGTGGCGTTTTTAGCCTTACAAAGGTTTGGACCAAAGCGCCCAGAGACTCAGGCGTCACCTGTCGAGGACAGTGAGCCCGGCTCTCAGCACTCTGCAGCCCTAGCTTACGTGTCAGCCCCAGGTTTGCTCCAGCTTTTCACAAGCAGAATTATAACACAAGAAAAACAATTCATATCCCTTAGGGAAAAAGAAGATCAATTCATCACTCGATATATAATACAGCCGAAACGAGCTGCCGAAACAAGCACACACACACAATACCGTGAACAGAAAAATACAAGAAAATGACTAAGCTCGGAGTCTCGGTGGGGGGACACACACTGCTTTAAAGCACTTAAGTCCCCGGAAAAACCAAACCAAAAAACATTTTTAAAAAATTCAAAAACTCGTGGACCCCCTGGGAATCTGGTATTGGTAATAGGGCTGAGGGTGGGAGAGAAAAGAGAACCAGCGTTCCCTTTCTGCCTGCCAGTGTGAACTGAGCCCTCGCGACACCGGCACGCACGTGACCGTCAGACAGAGGCCAGAGTCCCTCGCTGGCGGTCTCCTTAAAGGCAAGGTTTGAGTGTTGGCTGATGAACGGTTCTCCGTTACCAATCCCTGCCAACCAGCACTACCATGGCTGAAGTGATCGACCGTTTTCCTGAGTAAACTGTAACTGGCTACAGTGCCGGTAACGTGGACGAGAACCCAGCCACTACAGCCAATTGCGATCCTCCAGGCCCCCTCTGCCCCTCGGTTCCTCATGTGAGTCTGAAATCTGAGAACCCAATGTAGTCTGGTCTGCAAGTCTTATTTTAAAGACAGGTGCCAGAGACTCCACCACACTCACTAAACCAGAGGGCACAGGCTGGCTAGGACCCCAGAGCTGACCGGGAGGCCCTGCTTCCTGCTCTCACTCTTGGATGGCCATTGCCGGGTGGATCAGTAACGCAAGTCGGAAGGAAGTACAGAGGAGAAGGGGAAGGGAGGGAAGAGGTTTTTGGACAGTTAACATTTCAAAAAAAAAAATAGTGTTTTATGCAAAAGAGAATCAAGTTTCACTGGTGTATACTACAAATTGTCAAACGTTTTCAAGAGCATGACAAAATAAAAACACACGAATTTACGTTTGATGTTCATCTTGCCCACTATTTTTTCCTATCTTAAAACAGTGCAAACAGGAAACTTATGCTTTTAAAACACTACTACCCCTTCCCCACCCCCTGAAGTCCCTTTCCTCCTATTAACCTGGGGGGAGGGGATCTGCAGTTTTGCAAATGTTTCTGTGCTAAAGGCTTGCAAGCAGCAGAGAAGCAGCTGAACGTGGTGAAAGGGGAGGGTTCCGTGTCCCCTTTCCCTCCTTACATGTCTAGTGCCTTCCAGACTGTCCCTTGCTTGGCCTCATTCTCCTGCCAGACGGAAGGGGGTAACAAGCCCTTCTTGCAGATCCTTGGCCTGGCTTCTACCACAAGTTTCCACCTCCTTCCTGTCTGGAAGCTACGTGACCAGCCATGGGGTGATGGTGATTCGCTGACTTATCTGCTATGTCTCTAGGAAAATATGACCTAAACTAAGAGCAGGTCAGCCCCTGGGTAATCACACTTCCAAGGAAAAGCTGCTATCAGTTATTTCTATGGAACAGCTAGATCTCCACCAGCTCCACTTAGACTAGGAGTTGAGCTCAGTCCCCTTCTTTTTCAAGGACGAGTAAAGTTGGCTCAATTCTGACTGTGACCACTGCAGGATGGTGACAGTAGGTTCTGCGAAGACCAAGAGCCTTAGAAATGCGGAGCCACTATGGCCGATCTGGGTGATGGGAGCTGACTATGTAATACAGGGGGGTTCTGGGAAAGACCTACGGACAGCTCTCGGGGCTGCAAGAGGCATATTCAGATAAAGATTTTCACTAGAGGACTCCTTAAAGGAGCCCAGCTTCTAAGAGTAAGATGCTTAGTGTAGAAAGTCCACGTCATGAACTACAGTAAAGCTGCTGAAATCACTCCTGTACTGTGACTCAGCATCAGTAAGTTTTTTGAAATTATCAACCAGCACCCTCTAATGAACTCACAAGATGCCAAACTCTCTTCTGACTCTGTTGCTCAGTTCAGTGGGAACTCGAGTCAGGAATCCACAAGCATTGACGCTTCGAGGAACCTGCCTCTTTGATGAAGTCTCAAAGTTCAAGGGGGGGATGAGAAGGTCAGTACCATCAAATCTAGGTGCTTCCGAGAGCCCTAATTCTCAGAGCTGCCACCAAAAACCAGAGGCCCTTTTAGTGAAGAGCAGAACTCTGTTCCATCCTCCGTGGGAGAGGGAGCAGAGGACGTGTCCACCACCCTGAGGCGCAGCAGGAGCCCAGGGAAGGCACGGGCCTTGCTCCCTTGCTCGGAGTTGTCAGCCAGAACCAGCTGGACTGAAACACAGAAAAGGTGCCTCAGGCTCAAGCTTCTTCCTCTTCTTAACAGGCTGGGGAAGCTGCCTTCTCTACCTTTCCACCATCCTTATCTTCTTCTGGAGAAAAGAAGACTCTCAAACTCACTGCCCTCCTCTCTGCCCTGCTGTGGACATAGCTATTGAGGGTGTGGCCTTGTCTCAAGTAGTGTCTTGCCATTTTGTAAGGATGAACATGACACAAAATTTCTCTTGGTTTTAGACAGTAAAAGCTCTCCCTCAAAACAAAACAAAACAAAACAAAACAAAAAGGAAGAAAAAAATCCTCCCTGCCCTAGAACTGTGAAAGCCCTACAGCCCATTTCCCCTCCTCTAACTAAAATATTTATATACATACAACAAAAATCGTCTTAACAGCAAAAAACCAAACTTTGGCTTGGAGAGGGGAACCCTTAAAAAGCAGCCAATGGACTAGGCAGTTTGGTGCCCCTATTCTCCACGTTCCTCCCCAGAAACAACAAGAATTGCATCGAGGAGAGAACTGCAGCCAGGAGAGAAGGTTCTGATGGGGGAAGAGATCTGCATTATACCCGACAGGCCGTCCCTCCCAGATATATTACTTTGCTTACAAAGAATGCTTGCTGCTGTCATATGTCAGTCATTTTAATCCAGGGACATGAATCAGTTATCAGTCAAGAACATGTGTGAAGGCAGGAGTGAAAAAACAAACCAAAACCAAAGCCCTAACAAACCAGAAGCTCCATGTCTCTGATTACTCCCTTTATCAGTGATCTCCGGGTGAAGGTCACCCTAGTACCGATGTGAACAGACCAGGGAGCCACACAGACCATGCTTTTCCGTTTTCTAATGCCTTCATTTGGAAAAGCTGCAGGACCCTTGGCTCTATCATTAATAGCTAATAGCTTGAAAAGAAACACTTTCTCTTCTACCTTGGTAATCTATATAAAGTTGAAGCTAGACAGCAACAGCAGTGACTCACTGCCATAGCCACCACATGACTCTTCTGGCTATCTCAGCCCCTCCTCCCAGTACGGGAGGAGAGCAACCTTGGGGGCTTCGCCTGTCATGACCTGTAGTGTTCGTGTGCACCAAGTGGAACAGGTGCTCAGCTGGGTGTCTTTGGAGGGTTATGAGAAGTTGGGGGGAATAGCCACAAGGGCCCAAGACTAAAAAGAGAAGGGACTCAAAAGGCTCTGGACGATGAAAGTTCCTATGGCTTTGGAGCTCATACAAAGTGCCTCTGCCTGCCCGTGCATGCCCTAATCACCAGACTTCCAGGGACAGCTGACCCAGGACTCTGTGCTTTAGCTTTTGCCAAGAGTCTGTATTTCCCGTCTTATACTTTGTACTGACTTTCTGATAGAACAGAAAGGTCAGGAACATCAGAGTGCCTTACCAGACACTGTCTAATACCCTTTTTCTTTTCTTTATCCTCTTTATGGGCTCTCGACAATTTGTACTTTATCCTCAAGTCGTGCCCAGATACCTGAAGGAAATCAGGCCACTGGCTACTGACGTATTCTGCTGTCCCTGGGTCCTAAATTCCTGCATCTTGAGGACATGGGAGCAGGGTGTTAATAAAAGAATAGAGGAGCTAAGTTGTGGTTCAATTAAAAGGGAAGAAGCCCAGCAGGGGTGCTAGGATGGCAAGAAAAAAAGGAATCTTCTTTATACTCCAGAGTTCATTCTGAGATTGGTTTCCTAATGAGGTGTTTATTACCCACAGTCTGAGAGCATGTTTGGAAATATTAATACAATAATTCCAAAACCTATGCCAACTGTCTCAGGCTGTGCGCGTAAGATGATTGTAAAAAGAATGGAGAAGACAGTAGGGAAGAGGAGAGGAAAGTGTCTCTTTAATTCTCCTGCTTTGCAAGCACAAATTCCTATCATCTCTCAGCATGTGGATTCCAGCCACAGCCAATCAGAATTGCCTGCTAAAGCCCAGAAACTCAGAAGACCAGAAGAATATCCCACTGCAGAAAGACCTCTCCCGCTTCTGCCGTCCCTGGCCGCTCAGCACCACATACACTTTGGTAATTGTCTGCTGATTCTGATTTCTGACCAGATGCCTTTCTGAGCTCCTCACATTTCTCCTCCCTCATCACCTGCCTCTTCCGTGACTGACAGAATAAGCTAAGCATGGACATACAGACATGGCAATGCATTTTTTTTTACCACAGTTAAAAAAAAAAAAAACGAAAAAAAGAAAAATGCACAATCTTTGGAACAAAAGAATTAAAGGCAGAAATTTAAAGGAAAAAAATACATATTCAAAGAATATAGTGAGGTATAAAAAAGTATTCTCTTTTTTTGTGTTTTTTTTTTGTTTGTTTGTCTGTTTTTCCTCTTCATCTTGCTATAGAGTTCCTCAACTAGTAAATATTGCAATAGCCAGGCCTCATGAACTGGGGGCTGTCCCATCTGCAGGGTTCTCACGTCACTTCAGTAGGGGGCAAATCGGCTGTAGCCACCTCGGTATAAACTCGCCTGCAGCAATTAAAGACATAAAGATAATTAAAAGGTTGATGAGAGAAGCATTAAAAGTGAAGAAAAATGTCCTGAGAAGGGATCTGGAAAACAGCTTCCTTGGAAGCTTCAAAGCAACTGATTCGACGCAGCCTGCAAAGTCAGGAACCCATTTCCGCTCTAAGATGCTCAAGCCAGAGCCTAAAACATTGATGGCTGAACTAGCTGATCATCTCAAGGAGAGGGTATGCTAGTGATTCATTTTATTATTTAAATGAATTAGCACAGAAGAAAAGTCAATACAGTTCAAAACTAGGTCTATAAATGGTTTGATTTTTAAAAGCATGGGCCTTTGTTTACCTTGATTACATCATTACAGTCGTAACCTTCTTACATATTACCGGTCAGTGGAGAACATGTTACTTCTGACTGCTATCTCTGTCATAGCCCATGTTTGAGACAGTGTTGGATTTAAACCTGAGTCAGTCTTTCGAACTAATAAAGCCTGTTTCTTCTTTAATCTATAAAATACACCAATAAGTTGTTTATTACATATTCAAATTGATATGTATATGTAACTGGGGTGTGAACTGGGTTTTACTCCTTTGTTTTATCTTTCTCTAATGGTTTCTCTTTTTCAAATAAAATATCCCTAGGAACATAGCTCTCTTTGGATTATTCTTTTAGTATAGGACTTTAATCATGCTGGCACTAAACAAACCTTAGGAACGTCATCACTCTCTTTATATTATATGTCTCTACCTCAATTCTAAACATCTAGCCCCCACCCCACACCCAGAACCCTATTACTCCTCCTATAAATCTTCATCAGTGAGTATTTAGTGTGAGACAATGACGGGCTCTCTCATAGTTCTTTACGTCTTAAATCTGACCCATCATTCTGCCTCCCCCTCGAACACCTTTGGCCACCCTTCCTAGGCAGCTGCCAGGTTGCAGTTTTTGGATTGCAGGGAATGCCTGGAATTTCAAGATGTCACTGGGGAAAGGCCTGTGTCTGCTGCAGCCAGCGAATCCCACTCAGTGGACCTGGAGGTAACCAGGCCAACACAAAAATACTGCAGTGAGGATGTGAGTTCAGTTAGGGGGGGATCATTCTAGAAGAGCTCTATACTTCTATGAAAATACCATATTTTGCCACAGATGTTACTAATAAAACATCTTCGTAAGGCATTCACTTGGTGATTTATAGTACTATCAAAAGGCGTAAGATTTGCAGAAACATCCTTTGGCATCTGCATTTGAAACTTATCCACATTAAGTTTCTGGAAAACGTTTACTGTGAAAACTGTATAGCCTTATGTCCTGAAGTCTTTGCTAACACCTACCAATAAAACTATGCCCAGGATTACATCCAACATGCAACAATGCTGTTACTCAGGGCTGACTGTCACTGTTCATGCCTCTCTGCTGTCCTTAGCTAGGTCACATGGCTCATACTGTTAACACCCAGGGACAGAAGGTGATAGGAAATTCCCAGATGGTGCTATGTGGTTTTAGTACTTTGGCAAAGGAAGGAGGGCTAAATTTACTATCTCCTTGGGTCTTTTATAGTCTGTAGGTAAAAGTTAAAAGGAGTAAAATGTTTTTTAAAAAATTAAACATATACTTACCACAGCGCCAACTCCATAGCTAGCGGCAGGGGCAAGTGCATGGTAGGGGTCGGCTGTGTACACCCTGCCATAGCTAGGAAGAAGAAATACAGTCAGGCAGAGAAAGAGAAGACAGTGATCCCCCCAAATGAAAGGGTTTACTATGCTAAAGACTTTGAGTGACTTGGTCTTGGAACGTTATTAGGAAACCAGCAGAATGGGAAAAAAAACCCTTTTCATTTCTACTCCTAAATGCAGTACTCTGAAAAATTCTGCAGTACTTCTCTAAAGAAAAGAGAAAGAGTGGGAGATGAGACTGGGATCACAGGAGTCCGTGCCAGAGGTTTTTGGCATGCCAGAGGCTGTGGGGGGATGGCCAAGTGTGTGGGAAGCCCCAGGTACCAGTGCCATCTAGGGATGCCATACGTACCCGTCGCTGTAAGCGGCTGCAGCGGCCGCAGCAGCCGTGGCTGCGGTTGCAGTAGCAGGCTGTGCGTATCTGTAGGCTGCATATCCGCCCTACAGGAGAGAAGAGAACTGACTTTACAGCGACCTCTCCCCTGGGAGACTCAGATGAACACACACCCTCCCACACGCAGACAGACAGACAGAGGGAGACACGAACACAGACACACACATGGGAAGAGGATGTTTCAAACTGCATCAGTCTACATGTTATTCCTCTTGTGCAAGAGTGAGCACCACCCAGTGCAGGGATTTGCTTTCCAATTTGTGATGGTAACAAAAATAAGGCATCTTGGTAGTAACTGTACTCAAATTTAAGAAATGAAAAGAGTTTCTATCTGTCTTACTTTATTGATGGAACTTTCAACAGGGAAAATATTTATAGGAAGTTGGGGGAACTTTATCTGACTGACAGGAAGTATAAATTATAGAATAAAAACATACTAAATTTATCTGTGTTAACTTCAGGTTCCCTGATGTGCACTCAGACTGATGTATTGCTGAGAGACTGCAGTCACACATAGAGCCACACATAAAGCCATGCTCCGTGGACACAGCACAGTCACCAAGGGGCTAACATAGGCAGTATTTAGAAGGAAAAACCAGGGTAGATCAGGGGCTGGCAAACATCAGCCTGTGAGCCAGTGTGACTTGTCACCTGTTTCTGAAAGCAATTGTGACAGAGACCATATGGCCGACAAAAGAAAAAAACACTTATCACTTGGCCCTTTACAGAAAAAGTTTGCTAACTCCAATCTGTATTTCAGACTAAGGCAAATCAGACTAGAAATGGCTGTGACCCCTTTGGCTGGATTCAAATAGATTAAGAACCCACCTTCCTCCCAAGCATTTAACTGCATTTATTCTCCTCCTTCCATGAAAAGATTCTGGACTCACATCCTGATTGTAGAGCATGCTGGGGAGCTTTTCCAAAGGTTCAAATGTCCTCTCAGTCCTAAGGAGTTCCAATGATCATGTCCTGCTAGTTCTCTTCAGTTTCAATGAACCAAATACTGTGAAGGTGTTCACTGTTGGGGTGAACCGGAAGTAGTACAAAGGTACCCACATATGCCACACAAGATAGGCTATTCCAAAATGGCAAACCCTACATTTTGTTTCTTCGTGACCCTTCTTGAATTCATCTATTTTATCTAAACGTAACTTGGGCTTAAATTTTTATTACTGCCTTTCCTTATCAAATATAACTATGCTCAAGTGGCCCACTCTGACACCATTTAGGAGTGAATTACAGCACATTTTGTTCTATAAGTTGGCGTGTCCATTTCTCACGGGCGTCAGAGCTTTCTGCCCTGTGCTATCTACTTCTTAGTCCTTCCAATGTTCAAGTTTTGCTAACTATGCAAGGAATTTCAGATTTACATTTAGGACTGATAACAAGTATTTTCCTTTTCTTTTTCTTAATGAGAGATTATCTGAGCCAAACTAAGAACATAAGCTGGGGACAAGATCTCAGATGCTCTGCTGATAACTAGTACTTCCTAATGAGACTTTTGCTCTTTTCAGCCATCTGAGATGGCAGCTTATAGCTTGTTGCCTTCCTCCCTTCCTCCCTCCCTCCCTCCCTCTCTTTCTTTCTCTCTCTCTCTCTCTCTCTCTTTTTCTCTTTCTTTCTTTCTTTCTTTCTTTCTTTCTTTCTTTCTTTCTTTCTTTCTTTTTTTGTATTTTTCTGAAGCTGGAAACGGGGAGAGACAGTCAGACAGACTCCCCCGCATGCGCCCAACCGGGATCCACCCGGCACGCCCACCAGGGGCGACGCTCTGCCCACCAGGGGGCGATGCTCTGCCCCTCCGGGGGGTCACTCTGCCACGACCAGAGCCACTCTAGCGCCTGGGGCAGAGGCCAAGGAGCCATCCCCAGCGCCTGGGCCATCTTTGCTCCAATGGAGCCTTGGCTGCGGGAGGGGAAGAGAGAGACAGAGAGGAAGGAGGGTGGGGGTGGAGAAACAAATGGGCGCTTCTCCTGTGTGCCCTGGCCGGGAATCGAACCCGGGTCCCCCGCACGCCAGGCCGACGCTCTACCGCTGAGCCAACCGGCCAGGGCCACTTGTTGCTTTCGTTTCTGTTCAAATCTTATTTTGGAAATACCTATAATTTCTTACAGGCTTCTAAAGGTTTTTGCTTCCTTCTTATATAATTTATGCTTTCTCTAACTAAAGAAAGTGCACTGTGGAGAAAAATTTGCTCTTTAAATTTATCTGCTTGAACTCATTAGAAGTAGCTTCAAATATGCATTTAAGAAAATCCCTGCCTGGCTCTCAGTGGTTATGTAGCATTCATCCTTCGTTCTTCAAGAGAATGTCTTAGGAAAGTAAATATTTACTTCTCAATTACAAATTCTTCTACAGATATTCATGTACACGAGAAACTAATTAATATTATCAAACACTGGTAATGAAATGGTAATGAACAGGGATATGGCAGGAAGCACCCTCAGGAGCTAGCTATTTTCAATCAACATGTTTCCTTTAATACTAGTCAGTTCTGTGGGAACTGGCCAAAGCTGTACATCCTGGCCATATATATGTCTATATGTACATCCCGTACATACATATTACATTATTTACAGACAAACTTAAGCTTCTCTTGATTGCTTTTTCAAACTTCTGAAGAGGAAATAAAGTAGAAGCATTTGTTAGAGCAACGAGCTAATAATTATAGTTGAAATTTTAAGCTTTAAATGAACCTTAAAGGCTCAACTCAATTTTTCATTACAATTAGAGATGTTTCCATCAGTTTAAAATTAAACTTTGCTACTGTGAGGTCTACAGCAGTGTTATCATCTTTATAAACCAAGACGACAAACAAGCATTATGTGGTCTGTCTCTAGTATTTCTTCAAACACCAAAATAATCTTTAAAAATTCCAAAAGTCCATGTAATAAAAGTAGTTAACGCCCAACTTATGTTTACTTGAGTAAAACATTTAAAAACTGAAGTTCTGCACCAGAAGGCTCACTAAGACAGAGATACTGGGGAGCATACTGTATCAATATAGCTTTGAGCAGCCCTGCATTATATCTGGGAAAAAGAGCTTTGAATGAAATTCCCAATAGAACCATTTCTCTCACTTTCCTCAGCCTGCAAGAAGCTACCAGCATTCAATGTTTTGGGGTTATGTTATTGTTAATTGACCCAAAACAAATCAGACTGGGAAAGAAGCTGTGTTCTGAGCCAGAAGGTAGCAGACAAAATCCATCTATAGTAGTGTAGTTCTATAATAAGTGAACTCTGACTTTGGAGTTTGAATTTAATGGGGCTTTCTGCTATTCAAATTCAGGAAAACAGGGCAGGGGTGCAAATATTTTACTGACAAGACTTAACAAGAATATCAGCGTTAAGAAAAAGTATATTAACTTTTTAAAAGCAGATAATATTTCAACATGACTACTCTCCTAATTACTTTATGGTAATTGTGTTACCGAGACGTCTTCTGGGGTCTGTGTTTAGGATGGGCAGGTAATATCCTAATAAACGAATTTGGTAATTCATTAGTGACTATCCCAAAATTAGAAAAATTAAATGTATATTATAAATTTGCTTTACTTAGAGGTAGTCTTATTTTAAAGTGTTTCTGCACCTCCTTTAAACTGTTTATTCAACAAAATACATCACATAATATAAAATGTAAGATAAAGAAAATTCAGATATATTTATTTCTATTCCAAATTAGGACTGAATAAAAGATTCGAGGCTGAGAAATTTTTCTCAATTTCATTTCTACTGAAAAATTGGAAGTCTTTTCTAGAACATGAGAACAAAGTGCAGTTTGAAACACCAAGGTTTTCATTACTGTCTCTTAAGTTTTTCAAAAAGAACAAGGGTGGGGAAGGGGTAGGAGAGACAGGGTTCAGGCGTGGGGAGGGGATATGGCGCCACATATATTAATCACATTAAAAACTAAGCATGCCAACATCTGGAGCTAAAACAACCAGCAAAATCACCACGTTCAGACTCGTATTGGCTAACTCTATCTATCCCAGCATTCTCTTGGGACAGCGGTTTGCCCTAGGCTCTACCACAAGCTCGGTGAAGTACACAGCCTCAATTACTAGAGCGTGCAGCCACAACGACCTGGTATTACGGAAACAGTCAGTCACCACTTGAGTTAACATTCCATACCCTAACAACTGGCCCCTCCCCAGCCCAAGGAAAGAGGAAATCTTGCCCACCCGAGCCCTGGCCCACACCACAATGTTAATAATTATAACAAGCAGTAACCCATCTGTTATATCAGAGAAGGGAACAGAGACTCCACTGAGAGATTTAGAGTGAGATGTTAACATTTCTTCAGCTGACTGTACAAACAAACAAACGAAAAAAAAGAGGAGAAATAATTCATTTGGAGATATGAAGTCATGAAATAGCTGATGTGTATTGCTTTTAACCATGCACTGATGCAAAACTGAAGCAACCATTAATAATAAAAATTAAAAAGGACATATGTATTTACACACAATCAGACCTGTTTGATCTGAAGCAGTTTGCAGGTTCTATCTGTGTGTGATTTGAGATAAAACAAAAAATGGGGATTAGCATGGCCACAGCACACCCTGATGTAGGAGGGCACACAGACAGCTTTCTGGAACCCTGACTGCTAGATCAATTTGGCATGACTAAGCCTGATCCAAATATACACATGCCCCTTTAAAAATAATGACTTTCATATTCCTTTGCAATTTATTCTGAATGACTCCTAGTGTTCCCAACTGGGGCGGCCCAAGGCTACATCACTGCCCTCTTCAACCTTCCTGCTCTGACAATGTGGCCCAGTGCTGGCCTCAGCACTCACGTATGTGCTTGCCTCTGTCAACACCCAGATGACTGATCCAGTGTCCTTTTACAGTATTTCCTGTGTCAGCACAGTATATTTTCACTTGGCCATAACATAACTCTGCCTTCAAACTCCAGGCTTTTCAAAGAAAAATGCTGTTACCTTTAAGATTTGTTTGTTATTGTTCAAGTCTCAGTTTTCCATGGCTCAATGTCACCGCCTAGGGATTTTCTACTGCACTCAACCTAATTTATCATCTAATTAGCTTTATAATGTTGCCACACTGACCACAGGATTTTCTGCACAGTTCTGCAGCTATGTTTTACACTAGAACAAAACAAAGGGGTTCTACATATTGCCCCTCCTGTATCTGACCTTTATCTGCCAATCTAGTAGCTTAATCCACACTGGCAGACTTTCCCCTTGTCTTGATTTCAACCTACCCTTTGCTTTTATTATATTTTTGTTTTAGGTTTACATTAAAACAGGACTTTGGTGAGCATGTGATGTCAAGACACCTTCGTTCTACCTGGAAGACAATGACATTATATGACACTGAGAAGAGTGTGTATTTCAAGACCAGCAGACAAAATGAGAGTTTGTTCCCTATATGTGGTGCACAGATTTCTAAATCAAGAGTGGGGGCAGGGGTGGGGAAATGGCAGGTGCAGTGCTGAAAATCACTGCAGCAGAGAGAGCTATTCTCACTGGCTGGGGTTGAATGCTGGGCCTCTGTGACTCCCGTTATTTGTCACTACACAATTCTAAGCCCTTCCTTCCCTCTCCTCCTCCCACTTTGGCTAGACTGCTCTAGACTGCTCTCGTGTGAGGGACTCTGTAGCAGACAAAGTTCTTATGTGGCAACATGGCACCTCTAATTGAAAGTGAATAACACAGAGTGTGAGTACAAAAGGTTATAATTAAATACTATTCTGCTTTTGGTTGAAAGACCTATTATCTACTTTGAAGAATAGTAGTTATAAAAACTAAATTTAAACTACTTAAAATCTCTTATTATTTGAAATTGGAGTTAAGAGAAGAAACTGTTACGATCAACTTAATATATCTCTCGTGTATTACCATATTTCCCTATGTATAAGATACACCTTAATTTTGGGGCCCGAAATTTAAAAGAAGAAAAAAGTATTACATAAGTTATTGAACTCAAGTTTTATGCATCATAAAATTCATACAACTTCTCATCTGCGTAAAAAAGTGGGAAATGCAAGTAAAAAAATTATAACCACTGCATAAGATGCACCCAATTTTTCTCTTCTTTTTTTTATTTTATTCATTTTTAGAGAGGAGAGGGAGAGGAAAGAGAGACAGAGAGAGAGAAGGGGGGAGGAGCTGGAAGCATCAACTCCCATATGTGCCTTGACCAGGCAAGCCAAGGGTTTCAATTTTTTTTTTTTTTTTTTTTTTGTATTTTTCTGAAGCTGGAAATGGGGAGAGACAGTCAGACAGACTCCCGCATGCGCTGGACTGGGATCCACCCGGCACGCCCACCAGGGGCGAGGCCTGCCCACCAGGGGCGATGCTCTGCCCCACCGGGGCATCGCTTCGCCGCGACCAGAGCCACTCTAGCGCCTGGGGCAGAGGCCAAGGAGCCATCCCCAGCGCCCGGGCCATCTTTGCTCCAATGGAGCCTCTGCTGCGGGAGGGGAAGAGAGAGACAGAGAGGAAGGAGGGGGGGGGATGGAGAAGCAAATGGGCGCTTCTCCTATGTGCCCTGGCCGGGAATCGAACCCAGGTCCCCCACACGCCAGGCCGATGCTCTACCACTGAGCCAACCAGCCAGGGCTAGCCCAGGGTTTCAAACCGGCGACCTCAGCATTTCCAGGTCAACGCTTTATCCACTGTGCCATCACAGGTCAGGCTTAAGATGCACCCAATTTTTAGACCCCAAATTTAAAAGAAAGAAAAAAGTACGTCTTATACATGGGGAAACATGGTACTTTTAGATAGAGGAGGGATCACCTTTAATGAATTAAACCCTTTCAAACACTCTACTGTTACACATGTCCCCAAAGTTGTTCATGTCCAAAGTCTCACCGGGTAGACTTGATACATGAACAAATTAACTGACTGTGAAAAGCTCTCCTAGTACCCAGCTATTGGTAGCAAACCTTCTAACAGTGTGTTATTACTCAAATGAACTCATCTTGTTTTAAGGTAAAAGGAAAAGTGGAAGGGAGATACATGTTTCAATTGTAGTATGTCTAGATTTTTAAGGCAACTTCAACCTTATGCAGCAGCACAGTCCAATTACTACTATGACTCCACTATAGGGCCCAATTTGGAATCAGGAGTTCTCTTTGGACAGATTGTACTTGCTTTTCTCATTTCTTTCATAGTAGTAAGAAAATGTTCCCACCTGCTATGCTCTCCAAATATGAAAGACTGGTTTAAACACCATTGTTCAATGTGATTAACGGACTAAAGGAAAGGGCAGTGATGGGACAGTGCAGTAACACGCCTGGTGTGGATATGTGGCAATGGGGCAGGAGCACTTTATTCTAAGGTGGTACCATCATGTATGAACTTGACTGTGTGCACTGCTGAGGTAGCAGGGCTTAGATCACACGCTCACAAGTCTTGATTGTCCAAAAAAGCCTCTGTTCCCATCTCTAACGTGGAGCTGGAATGGTTAGTATAATTCAATTTTTTTCACTGCAATCCACAATCTGATTGATTGGCAGGTCACACTGGCACTCCTACCTGAGGTATTTTAGCGCTAATGATTGGTTCCTGTAAGACTATTCTATAACAGAACACAGGAAGAGCAGTTCAAAAAACACAGCTGTGGAAGGAAAACAATCATACAAAAAGCCCACTGAAGGGCCACCAGCCTTTTCTTTCCTTTAGATGCAAGCATGCTTTTCATAAGATGAGAATTTGAAGCAGTTTGTTACCCACTTAAGAAGTGAATTAGGGTGAACCATGCCTTTTCTATTGGCCAAAGGGGTGTGTGGTGGGGTAGACATAAAATCTATCTGCTACACTCCCAAGTCTTATTCTGGGGCGGGGGTGGGGTCACTTTACAAATTATGGGCACAATTGCTAGATCAGTTCTCCAGATAAGAGCCATAAAAGAAAGAGAAAGGCAGAAAATGGCTAGCAGGGATCATGGCCTAAGACCAGGACAGGAAAAAGAGATTTCAAAAACCTCTACAATTAACAGTCTAAATTAATGTAACAGAGCAAAACCAGCAATTTAAACTCTTGGCCCTCATGTCATTTCTCAAATTCAGTGCACATTCTATACTAGATAAACCCTTCACTTCTACTTCTACCCTGCCTTCTGAGGAAACAAGAGCTAAACATACCTGGATAGAGGTCCACAGAAGGAAAAATGTACAGAGAGAAGCAGAACAGACTTAAGGGGAAACAACAGTGCATTCCTGTGTGTGTTTTTAAGACACGTCCTTTGTATTCTCATTTAAGAAATAGGGAATATAAAGTTTTAAAAGCTATAGTTCTATCAGGCCTCACTCAACAGCTACCTCATAATGTAGTCTTATTTTTCAACAGTGGATTTAAATATCATTGCAGTCCTAGTGACCAACTTTTCCCTCCAAGTAACTGCTTTAATATGGGAACTAAAAAATTACAATAATATTACTGTTAATTCTTTTTATCAACAAGGGGCCATCAGTCAAAAATATAGTTTGATGAGGTCACTGAATTACTTGTTTAGTTTGAAATGGTAATCCAATAAACAGATTTAAAAATTCAAGAGTATTTTCTCAACTAGTACAGAAAAATCACTTCTCTCTTAATGATATCATACATTACGAAGTAAGGAAATTAGATAATTGTCAATAAATATCTGGTTGGTTGACTTAAAAAGGTGGAAGTTGGCAAATCTTAATAAGGTAGAAGTAGGCCATACTCAAAAAATCTCCAAATATGGGAGACATTAGAAAGAGAAAAAAAAAACTTGATTTAAGAAAGAATTCATATGGAAAAGCATGCTCTAACAGACCAGATTTCAAGAAAACAAGTTTAATAACATAAAGATGAATTTCATGAGAACATGGATCCTAATGTATATGGGAGAATGTATGTGCTAAAATCATATGTATATATAGAAAAGTGTAATTCAGTCTAAAATTAGGATATATTCCCCTAATTTTCAAGTTTCATTATGAGCACAGGAAAGAATATATCTTTCCAGACCTCTTGAAAATCATCTGAGGAAAGATGTGAATTTTAATTAAATGCTAAGACAGGAAATGAAATATGGATTAATTGGGTTTTATGCTTGGCTATACAAATAACTATTAATTCAGGATGAATCACAATCTCTCTAAGAAACATAACTATGAAGTGAGAGGGTTGGAACCAAATCACGGCTAAGGTTCCTTAAAGCGCCGGTGTCAAGTTAAAGGACACTGTGAAGGGCTACTCTACACAGGACAGGTGTGCGCAGCTGCCTCAGTAACGCAGAGGATCACTTTATCCTCGCTCTACTTCCTGCTACACACTGCCTGTAGTGCGTTCTGAAAGTGCACAAGTGTTTTTAGACTGCCAGGGAATCTTTGGCAGATTGGGAAAAATAATAGTTCACTAAAAAGGTACCCTTACTGATTTGGGGGGTAAGGGTGGAGAAAACATTTCCAGACAACTATAACCTAGGCCCAAGGAATAATTTTATGGTAACAAGTTTAGCTTACAAAATTGTTTTGTTTTTTTAAATAATTTGGTGGTTAGACCAAGTTTGCATTTAGAAAAAAGATCTTTTGGAGAGGTCCCAATAAAAGACTTCAAAACTCACAAACTTTTACTCTTTGTCAGTTAGATTACTTTGTCTACATTTTAAATAATATGTGACAAACTCATCACAGAACTTGAGTTATAGCTAGACAGGTTAAATAATGAATTACATGTTAACATGGCTAGGTCACTAATTCTGCCACTCATTTCCCTCTAGATGGTTCTTAAGAGATGCACTGCTGTGAACCTTTTAAGAAAGATAGGCCTTAGGCAACTGATTTCCTCCCAGTACTACTCACCCTTCACTGGGATCAGTTCCTTCCTTCTCTTCCAAATAACAGTATTCCCTCAAAGTATATAAAATGAGAAAACACACAACTCAGGAAGCTCACTGCCATCTACACAAATCAAAGCTCTAATGACCTAAAGGGGGATGTGAAATGAGAGAAAAGCAGAGAAGGGGAGGGGTTGGTCTCGGTCGCTGTCCTGTCATTTGTGTATGCACATGATACGACAATAGTGAGACTTTTAACCTGCTGATCATCTCATAAATATATCAGTGATCCATAGAGCATCTGTGGGTAAGGGAAGGGAAAAGAATATGTCCAGTAGACTGACTCTAGCAATGATAAGGAAACCCAAAGGCTTAGTTTTTGCACCCAGGGGCAAGCGCAGTGGCAGAGAAGCATGCTTGCATTCTTAAATATATAAATACATATATATATCCACAAGGAAAAAGGAAATAAAAACCAAGTAAATTATATTTAAAAACAAAACAAAACAAAACAAAAAAACAACAAACCAAATTAAAAAAAAAACCAGAAAAAAAAAGGCTGGCTTGTCAGGGGGTGGGGTCAAGAAGGCCCCAGTGTGTGTACTTACATAGAGGTCAGCACCGTAAAATCCGTCCTGGTAAACCACACTGCAGAAAATCCACACAAAAACAAAAACAAAAAAACAAAAGAACAGAAATACATTCCGGTTATTGAGGACGGCAGCATGCACATGCGCTCTACACGGGCAGGTGATGTATGAATACACGACCTGGGCTCGGGTCATGGCCAGTCAGTGAGGAAATAGGAAGGTGCACGCACGTGACTCAGCTCCAGGACATGCAAAGAGGGAAGGGAATGCAAACCTGGAACGAAGGACCTGAGTGTCTGGTAACTAAAGTAAGAAGAAAACAAAGAGCTCTCCCAGAGGGCCTAATGTAGCTACAGAAAATCCCCTGGATTGGAAACATTCACTTTTCATACCTGGATTAACATACACTTAAACATACACTTGCCCTAAGAGGAAGATTTTTTTCTATAGAGTATCAAAAGTTGTTGTGTATGTGTGAGTGGGGGCACAGGGGCTGGTGGGAAGAGAGGGGTTTAACATGAAAAGAATTAACCCAAAGAATTCCATTAAGGCAGGACCTAGGCAAAAGTATATTTCAAAATTACATTTAGTATTTTTATTTTTGTAGTAATATATCAATTTTTTCTGATATCCATACATCACCTGCTTTTTACCCTGCACATTAGACATGCGATAAGATTTGGCTGATCACACAAGCATGCAAAGTATTATTATTCAGCATTTTAAGAACCAATGCAACACCTCAGAAAAACAAGTCAATCAATTCTGGCCAAAGTAAACAGAGAAATGTAATTAAAAAAAAAGAAAAAAAAAGAAAAAACACAACCAAAAATACCCACAATGCATTGCTTTCACAAGCAGAGATAATGAGCTAATAAAGGTTAAGGTGATTGGTCCAAGGTCCAAGAATTGAAAGTTGCAGTGGGGATCCCAGATAGTAACAATATAATCCAGAGTGGGAAGGAGTAACAGGGAGATTTTAAGGGTTCCTTTTTGACCATAAGAATATCATGGAATTCTGAAAAATACAATTGTTAACTGAAATTCTGGACATGACCTGTTTTATTTAAAAATAAAACTGAAAAGGCGGCTGATAGGGAGTAAAAGGGTTTAGTTCCCTGTTGAGAAAATTAATTTGTATCCAATAAAGTACACGATGCTTTGTTTTAATCCTATGCAACACTAAACTAATAAAATTAAACACAGATTTAAAAATTTTTGAGGTATTTTGTGCATTTTTGTGCATATACTTTCCCCAAAATATTACTTCGGGATCAAGAAATATAGAACAGTGGTAGAGATAAGAGACTTTCGTCTTCATGTTTGTTAAATCAAGATTTGGCTATTTTAAATGAGAAGTTCTGTTTATTGTTTATTCAACTAAACAAACTGGAAAATTTCACCACTACCCTCTCTGTTACAATAAACAAGCTAGCAAGTAAAATCAATCAAATCATATTTTTAACTTGAATATGAAATCACATCCTTCTTACAGGTAGTGGGAAAGTTTCTGAATTCTACTTCCACTGACATTGTGCTGTGTTTACAGGATAGCATGGTCACATCTACAATGCCCCAGATATGCTGTGCCTTTATATTACACTACAGGCAAATTTAACCCATCTGTGATGTACATTTAGCTATATTCTATCCATTTTCAGAGTCTCCAATTGCAGTTAAAGAATGATATTCAGAAAGTAATCTGCTTCTCAAATGCATTTTTATAAGAGACTTACTCCTAATGAGAAGGCTGATCAAATGCAAAGTGCTGATGCCAAGTGGTGATTAGCTAGCCTTCACTGATTTCAGTACAGGGATATAGGCAAAGATTTTAAAAAAAATTCTTCTATAGAGAAGACTGGTGGCATTAAAAACATGAATACATTTTACATGAAGTTGCATCCCTTACTGAGAATATTCACCTAAATTCTAGAAGAATTCCAATATTCCCTGTATCAAATCCCACAAGGAGACTAGAACACAATGATTAATGATGATATTATTTTACTAAGCTGAGAAGCCATTTTAAGCCATTCCTCATAAAATACTGGACTTATTCCTTGCCATCTTCCATGTAAACAAGTGGTTTCGTTAATAAAAAAGAAAACATGGGAAATCAGTGTTCAATGTAATGCACGGAAATTGATGTGAACAGACACAAAGATAAAATATCTTTGGGCAAATGTATTCCTTACATAGACTTGTAAAGACTGGGTTTTCAAGTTTGGCCAATATATTGAAATGTCCTACATTGAACAGGAATGAATTCAATCACTTTAAAGTAACTGCAGAATATTACAAAATAAAGTCCCATGTTTCCGGTGAGCAGCATCTCTTTGCAAATGTGATGGTAAACTCTCTTGGACTGAAATGGAAGACGCTTCATGAACAATTTTCCAATGTGTAGAACTTCTAAAACGTTTGTTTTTATGTTTTACTTAAATAGTTTTTGATGAAACAGCATTGCACCTTTATTTACTTCTTTAGAAAGAGATGTCAGAGGTTGAAGGTCAAAGGTCAAGTTAAGAAGGGAAAAAAGGATAAAACTAAAAGTAAGTAATGGCAGAAGATGGAGATGATGGAATGCATGGGATTTAAACATCTATACATTGTAAGCAAACGTTTATTTCTAAAGTAGTTCCCTTCCAGTGGCTTTGGAGCCTGCCCTCTTCAACATGTATACTTGTCTTATCTACTAAAATTATGCTTTAATTCCATGTAATGGAGGACCCCAATGGCCTGTCCTTTAACTAGACACCTGAAAAGCCAATTTTGCATCAGAAGAGGACCTACAAAGGAGGCTCTTTCCCTTTATAGTTTAACTAAGCAGCAATGACTAGGCTCCTCTGTCACTATGTTTACTCCTCCATGAGAATATGAAAAAAACCTGTCACAGGCAGAGAAAAGAGGAAGAACACAAATGTCACATCTTTGAGGAAGGAAAATCCTTGATACAGCTAACTTATAAAAAGTCCGCTACAAAAATATACCTTTTAGGCTGACACTGAGAAATAACTAAGAACAAAACCTGCCATCTTCACTCCCTCTCCCCATTCATTAACAAAGGATTTATTTGTTGCTATGGAATCATTCCACTGCATGAGACACCCTCCGTACAAAAATCAAAGGGTGAAGGATGCTCAGCTACATTAGTTGTTTTACCACCATTCAGAAGCCAACTGTAGTTTAATTCTTCCTACTTCTCCCTCTCTCCCTTGATTCAATTGGACTTGGTTCATCTTTGAATTAACCTCTTTTAATCCGTTTCCTACAAAGAAAGCAAATCCATTGTGGGTAGCTAGCTCTGCTGCTCACCACCTGGGCAGTGAAACCAAAGGGAGGGCACGTGTGATAGCCTCAGCCCCAACCCAGGGTGGTGATAGAGTGAACACAGCAGATGCAGTCTTGTACTACAATCTTGAGCTCCTTTTTTGGTTCTCTGCAGTAGTGTTAATCCATATTCGTGCGATGCTGAGTAAACTCCATGCCAACACGTTGGTAGTAAACACAAGACGGTTCTGGCTACTGTCTTAAGCCACTATCTTGAGGGCTTAAGGTGGCCAAAATGAAGATTTATATAATGAATTAATATTTGTTATATTCTGATGATGGTATTTTTTGGTTCTTGCCATCTAATCCATTAATTTGCAAATATTCTTAGAAATTATACTATGTGGCACGGCAATGTCCCAGACGTTTTAAGAGGGCCATGGTATTTTCTTATCCAACTGCTTATTTTGAAAAGTAATACTTACCCTGGGTAGGCGGGAATGGCTGTTGGAGGTACCGCTCGGACTGCACCATAAACTGTCCGCCCCCGGCCCCTCAGATGGGCTCCTCTGAATGCGGCCGCCGTGGTGGCTGCAGTTGGGTAGGGAAAGCCAGGAACTAAAGGGAGACCCAAAATATGACAGAAATGTCAATTTGCATTCAACAGTAGGTGTAACAATCACAACTTGCTCTGAACTAATTACGGGGAAGATTAAAAAGATGTACTGGACCATAACTTTTCTGAAAAAAGAATGGAAAGAGACCCAATATGCAAAAGCCAAGGGTACCATGCCTCATTCAGCACAAATCCTGAGTTTTCTCTGCTCCTTCTCAGTTCTAGCACTACAATGCAAGCTGGTGAGAAGCAGGTCAAGAAGCTCTAAGATCTACTGCCACAGTCAGAGATGAGACTTAATTTCTCTGGGCAGCTTAAACATTGTTTCTAAACATTATGATGTGCACATAAAATTATTCATCATAGAAGTATTCTTTTGTGTTTTTACAAGATGTAAAACTCCAAGGCACACAACAGTCTTTAGACATTTCATCTCATTCGTCAACTTTTTTCCTTTATCTAAAATGTTTTAAGCCAGAAATGTAAGATAAGAGGGGAACTACCTCTCCACTGCGGCCCTATATCCTCTAAAGAGGCAGATCTTGTCTAAGGGTCTGTTTTAAGTGTGCTAGCCTCTGGAAGGCATGTGAAGACACTGATTCCACTGAACTCGGTTTAATTATACCTCTTGCTAAAGCAAAATGGCTCAGGTCAAAGTAACTTTAGGGATATTAACAGAATAGAGAATAATCAGTAATACTGGAGGTACTTGAAGTGATTCTCTACCAGAAGGCCCAAAGCTGACTTGTGTGCATAATATATTCCACAAATACTTCTTTTTGTTTTATCATCAAGTACAGACTAAAATGTTCTTTACCGACCCTCATGTGCCCCTGCCTTTTCCAACTATTTACGTTTTGTGGCAATCTTCCTCTTTGCTCAGAAAGATTCAAGCATAGGCTAAGCAGGACAGAGCAGCAGGGCATTATGGCATTATGACAGTATTCCCTCTCCCAGGAATGCCTCCTTTAGTCAAAACAGTCAAAACCCATGCCAGGTCAATATAGGCTACTTACTGATTAAAGGAATGTAAGTGTTAATACCCCCTCTTCCTGACAGGGGCACTGCTGCATCATTGCCTAGGGACACATCTGCTTGAAAGCTGGATGCTGATTGCATTTAAGAGAAATTAAAAAAAAATGCAAAAAGATTACAAAGAAATAGTAAATTGCAAAACAACAGCTGTTGTTACAGTTAAAGAGCACACATGGAAAAGGCAACTTAAATACTACCTGCATATAACTCGGGGCCATATACAGCTCCAACTACTGGGCTTAATTTCCAACCTGAAAAGGAAGAGAGGGCAGTGAGCACTTAAGACAACATAAGGAATCAGGAAAAGCAGTGATGCGCAAGCTGGGTTCACACCTCTTTGGGTTTATTTTTGTCTATTCCCAACTTTTCTTTAAAAGCTAGTTGACGTTTATATGAGAGGGTGATGCCATTTACAGACCTGAATGTCTTTAAGCAGGACGAGCACAGTGAAGGGATAATGAGAGATTGGGGGGAGAAGTACAAGTGAGGAGAGAGAAAAGTTGGGAGGAAGAAAGGAAAATGGAAAGTGAATGACAGAAGGAAAAAGAAAAATAAATCTTGGCATTCTGTACAGTCTCAACTGCCTAATACCTTGCCCTTTGTTTAGAAAAAGGAAAAAGGCAGAATACAGTGCGTGTCATTCTATACCACACTGTGATATATTTCCATATCTATCTTAACACTGTTTACAACTCTAGTTGTTTTATAAAGGTAAATTTGAATTCAGTCCTTTGACTGAATTAAAATCTGACCTGAATCTTTGAACTGCACGTTTGATTGAAACCTCCTTTCACTGGGATTTACCACTGGGATTTCACTGAGGTAACCAAGTCAACAAGGAGAAACACACAATAAAATTCAAGCTACATTCCCAACCTCAATGCATATCTTCTGAGATTTTAATTTGTAATGAACACATATAAGTTAAACTTTTTAGCTAAAGGATACTAGACTGCTGTTGAACATTATATTAGTGTAAATATTTATAAATTTTAAGTATTTCCAAACATCAGGTTTGGTGTCAATTGTATTTCTTCATTCCCGTTTTATATTGATAGGACTATGGCAAGTATTAAAAACAAAAACAAACAAACAAAAAAACGTCCTACTGCCTACTGTTACTGTTAAAGATTAGAATTACATATAAACACTTCAATCAGTAAATATTTATTGAATGTTATACATACATAAGCAAACATGCCCTATTACGTTTCTGAAAAACCAGCTCTTTGGTTTACTTCTTATATACTATTTATTTGCTAAAGGCCTAACATGTGCCGCTGCTGCTCAATAAAATTAAAAAATGGAAAGAAGAAACAGTCTATTATCAGATTTAAATGGCTCTATTATTCCAGAGAAAACTCATTCATTCTGAATCAATCCAATCTCCATTCATTATTTTCTGTGCTCACAGATATGCCTCTTCAGGGTTCTACATAAAAATTGGGCCAAGTCTGGGTTCAAATCCTACTGCAATGTTTTGCAATTTCAGACGAATAAAGTGAAACTAAAATGTTAAGAATTCATCACAGGGCACCTAACACACTCATGTCAGAACCCTTAACACTGCAGATGTAGATTTCTAAAATGTGGATCCATTAGGCCCTGACCATTAGGCTGGGTTGGTACAGTGGTCAGCAAACTCATTAGTCAGCAGAGCCAAATATCAACAGTACAATGATTGAAATATCTTTTGAGAGCCAAATTTTTTAAACTTAAACTATATAGGTAGGTACATTTCTTATTGAGATAGCGCCCGCACGTGGTATTTTGTGGAAGAGCCACACTCAAGAGGCCAAAGAGCTGCATGTGGCTCGCGAGCCACGGTTTGCCGACCACTGGTTAGAGTGTCGCCCCGAAATGCCAAGGTTGCAGGTTCAATATCCAGCCAGCCAGGGCACATACAAGAAGCAACCAATGAATGTACAACTAAGTGGAACAACAAATCAACGTTTCTCTGTTTTCCTCTTACTCTTTCTCTCCCTTTCTCCTTCTCTCTAAAATCAATCAATAAAAAAAATGTGGCTCCATTAGACTTAAATAATGATTCAAAAGTGACCCTTCCTCTTTCCTACCAATGGCACTATTATTTAAGAACTTCTTTTAAATGCATATAATGGATGCACGTTGTAATATCCTGAATGTTTAGTTTTGTACAATTTACAATTTACAAAGTATTTTCACAGATGTTTATGTCATTTTGACCTTCACAAAACCCAAGATAGGTATTAACCTCTGGAACAATAAGTATTCTCTTTTTCGGGGCCTCGTTTCCTAAATAATAATAATAAGCTAGGAGAATTGGATTTTGATGATTTTTTTTTTAATTAAGTGAGAGGCAGGGAGGAGACAGACTCCAGCATGTTCTCCAACTGGGATCTACCCAGCAAGCCCCTACCAGGCAATGATATGCCTGGCTGGGCTGCCGCTGTTGCTTAGCAACTGAGCTATATTTAGGGCCTGAAGCCAAGGCCATGGATCCATTCTCAGCACCTGGGCCAATTTTGCTTGAACCACTCAAGCCATGCTGTGGGAGGAGATGAGAGAGAAAGAGAAAGAAGTGAAACAGGAGATGTGGAGAAGCAGATGAGTGCTTCTCCTGTGTGCCCTCATTGGAATAGAACCCAGGACTTCCACACATCGGGCAGAGGCTGTACCGCTAAGCCAACCAGCCAGGGCCTTGATGACTTCTTATTTTTTGTTTTGGGTTTTTTTTTTCCAGTGAGAGGAGAGGAGGCAGAGACAGAATCCCATATTCACCCTGACTGGGATCCACTCAGCAAGCCCACTAAGGGGCGATGCTCTGCCCATCTGGAGTGTTGCTCTGTTGCTAAGCAACTGAGCTCTTCTTAGCAATTGAGATGGAGGCTATGGAGCCATCTTTAGTGCCCGGGACCAGTTTGCTCCAATTGAGCCCTGACTGCAGGTGGGAAAGAGAAAGAGAGAGAGAGAGAGAAAGAGAGAGAGAGAGAGAGAGAGAGAGAAAAAGAAAGAAAGAAAGAAAAAGAAAGAAAGAAAGAAAGAAATAAGCGCAAGGGGGAGGGGTGGAGAAGCAGATGAGAGCTTCTCCTATGTGCCCTGACTGGGAATTGAACCTAGGACATTCACACGCTGGACCGACACTCGACCACTGAGCCAACTGGCCAGGGCCTTGATGACTTATAAAGAGCTTCCTGATGCTAAAATTCTGAGACTGCCACCTGACCAGGTGGTGGTGCAGTGGAAACAACACTGACCTGGGATGCTGAGGATACAGATTTGAAACCCTAAGGTTGCCAGCTTAAATGCAGGATAATGGACATGACTCATGGTTGCTGTCTTAAGCAAGACGTCACTGGCTCAGCTGGAGCTCCCCCACTCCCCACCTTCAAAGCATGTATGAGAAGCAATCAATAAACAACTGTAAGTGTTACAATTATGAGTTGATGCTTCTCATCTCTCTCCCTTCCTGTCTATCTGTCTGTCTCTTTCTCTCTTGCTTAAAAAAAAATGTGATTGCCAATTTATAGAGATTAAAACAGAATCAGATAGGTTAGGAAACAGGCTTACTGTCATAGACTAAAATGAAGAAATGAAGAGTCAAATCTAGAAGTAGAATTTCTGTCTTCTGAATTCCAGTACTTTCTCTGACACACCACTCTCCCTGCGTCTATGGGAAATCTGACATATTTTGCCTTGCCCTCCTTTTTTTGTTTTTTTTGGTCTACATTGGGTTCTTATCAAAATTGCAGACACTTCCATTTCTGTGATAGCAGTGAAAAGAAGAAAACAAGAGGTAAAGTGGGAGGTGGTGGTATCACATGATACACACAACTGATAAAATAAAAAGGGAAAATGCAAATTATGCTGATTTGTATCATCTACTTGAAAGTCGGGTTAAATATATTTATTAAAGACTTCATGGGAGCCCTGGCCAGCTGGCTCAGTGGTACAGCATTGGCCTGGTGTGTGGAAGTCCCAGGTTCGATTCAAGGCCAGGGCACATAGGAGAAGCGCCTATCTGCTTCTCCACCCTTCTTCCTCTTGTTTCTCTCTCTCTCTCTCTTTTCCCCTCCCACAGTCAAGGCTCCAGTGGAGCAAAGTTGGCCCGGATGCTGAGGATGGCTCCATGGCCTCTGCCTCAGGTGCTAGAATGGCTCCGGATGCAATGGAGCAACGTCCCAGATGGGCAGAGCATCTGGGAGGCATGCCAGGTGTATCTCAGTTGGGCGCATGTGGGAGTCTGTCTCCCCGCTTCTCACTTCAGGAAAAAAAAAATACTTCATGGGATACACACAATACTACTATACTTCTATTTGACTTAGACATTACTAGCATATCCTGTCACTCTAGCAGTTAGGGTCAATGTTTTACAAAGCACTAAAAAGGAAGAAATTCCCCTTTTATTCTAGATAAATATTGCAGAACTCTAAAATATACAATTAGGGAATGTGTTGCACAGACCAAAGCAGAGCTGGAGGCCTCAGGACACAACCCTTTTAGTTTCCCCAGGATGTTCCTATAGAACCTAACTTGCAAAACCACTGTTGTACAACAGATAAAATTATAACCCATTTCATTTAGAGAACATGAGTCTAGATTAAATATCACAACTGATGTATAAAATTTTCTGTGACTATTAAGAGGGAGAGAGAGAGAAAGAGGCATCAACTCGCTGTTCCACTTAGTTGTGCCATCTAGTTGTGTACTCATTGATTGCTTCTCATACATGCCCTGATCGGGGAATAAACCCATAACTGTGTGTGGGATGATGCCTCATCCACTGAGCCCCGGACTCCCTCATCAGGGCCAATGAGAAACAATTTTAACACTTACTATATAACATTTAGTCACGGAATAGAAAATAGAAGATACACACACATTCCTCATGACTGTTACCTCTAGAAAAAAGGAGAGCAAGGGGTCAAGAATTAGTCCACTCATGCTCAGATGAATAGGAATTAGCAGTAAAAGTGAGAGTTGGTGAGCACCCAAGAATATTATGGACAAGCCTAATAATGTATTACAAAGAACCACGGCAGCTAAAAAAAAGGGGGCTCTAGTGGACCTAACTTGACTGAATACAATAGGTAACCTAAAATGCATGTTCTCAATGTGTATCAAATGAACTTTACTGAGACCGTAACACCTGAAGAACTAAAAAAATTAGCTCACCTCTAAAAAAAAAGTTCATTTCTAAAAGTAAAATACCCTCCTAGGTAAAGAAATTACTGCCATGTAAATTAAACAAACTGTCTTAAGACTGAAATCAAGAGATTCTTTGATGCTTATGAAAAACTTATATTTATACAACAATAAATGACATCATTCTGAAGATGACTTATAATGTCTTACCATTTGCATAAGGTGTGACCATCTTCTTATTGGTCATAACACGAGCTGTAGCATTATTCACCTAAAAATAGAAAGAAGGGGGGAAGCAGACCACATTAAGGAACATGAAGTTCTCATCCAATAATATAGTACTCAGTTTAAAATATAAATTTCAGAAAGCACTGATTTAAATAAATAATATAGCATATAAAATATTAATATATTGTATTTTAATTAAAGTGTTTATTAAATGAGGCTAACAAGAGTAAAATGCAGTTTCTTAGGCTCCAAATGGAAAACTAGGGCCATGTTACCACCCAGCACTCCAAAGAAAATATATATTAGCAAGTTCTTTCGAGGTCACTTAATAGAGAATCTCTGTATCATAGAAAATATGGGAAGACGGTAAATTAGAGACCATTTTCACATGAACTCTGAAGTTCATTAATAAAATAGAGGCTTGCCACATGGGTCAGGAAATAGATTTACAGGAAGATAAGAAAATAAATCTGTGGATTTCAACGATTTTAATGGTCAGCATTTTTGGTATGTTTGCGTAAGATTTTACTGTTCAGAATTAGTCAACAAATACAGGAACTTAGATTTCCATGTTGATAGATTTCGGAACTATTGTTAGTTTTCTAGACTTATGTGGTCTACCTATTTATGAATAAAGTTTTCCGAAGGCCTTTAAATTAGGCATTTAAAAGAAATGAGAAAAATTAAGGTGCTATTCCTTTCGTTTTTTGGTATTCTCCACCTTCACTACAGAAGGGCATAAAGTATGCTCAGCACCAGGTGAGCAGGTATTACAAAGACAGTGCCAATGAAGAGAAGACCAAAGAAGCTACAGTTCGGGTACCACCGCCCAGTGGCAGAACCAGCCTCAGAGCTCTGACAAGGAGGGGAAACCTCACCAAAGAACTTGACTATATACCGTGTTGTTACATCATAAAACAGACCAGTTTTGAAAAATAATACCAAACATACAAAATATAAATGTCTTATTTGGCCTCTGGGGGTTTACATTATGTTAAATTTGTACAGTTACAGAAGGACCATTTTTAGATAGAATTGGAACTAAAAAATATCTTAGTATGTCTTTTAGGATTTTTATAGTGGTAATATTCCTATGTGAGGAAAAGAGCTTGAAACTCCATTTACTCTAGTTTGACCCACCAAATAATACAAACATTTCACATTTAAAAAGAATGGGGTACAACAATGATGAGACTGAGAGCATGCTGTTAAAACACACACACACACAAATAAAAGAAAGGAAAAACAATCACTTCTGGAAAGACAGGAGGAAGTGAAGAGCAAGGCTCTCAAGACAGGAATTAGAGTGGGGCAGGAGCTTACACTAGCTGCTACAGCAGAATGCACCCAAGCGAGTAAAAGAAAAATGGCCAGAACCAATCAGGGACCACCAGTCAGCAAGAGACCAACAGCTGCATAGAACAGACAGAAAGGGTGGGCAGGGAAAAGGGGAAAGGACAGGAACAGAATGTGGGTAATGAGAACAAAAAGGCAGGGAACAGAGAAGGTTGGGGAGGGGGGTCACGGGCAGGAAGGAGAGCCATCAAGGGCAAAGAAAGAACAGTCACAGCTCGAAACAAAGGTTTGGGAAAGAGGAAAAGTAGGAAAGGAAGTAGAGGCAGGAAGTGCATTAATAAAACCAGCCAAATTGGAGTTCAGTAACTCTGAGTAAGATGTGCAAGGGAAAAAGTCACCATGATGTCAGTATCAAACAGCTCAGACTGCTACAAAACAATGTACATCCAAAGTCCAGGCGGCATTACTCAACAGCATTGAAAATAAAAGAGGGAAAGGGAAAGGAAGAGGAGCAACAAGTCAAATCACATTTTGTTGTGTTAATGTGAGATGGCAGATGGACTTTTTCTTTCTTATTTTGTTTTGTAATTACATTTTATAAAGCTTCTTCTCTAGTGCTTCATGGTTTCACTTACCGCCAACGGGCACCATCGCCAGCATTGTGTATAGTTACCATGGAAAGAGTGAGTCAAGTGAAGGGCCCTAAATGCTAAACCATTGAAAAGGGAGAGGGGAAAAAGCAAAATATGCAGACATCTTACTCAAAATGGTGGCTTTTATA
Organism: Saccopteryx leptura; assembly: GCF_036850995.1. Taxonomy (NCBI): domain Eukaryota; kingdom Metazoa; phylum Chordata; class Mammalia; order Chiroptera; family Emballonuridae; genus Saccopteryx; species Saccopteryx leptura. Next base: position 308,232,045 of record NC_089503.1, read on the forward strand.
TTTCATACTTTTCAAAATTGGGAAAGGGGGAAGGGGCCAGTTAACCTTCATTGCATTATGAAGAAGGCCTAAGTGAACACCAGGGGGCTGACAAAATCACAGCGCTTGTTAGCACATTCACCAGCAATCAGACCCTCTGGGGATTCTATCCATTAACTGCTGAAATTCTTGATATTAAATATATTTGAAAACCACATGAGTGTTGGATTATTTCTTCCCTCCCCACAGCCTCTATGATCTACTAGTCCTTGCTTATCACACCCACATGGAGGCGAACTGGCCTCCAAAGAGAGGGAAGGCATTGGCCGGCCCCTTGATTTATTACAGGACACAATGTTATATTGGATAGTTACATACATTTTAAAGTTAGTTTTATTTTGGCCTGATCACAGGAATTTGGAGTCTCGCAAACTGAAGCAAAGGAAAAAAATCAAGAGAGCGGAAGGATGAACACTTTGGAGGGAAAAAGTAAATGAAACACACACACACACACACACACACACACACACGCACACACGCACACAAGTAAACCAAAATTAAAACCCCCAAACAACAAAAGAAGGTGGGGGAGGAGGACAGAAGTGTTACTTTTATACATTTTAGTGCAAGAAAGTGAAGGACAGAGGTACAAACACACATACACGTGTGCACACACAAACAAGACAGGGTTCCAAATGTGAAATAAGTGAGGCAATACACAAAAAGAGAAACAAAAATATAAACCAGAAATTGAATTATTGAAGACATGCACCTCGATTTTACGGCCCTCTACCACGGTGCCGTGTAATTTCTCCCTGGCCCTGTCTGCATCAGCACTATTCTCGAAAGTTACGAACCCGAATCCCTGCATGCAGCGGGAGAAGGGGGGAAAACATGCACATCGTTATATTGAAATACTGATCTCTTGGTAAATAGAGAAAAAAATATCACAGTATGAAACTGACATCAGCAACAACTCAGCAATATGCTCCCGAAGTCACATTTGTGGACCATGCATATTTTGTAAAGGGAAATTAAATCCAATGAAAGAATAAAAGAACAGAAGTAGTAGTAATAATAATAATAATAATAATAATATAATTAACAATAACAATAATAAAATAAAACATAAAGCATGTGAGGCCAGACCAAAATTCAGGTATAGAGTTACTCGGGTCAAATTATTCAACCAAGAATCTCAGTATTAAAAAATTTTTTTTTCTGAGTATTATTTTTTAAATGGCCTACCTTTCTCAATTCATGCTGTTAATGCACATGGTCCCTTATGTAATACTAAAAAATATACTTAATTTAATTGATTATTCCCTAGTAACTTCTACATGAAACCTGATATTTAAGCATAATCATTATATAATGAGATTTTTAGGAGGTCTAATCAATTTTTTTAATTTTTTTTTATTTTATTTATTTATTTTTTAATTCATTTTTAGAGAGGAGAGAGAGAGGGCGAGAGAGAGAGAAGAGAGAGACAGAGAGAGAGAAGGGGGGAGGAGCTGGAAGCATCAATTCCCATATGTGCCTTGACCAGGCAAGCCCAGGGTTTGAACCGGCGACCTCAGCATTTCCAGGTCGACGCTTTATCCACTGCGCCACCACAGGTCAGGCAGGTCTAATCATTTTAACCTCACTTTGCCTCTTGCTTATCTCACCATTAATTCTTTTGAAAACCGGAAAGTGTAAGACACAAACTTGATGTATGCTCCTGAAGGTGTTAGGTGTGGGAAAGAAAAGCACTCAGGTTCGCCTAAGCAAATGAAACTACCTCTAAGCAGAACTCAGTGCCAATTTTAAACCAACAGACAGAGTGAAAATACAGGGGTGAGTAAAAGTAGGTTTACAGTTGTAAGTGAAAGTTTACTCTTGTATTGTTTATTAATTACTGTATTATTTTCCAAGCAAACCACTGTAAGCTTACTTTTGCCCACCTCTGTATGTTCAGCTGAATTTCAAAAAACTGCTTATCCAAATTTGCCTGAGTTGTATATTTGTTAACGTTTACACCTGCAACTAAACGTATTAGCAATTTTCCACACACTATGGAGAAAAAGGGAGTAGGCAGAAAGCCAATAGAAATGAAATCTACATTAGTGACATCAGTTGCAGACTATTCAACAGGAAAGGAGAATCCATTAAACAGCAATATACTTGAGTTAGGATTACTTCATTTGTGCATTGTAGATACTGCAATAAAAAATATGAAGCTTTAATTCATTATGCGGACAAAACAGGAGACAAGTGGGAATTAACCCACTTTACTGTTAACATCATATTTGAAAAGAATGTATGGGTTATTATCATGCTGTTAATTTCAACATCAGCAGGATTTACTATACTGTATTCTTATACAACTATTTCATAAAGTATTATACCAGTTTCACCCCAGGTGCTTTGTCCTATCTTTCCACTCTGCAACTATAAATTTTTCTGGAGCTATTTAATTTATAGGGTGGTAAATTCTTAGGATTTTCTGGGAAAGGCCTCATTTTTTCATAGCTTCGCTGTCCCTCTAGCATTCTGAAAACATTCCACTATAGGATACCGGGGATCCTTTATGTTCACTCACATTCTGCTTTACAGCTTAATACCATGAGCACAAAACATGCTTTTAACTGGGATGGGAAACAGTGTGCATTGCTTAATAATATTCTATAAAAGTAACTCTATCATTTTGAAGAATCTAATTACTCAGCTTTCTAAAATATTACATGGTTGGGTGGAGTCCATGGAGGAGATCAATGAGTCATCTCTATCTTCAATTTGGATATCACCATCAATACCATATAGACCATGCAATGCTAAGCTGATAGAAAATTTTAAATGCATGTTGAGTGGGATAGAATATTATGAAAAACTTTAGTTAATACTTCCCTTTAAAATGTAAATGTATTGCAAATATCAATGGGAACTCATTTCGAAAATCAAATTTTGATGTCAGCATGTTATAGCCACTTTGAAAACTCAAGATATATAGGGCAAGTTACTAATTAATTACACAATTTGTTGTCTACTCTAGATCTGCTGAAGACAGAAAATTAGTTCTCCCATTCTCAAGAATCCTGCATCAAGTTATATCTTTTAAGAGAGGACACAGATAGTGATAAATTTTTATGTCACAATTTATTAGTATTATTAGCTCTAATTTAACTGACTGTCACAGCCTAATACATTTTATGCCCTGGGTTGAATTAATAAATTATTACTTGTACAGCAGATTATGTACAGACTAAAGCTAGGTTTTTAATTTAAGCATATGACTATATTTACACATATACATTCATGTTTGTCTTTTAAATACAACCATGGGGGCCCTGGCCGGTTGGCTCAGTGGTAGAGTGTTGGCCTGGCGTGCAGAAGTCCCGGGTTCAATTCCCGGCCAGGGCACACAGGAGAAGCGCCCATCTGCTTCTCCACCCCTCCCTCTCTCCTTCCTCTCTCTCTCTTCCCCTTCCGCAGCGAGGTTCCATTGGAGCAAAGATGGCCCGGGCGCTGGGGATGGCTCCTTGGCCTCTGCCCCAGGCGCTAGAGTGGCTCTGGTTGCGACAGAGCGATGCCCCGGAGGGGCAGAGTATCGCCCCCTGGTGGGCGTGCCGGGTGGATCCCGGTCGGGTGCATGCGGGAGTCTGTCTATCCCCGTTTCCAGCTTCGGAAGGCAAAGAAACTGATTCAAACTGAGGTTAAGTAATCAATCATCAACAAGGCTCAGAGTATCAACACACCTTCTTCCTTCCATGTAGCTTCTTCTGACAGCTAATGGTGAGGAAATTAGAAATTCAGCTTTGAAATCTAATTTAATTGCTAAATGCATTCTATGACCTTCCATTTTGGAATGTGCTGACAGGACACCTATGACATGGTAACTGCAGTTCCAACAGAGCACAGGGAGGTGTCACAAGCATGGACACTGCAGTCAGCAATGACCAAGTTTAACATTGAAGTCTGCTTATAAGATTTTTGTCAATAATGACTGTAATATTCTGGAACAAAATTTCACCTTCAAATGCTTTAAAATTGTTTTAAAAAGAGCAGTGTTTATACTTCAAAGGAAATGCTAATCAAGATACCAAAGACATGGAAATAAAGCCACGTTTATGGGCATCTTTACCTGGGGTAAGAAGAGGAAGGCCTGATTGATACTTTGGAGGCTGTACATAAAACAGAGGAAGAGGATTTCTTTATTTCCTATGAAGATAAATAGGCCTGTGGCAGGCAGAATAATGCCCTCCCACCCTTGTCCTAATCCCCAGAACCTATAAATATGTTACCTTACATGGCAAAAGGGATTTTGCAGATGTGATTAAATTAATGATCTTAAGACAGGGAGATAGATTATCCTGGATTATCCAGGTGAGCCGAATGTAATCACAAGGGTTCCTATCTGTGAAAGAGGGAAACAGGAGAGTCAGGATCAGAGTGTAGCAGCCTGAGAAAGACTGGACTAGCAACTGTTGGCTTAACATATCTGAAAAGGGGTTATAGGCCAAGAAATGTGGGCCGCCTCAGAAGCTGAAAAAGGCAAGGAAGTTGATTATCCCTTAAAATTACTGGAAGAAATATGGCCTCTAACACTTTGATTTTATCCTAGTGAGACCCATTTTGGACTTTTTTGTCCTCCAGAACTGTGTGGTATTGAGCCACAAAATTAGTGGTAAACTGATCAGAAGCAATAGGAAGTCAATGCATACCTCACAGAATTAAAGTCTGATTAGGAAGGTGAGAAGCATAACCAGCACTTTTTTTACAGTATTGGTATTAAAATACTTTTCTCTCATATTGAAACTTCAAACAGGTAATTTTCCATTGACTCAATTTAATGCTAACTTATCTATCATATTTACAATTTAATTTCAAGATTATTAATTCAAGTAAAGCCAGCATATTTGTTTTAATGTACAACGTTCTTTAATGACAATTTTTGAAAATGTGCCAGGAATTGAGCTAAGGATATTCACAGATCATTCAGGCTTACAAAGTTACTAATAGGAAAATACGCCTACATGAAATTATGTGTTTTCTTAAAAATCTAATTCACATTAAGTTTGGCCATTCACATCTCTTTCCTTGAAAAATAAATTAATAAAATTGTCTAATCCTAACACATTTTCCTTAGATGAGCTTCAAAATAAACATTTAATGTATCAAACAGGGAAACAAAATAATCAGTTTGAATAACTTCAAACTAAAATTTAATCTCAAACTTTTTTAAACATTTCATTTATTTTAGAGAGACAGGGAGAAAGAGAGAGAGAGAGAGAGAGAGAGAGAGAGACATCGATTTGTTGTTCAACTTATTCATGCATTCATTGGTTGCTTCTTGTATATGCCTTGATCAGGGATAGAACCTTCAACCTTGGTGTATCAGGACAATACTCTAACCATGAGCTACCCAACCAGGCTCATCTCAAACTTTTAACAAGAGTAAATAAATATATAAGGTATGTAAGAAGGTAAAAAACTGAAAAAAGTAAACTTTTAATTTAAAAATGATGTTGATGTCTATCAATACCAGCACTATCAGATAGAAACAGAACACGATCCATATAACCTAAAATTTTCTACTAGCCACATTAAAAAAGTAAAACTAGGTAAAATTAATTTTAATAATATAGTTTATTTAATTCAATAACATGTAACATTATAATTTCAAATTGGCATCAATATAAAAACATTAGTAAGATGTTTGACATTCTTTTCTTTAAAATTTATGAGCATTTTACACTTAGAGCTCATCTCAATTTAGACTTGCCTCATTTCCAAGGTTTAATATGGCCACTGCACTGGACAATGCAGGTCTACATGCTTCATACTCTTACCCAAGGTTCTCAGTTCCCAAAGTGTAACACTGGTGATTGGCAGCTATCTTAGCTGTCTTTTGGAAACCAAGGAATGGTGTATTTTTCAGTTGTGACTAAAGCTTCTTCCGAGTGTGACAAAAATTTTATCACCTGACTTGACATCATCAAGGGCATATAGGAGCCGAATAACTGTCACCTTTTTAGTCTGGCCTCAGACTGCAATAAATAACAAGCAGTAGGATAAGCATTGTAAAAGTATTTTTTATTTGTATAATCTTTGAATTTTTCCATCTCAGAAGAATGAGAAAGAAAATTTACCATGTAACTTTTTAGGGAGAAATCAAAAGCAGACGGTTCTCCTGGGTATGGCCAGAACACAGAAATTAAAAAATAAATAAAAGAAAAATAAAACTAAAACTCATAAAATGGTAACAAAAGAAAATAAACTAAGCCCTTTGGAAATACATGCATTGTTAATTCACTTTTAAGTACAGTATAATGAAAAATATTTCACCTCAGCATTACTTATCAAATTTTACTGGAAAACATAAAAGCCGACTTCGTGCTGTTTCAAAGACCATATTTTAAAAGAAATAAATAATTCCCCTTTTCATGAAAACAAAAGGCAGGAAAACAGGTGAGAAATTAAAGCACATTACTTGTGTCTAAAGAATGGAAACGGAGGTTTTATCTTCCCCAACTCTAGCCTAAATTTAAGCCTAATCCAAATCCAAATCCCCCTCATTCCAGAAATCCACCTGAGACAATAACATCAACTAAAAATCTGCTAGACATCTCAGTAATTGTTGCTGTGCTCTATTCTCTAGTCCTTTAGTCAACTTATTATTGGCACCGTCTGAAGAAAAACTACACATTCAGTATTTATAATATTGATACATAGCTATCCTTCCAGGTAACAACTATACCAAAAGTATGTTGAAAAAACTTTATAAAAAATGTAAGTATTAGAATCCACATATTTCTTTATTTAATAAGCTTAATAATTATCACAATTTGTTATGGGGCTGGATGACAATGAACAGGATGGTGGAAAATCTAAATTTCATAATGGGATAAACTTAGAAAAGCAACAAGTTCTCATGACACTAAAAGTGCCTAGCAGAGAATGCAAGGTCCAGAGTACTAGGGTTGACTGGGTGACCCTTCTTTAGAGTTCTGTTTAAGATTCTAGGTGAGACTAAAGACTGGAAGCAAATACATGATAATATTCTCTCTCTCTTTTTTTTTTTTTTTGTATTTTTCCAAAGTGAGAAGCTGGGGGAGTGTGGCGCAGACAGACAGACTCCCGCATGCACCCCAGCGGGATCCAACAGGTATGCCCACCAGGGGGCAATGCTCAGTCCCTCTGGGGCATTGCTCCACTGTCATCTGAGCCATTCTAGCACTTGAGGCGGAGGCCATGGAGCCGGGACCGGGGCCAACTTTGCTCCAATGGAGCCTTGACTGCAGGAGAGGACGAGAGAGAGAGAGAGAGAGAGAGAGACAGAGAGAGAGAGAGAGAGAGAGAGAGAGAGAAAGGAGAGGGGGAAGGGTGGAGTGGAGAAGCAGATGGGCGCTTCTCCTGTGTGCTCTGGCCGGGAATCGAACCCAGGGCTTCCACACACCAGTCTGACACTCTACCACAGAGCCAATCAGCCAGGGTGGATAATATTCTCTTTAATGAGCTAGGTGTTCTTTTTTTTTTTTACTTCTCATTGAACATCAAGTTTTCCTTTTATAATCATTTTTAAAAGGGTGCTTTTAAAAGTTGTTACTCAAAGGATCTATAAGGAGAGTGGTAATATAACTTACTGTTCAAACTGGAACTTCAAGGAAAAAAGGGACATTGGTAATAATTATGCTAAGACAACAGGTATAAATTGGGACTATCCTAGATAAACCAGGACATATGGCCCCTTTACGTAGATCTACTTGTTTCTATTAATACTTTGTCATGACTAGTGAAATCTGGAGAATCAAAAATCTGCATGATCCTTTTCTAGATTCTGTTTGAGTGCATTAGTTAATTTTTGGGCAGGGATATCATTTTTCATCCTATATCCTAACTGAACATTTTCAAAAAGATAGTTTATTTTTGTTTCAGTAATCACAGAAAATTAAGTACAGCTGATTTTTATGTTTATATAAAGGAGTAGGGAGTAAAAAGATTTTTTTTAATGGCATGAAATAATTTAAATATATAGTGTTCATGTGTATGCATGTAAATGATACATATTCATTCCATAATTTAAGTAAACCAAATGTAGAGTATTAAGGTCAAAGGAGAAAAAAGGAAAACAGTAACAAAGAAATAATTTCTTCCTGGAGAATAGGAATTCCTCTTTGCAGGCAAGGTACAAAGGCAGAATATTGGCAGGCAGGGGAGGAATGGGCACCCCAGAGTAAGTGTGTCCACTTAAAATTTTCAGAGGAGTCTTACAAAAATAAGACATGCTAATGAGTTGCTTTTTGTTTTGCAGCCATTTGGTTAAATACTGCTTTACATGTAAGCATCATTTATCTCAGAATTAATTCGTGACTAGTTTTTCCATTGCTGCTTCAAAAAAATTCAATAAAGCTATTTATTTTTTTGTACAGAAAAGCACTCTTAAAACAACAACTCTTTTTTTGTGTGTGGCAGAGACAGAGAGAGTCAGAGGAACAGATAGGGAGAGAGATGAGAAACATCAATTCTTTGTTGTGGCTCCTTAGTTGTTCATTGATTGATTTCTCATATGTGCCTTGACCAGGGGGCTACGGCAGACCGAGTGATCCCTTGCTCGAGCCAGTGACCTTGGGCTCAAGCTGGTGAGCCTTGCTCCAACCAGATGAGCCTGTGCTCAAGCTGGCGACCTCGGGGTCTCAAACCTGGGTCCTCCACATCCCAGTCCGACGCTCTATCCACTGCACCACCGCCTGGTCAGGCAAAAACAACAACTCTTAACTAAACAATAGGACCACATAAATTTCCTTTTCTCCAGTTCCCCTCAGGACAGGTTGTAATTGTATAGTAAGCCCCAAACATTATTAGATATGAGAAACTAATCATCTACAAAAAGAAAAATACTGGTTAATTTATCTTAGGTGGATTTCAGAAGAGGTATCTAAGGTTTGACTTCAAAACAAATCTCTATTAATGAGCCTCAAAACAGTTGCAGAGGAACCCGTTCCAGCAAACAACTTTAGATAACGGTTAAGAAGGGTGAAGACAGGTTTTGTATCAGTTCTTGAAGGCAGATTTAAGACAATCCTGAATTCTGTGCTTTTTAAAAACATTGACCAATTAGAGTACTAGGCTGTCTACTTTCAGCAGCCCAAAGGGAAAGGGGCAGTGAGGACACAGCATTAGCTGGGAGGAGCAGCATAGGCTTTTATAGTCCCCTAAGAGAAAAGGAAGGCTGTGCCATTTAAAATGAAAATTACAAGGGAGAAGCCACTGAATTGGGTAAATTTAAAAATCCTTGAAGTCAATGAAAGAAGCCTTAAGAAAGATCAATTTCCTTTGCTTCAAAGAATTCAATCAAATTATTTTCTTAGTAGGAGCAAGTCCTCAATGCCAGATGAAATTATACTGGGCTTTCAGTTCTTAGTCTTGTGAAGGATACTTCTAGTGCACACTTAACCAAAAACATTTAAACTGCTACTTTAGGTAAACAGTGTAGTCAATAATCTTTACTATTTATTTTATATTCATGTGCTTCTCATCTCTAAACCATTGTCAGTTTTTCACCTTGTATCAAAAAAGGTCACAAAAAATAAAAGCAAACTATACGACAAAGAAATCAGAAATCCATTGTGAGGAAATTACAAGCATAAAACAAGTTTTACTGGTTCTAGTTTGAATCAATCCCACTTTAACAATACTTACCAAGTGAATGCTGGAGAAAGTTCTGTATAGGCATAATAATCTTTTTTGTTTTAATTGAAAACTGGAAACTTAGAATATAATTACCTCTTTAATATTAACAAATAATTATTATGGTCAGAATAAACACTTTTAGTGCTGATGCATTCTACAAAGGAAGGGAATAATGATCAGGAGCATTAGACAGTACATACATTTGTATTAGAACAGGTGGGGGCAGCAGATACGTGTTATTAATTCCCAAAGGATGATGACTTGGAATAAGAAATTGGAGAGAGATAAATACTAAGTTAAACAAAACAAATACTGTAAATGAGTTTTCTCAAATTACATTCTTAGAGATTTAAACATAGCCAGGCAGGGGCTATTGTCAAAGTTCAGTAGAGCTAACTAAATGAAAATTTAAAAAACTGACCTTACCCAGAAATGCAAGTAGAACTGAATATAGCAAGGTAAAGACTGATACAGCTTGGCCACAGCTGATTGTGTCTGTGGGGTGTATTCGATTTGTTGAGGAAAAAGTTGTTGAGAAAAAAGAAGACTTCCAAATAAAACTTTCTGAAATTCAGTTCATGAAATCTTTTTCTCATGATGCCATTGTAAGACTTTATCATTCACTCATTCCTAAAATGCATCGCTGCTTATTTTGTTGTTTAAAATTCTAAATTTTACAGATTGAGAAGTTAATAGAAAATCATATATTAAGGGAAAATAAGTTTTAATTAAAAATGTCAGTTCTTGCATGGAACACATATCAAATTGCACACTGTTGTTACTTCTTTCGTTTTGATGTAAAAACACTCACTGTACTTGTCACTAAAGTGACTACATTCTGTAGCTTGCCTAGCTGGGTTATCTCAAAGGGGGAAACCAGTTCCTAGTGAATTCCTGAGTCCCTATACTCTCTGTTATTGAAGCCTTGTCAAAAAAGAGAGAGAGCAAGTCAACTGAACAACTGAAACAGTCAATTTGTTCTAGGTTTGTCATTTTAAAGTTCGATTTTTAAAAGCTGAATTGTCCTGAGAAAATTCAGAATAGAATTCTCATAGAATTTCACTTTCTTCAGTCTCCTCTTCTTTCCTTTAATATAAGAAGCTTAGGGCAAATTGAAGTCTGATGAAGAACTGGTGTCTCCTATGTCCTGTCTTCCTCCCTGCCACTCTCCCCTCAAACTTCTCTTGCTTCTAAATCATCGCTCTTCCAATTTAAGTATTAAGATAAAGTTTGGCCATGTGGCAGCTTATTTTTAAAGATCATCTAATCCAAGCTAGATAGCTAGGGGTACTTTGCGCAGGCTTGAAAAACAGCCTAATTTCTCTAATTACTTACTATTTAGAATAAAACAGAACCAAAAGAAAACAAGCAAACTTAATGCTAAAATGGAACTTACCTTAGAGCCACGTTCATTAAAGATTATTTCTACATCTAGGATTTTGCCAAATTGCTGCAGAGACAAAAATAAAAAAATTTGTTTATGACCAGCTTTTTATCCACATACTTCACTTTCTTCTGAAAAACAAACATACAAAAACCCCCCACAAATCAGTTTTATTTCCTTTTAAACTATCTACTCAACATCCATGTTTCTATTTGTTGGTAGGTTCTGATACCAGTTTCTAATTTTCCTCATCACTTAGCTGATAATTTCTCCTTTTCCACTCCTTCTTCAATTCACTTACTCGGGTATTACCCACCTCTGTATGGTAGAAGCTGTTTTCAGAACATATTCAAAGAGTTACCTTATCACATGCTTCTTCACATGAGCAAGAACTAGGGATTTTCCCTACTACATCTCTAATTTTTTAAATGTCTCAATTTTTTCCCCTTTTTTTTAAGTGAGAGGAGGGGAGATAGACAAATTCATGCATGCACCCCAACTAGGATCCATCTGGCAACCCTCTCTGGGCCGATGTTTGAGTACTGAACTATTTTTCACGCCTGAGGCTGACACACTTATACCAAATGATATAGCCGCAGCGCCCATGGCCATGCTAGAACCAATAGAGCCACTAGCTATAGGAGGGGGGAGAGGGAGGGGAGAGAGAAGCAGATGGTCACTTCCCCTGTGTGCCCTGACTGGGGATCAAACCTGAGATGTTGATAGGCCGGGCTGACAGCCTGTCCACTGTACCAACTGGCCAGGGCCAAAAGTCTCACTTTTAAGAGTTAAGACCTGCCTGACCAGGTGGTGGCGCAGTGGATAGAGCGTCGGACTGGGATGCGGAAGACCCAGGTTCAAGACCCCGAGCTTACCAGCTTGAGCGCGGGCTCATCTGGTTTGAGCAAAAGCCCACCAGCTTGAACCCAAGGTCGCTGGCTCCAGCAAGGGGTTACTCAGTCTGCTGAAGGCCCGCAGTCAAGGCACATATGAGAAAGCAATCAATGAACAACTAAGGTGTTGCAACGCGCAATGAAAAACTAATGATTGATGCTTCTCATCTCTCTCTGTTCCTGTCTGTCTGTCCCTGTCTATCCCTCTCTCTGACTCACTCTCTGTCTCTGTAAAAAATAAGTAAATAAATAAAATTAAAAAAAAAAAAAAAGAATTAAGACCTAATGGTAGAGTGTCGGCCTGGCGTGCAGGAGTCCTGGGTTCGATTCCCGGACAGGGCACACAGGAGAAGCGCCCATATGCTTCTCCACCCCTCCTCCTCTCCTTCCTCTCTGTTTCTCTCTTCCCCTCCCGCAGCCAAGGCTCCACTGGAGCAAAGTTGGCCTGGGCGCTGAGGATGGCTCTATGGCCTCTGCCTCAGGCGCTAGAATGGCTCTGGTTGCAACAGAGCATCGCCCCTGGTGGGCATGCCAGGTAGATCCCGGTCGGGCGCATGCGGGAATCTGTCTGACTGCCTCCCCATTTCCAACTTCAAAAAAATACAAAAGAATTAAGTAGAAAGATTTGAAGGTTATTTTGCTTCCCCTTATTTCTTTAATTTATGGAAGTAAATCATGTTCACTGTAAAATTATAATATAGAAAAATAAAAAGGAAAAGGGGAAGCAGAAAGTGAGTATCACCTGCAACCCCACTCTAGTTCTGGTATACAGCCTTCCTGGCTCTTCCTTAGGCTTGTAGCGTTAAGGAAATACTGCCACATATTACTTTTATTTTATTTTATTTTAACTTAAGATACTATGAACAGCTTTCCAAGTCAGTAAATATTTATATATGTTATTACTACAGGATACATGTTATTTTCCAGTATATTTAAACATTCATGGACATTATATTCGAGCCTATTTACCACTGTAATTTTTCTATAATAGACATCATCAAGAATATTTTAAATAGTAACTTTGTTTCGTAATTAAATATTTTAACATTTGGAAAATCAAACAAAGCTAAACCACAAAGCCTAAAAAACTCTATTGTTAGGTAGCTAATAGCTGACTAGAAGGGCATACACAAAACAGTAATTATTTTGAGAAGATGGATATAGAGTAACAAAACTGCTGCCTAATCAATACTTGGATAAACTGCATTGAAGGGATGTCCAGTAATTTTCCAGACATTCTTTTAGCTCACACTTCTGAGTTCTGAACTCTGAATACTGAACTAATATATGCAACTATCTATTTCACTTGGATTTCAAATCAGACTTTAAGAAATCCATAAAAATTAGAAATGAAAAGAGCCAAACAGAAATCATGCTTCTTCTTTTATCACTTAATAAAACATTAGAAAAACCAAGGAAAGAGGAACATGTTATTTTAGGTAGAAGGGCATTTTCTTTTTTCCCCATACCTATTCTATAAAACGAAGATTTGTATGGTGCTTTAGAGTTTGTTTTCTATTCCATTTTTTAATGCATCCCTATAGCATCCTTCTAGAGTAAGGACTGCTTTCCTTTTATGGTTAAAAAAATGAGGCTAAAGGAAGCTATTTGTCAAGTTTACAGAGCTAATAGAATGAGCAAGAAATTCCTGCTCTTTCCCAATGCAACATCCTTCTAAGTAATAGGTACTGAGCAGGCGGAAGAAGACAGAGCAAACAGGTACCCCTTGCACGGAAATTTAATTTTTTTGCACTTAGTACCTTATGGAAAGGGTATAATACATTTCAAGAAGTCACTGGTAAGTGGCCTAAGCCGATCTTCAATGGACCACACACTTCTGATATGAAAATGCACTCCATTTCACAGAGCTCCAGATTAAGAATCCTTATTATCTCTGATAATTCAGTAGGAAACCTAGTAATATATACTCCCAGCAAGTTTCTTCTTAAATGCAACCTGTATTCTTCTTCTTCTTCTTTTTTTAAAAAAATATTTATTGTCTTGATTTTAGAGAGGGAGAGAGAGACAGGAACATCTATCTGCTCCTGTATGCGCCCTGACCGGGGACCAAATTAGCAACCTCTGTGCTTGCGATGATGCTCTAACCAACCGAGCTATCCAGCCAGGGGTAACCTATATTCTTTATGCTGCCCTTTATATCTGCTGCTGCTCCTTTTCGGAGACCAGCTGGCTACCATTTTCTGTGTAAAAGCTTGCTTCAAGTTCTTAAAAAACGTCATTAAATCTCAACCCTGGCCTTGCTTTCGGTGTGCAACATATGTCTAGGTAATCGGCTCTATGTAACAGAACTCTGCTCCAGGGTCTTGACACTATGAAGTGGCCAACCAAGACTTAAGAAAGGGGATTTGCTTTTCTGAAAAAAACCAGGTTGTCATACTAACAAAATTGTTAAAAACCCAATTATCTCTTAGTCCTAATTCAAGTTAAGAGTTTGCTCAAATTAAAACTGGAAACACATAAGCCCAGAAAAAGATTCTCAGCACCCATTCACTTTCCAGGAACTTAAACCTTCGCCCTTACCCTGTTTTCATGACAGTGATTTCAGAAAGAATTAAACAGCTGGAAGAACACAGCAGAGGTAGCAAATTAACCCCCTATACCTGATTTTAGATATTGCTCGTAACTGTTGAATTAAAAGCAAAGAAGTAAAAAAACACAGGTACTACCTATTTTTACAGATATTATTTCATTTAATTCGTAACACTCTGAAAAGGTAGGGGTTACTATCTTATCTTAACACTGAAAGTCTCATGTCCCAAGCAAATGATTACCTTATTTATGTAGGAATTTGTAAGGCTGATGTCTAGTAATCAGGTGATAGGGAAAGTTTCTGATAAAAACACTGATTTACCCCAGAGTCTTTGTCAATCTATTCATAGTTTTATTCTAAAATACTAATGACTATAATAACACACCTGGTAGATTAAGTTATATTTTAATTGTAAACCCATAAAAGGATTTCAGAGACTTACCCCAAACATCTGCCGGAGGTCAGGGTCTCGGAAGCGGAAAGGAATATTAGAAACATGCAGCCGTTTAGGGGTAGATTTACTCTCTGAATTTTCACTACTTTGTGTCTGTGACTGCTGGCCGTCTGTCTGTGCACCCCCTTCTGTCTGCTAAGCAAAGAAATAAACAGTTAACAAAAAATAATTACAATTACTTCAAAAGAATCATGTAAAATATAGTCCTCCCATACCCCAATTGCTTTCAAACTGTCTTTAAGCAAAAATTATAGTTGTCCCTTCTATGAGTAAAAAAACAAACAAACAAGCAAACAAAGATGTTATCTATGCTCAAAACGCTATAGTTTACAAACAAAATTTAGGTATTTTGGACAATGTACATATATTAGTAAAATGGGAGAAACAGAAACACAAAGAGACTTGCCCAAGATCACATGGAGATATACATTAGGATAACTGAAGATATAAAAAAACAGTATCATCATTCTTAGATGCTTAGCAGAGTTTTATCTTTGCGATCTTTCTGTTTTGAAAATAGAAAGTCTGTCGTATTAGTTGTGAAAATCAATGCATTTTTGGTCTATCATTTCAGAAAATAAGGGAATATTTTTGTATTTTATTCTATTAGTTCTCGAGTTTATAACTTCTGGCTTACCAAAGTATTGTATTATTTATGAAAAGGATACACTTGGTGCCAATGGCCACTTTACTTAAAACTGAAGAAGCTTCTTACTCTGAAAGCAATCTGTTCTTTACCTAATTCATACAATCCCAGCTAACCTTAGCACAGAAGCCAACCTTCCACAGCCCAGGGCAAAGCTGCATTGAGAAAATCTGTCTGGAAAGGCTTTGAGGCAGCCTGACTAATCTACTACACACTTATAAATGACAGATTTGTATATAGCTATAGTAAGTGTGTGAGGGTGCAATATTTTTTTTCAGCGGGAGAGACACAGACAGACTGGGAGAGAGATAAGCATCAACTTGTAGTTGTGACACTTTCAGTTGTTACTGATTGCTTCTCTTATGTGCCTGGGGGGGGGGGGGCTCCAGCAGAGTCAGTGACCCTGGGTTCAAGACAGCGACCTGGACCTCAAGCCAGTGACCTTGCACCTCAAGCCAGCAACCGTGGGATCATGTCTATGAGCCTGCACTCAAGCTGGCAACCTTGGGGTTTTGAACCTGGGACCTCAGCATCCCAGGTCATGCTCTATCTACTGTGCCACCACCAGTCAGGCAAGGGTGCATTTTTAATCATGAATCTCCTCTGCAGCATCCCAGGCTTGCATTCATCTAAGTGTTTTCCCCAATAAAATCCTTAAAAAGGTTGCTATGTTGAGAAAAACTTTTGACAAATATCTAATAGGTGTGGTATATACTCTAAGCATTCAAAAAACATTTGTTCTGAGGTATTCATCTGGCAATTTCAGAACCTTATGTTTCTACTATTCACTATGATGTGCATGCCAAACCGGATGGCTTGCTGAGCTAATTAAAACTAACATACTTTTAAAACAGGAGTGGAACCTGCTGTTCTTATTATCTCAGTAGGATTAGAACCGAGTCCCTAAGATTCTTCTGGGTAACACAGAGCAAATCTCCTCCCTTTGACCTAATGTTCAACTAAAAGAAACTGTGAATCAGACATACTTTTGGCTTAGAGATATTAGCAACCATCACAAAATGAAGTTTGAGACTTTAAAATATAAAGGATAATCAGGACTAAACTCCAAATGAATACCAGCTTTTCAAGTGTCAATCTGAGTGATGGTAGCTTTTATCTCATTCCATTCAGGCCTTGCAGATGGCTTAAATGTGCAATGATTCATGTGATATAAAAATAGCAGAAAAGAGCCATGAAGCAATGTTCTGCGAAAGTGTAAGGTTTGCAATCACCAATCTGGGCACAATGCAGACTAAACAAAACATATTCCAGCCAAAGAAGAAACTCACTAAGTTACTAAAAAAACAGCATCATGGACACTGAAGCAATAAGCATGAGTGTTCATTACAATGAGTGCATATCAAGCACCTTCAAACTTGCCTCTTCCATCTCACAACTGGATCACATAAAAAACTCTCCTCAATGAAATTTTAAAAGCACCAGCCAGCTCAAGTCTGCAGATGTCAATGTAGCACTTCAGCAAAGTTAAAAAGACTGATTCCAGCTTCAAACCAGTTTTATATATAATTTATATATGGGTGGACAAAGGCAGAGTTATAGTTGTTTGTATGGAAAATAAAGCAATAATGAATAAATAATAATTTTTTTCACAAATTCATAACTGTAAACCTACATTTGCCCAACCCTGTATGCAGTCCCTGTAATCTGTAATACTGAATGTGACATGACAGGGTAAATGAAAACTACTGAATACTTTGAAATATGTTGTCCAAGCTACTTTTTCTGACAGCCCTGAAGACATAATTTAGGAAAAGGTTAGAAGCAGATTAACTTTCCAGCATTGTAATGAGCACCTACACTTTTTTTTTGTTGTTGTTTAATGAGAGAGAGACAGAGACAAAAACAGAGACAAATAGATAGAAAGGGAGAGAGATGAGAAGCATCAACTCATTAGTTGTGGCACTTTAGTTGTTTAATGATTGCTTCTCATATGTGCCTTGATGGGGGGGTGGGGTGTCCAGCCAAGCTAGTCACCTTGGGCTCAAGCCAGCGACCATGGGATCATGCCCATGAACCCATGCTCAAGCTGGTGACCCTGTGCTCAAGCTGGTGAGTCTGCGCTCAAGCCAGCAACCTTGGGGTTTTGAACGTGGGTCCTCAGCGTCCCAGGTTGATGCTCTATCTACTGTGCAACCATCTGATCAAGCAGCACCTACATTTTTTACAAGTATGAAATCTTTAATTCTAGAAGGATTGGCAAGTGGAAAAAGTGAACTATCATTTCTGAAGTTCTCAAGCTTTCTGATTTAATATAAAAATTTCAATTAAAGCTTAATATACACAACAGATACAAATGCACAAATCATAAATATACAATCGAATGAATTTTCATGAACAAAATTCACATATGTAACCATCAAATTAGATCACGCAACAGAACTCCAGAAGCACTCTTGGGCTCCACTCTAGTCACTATTAGTTCTCCTGCCAAAGGGTCGCCACTACTCTGACTTCAAACTCCTTGAATTGGTTTGCCACTTTTGAACTTTAAAAGAAAAAGGATTCTATTTGCCTTCTTTTGCAAATTATATTTGTATAATAAACAGATATTATTGTAATTCATCCATTCTTTTTCCATTTGATAAACATGGAATTTATACAAGCTGCTTCCAGTTTTTGGCTATTAAGTTCTTTGTTACCTCACTTTTCTTGCTACATGTCTTTTGGTACACATAAACATACATTTCTGTTGTGTGTATATGCATCTAGGAATAAATTTGCTGGATTAAAAATATGTGTGGCCTGGCCTGTGGTGGCGCAGGGGATAAAGCATTGACCTGGAATGCTGAGGTTGATGGTCCGAAAGCCTGGGCTGCCTGGTCAGGGCACATACATCAAGCAAGCAATGAACAACTAAAGTGAAGCAAATATGACTTGGTATTTCTTGACAACCCCCTCTTCTGTCTAAAAAATCAGTAAGTAAAATCTTAAAAAGATATGTGTAAGTTTAGCCTTAATAGATACTGTCAGTTTTTCAAAGTGGCTGTACTAATTGCCATTTTCATTTTAATTATTCTCGTGGGAGGGAGTGGTCATACTGTGGCTTTAATATGCTTTCCTCTCTTTAAAAGTATGATCCTTTCTTCTTTCCACTTACAGAATGTTGTTTAAAAAAAAAGGGAATTCCCTGTAAAACCAATTATTTCTTGAGTGCATACTATGACAGACCCTTATCTAAGCCTTTTAATATCACACTTAATATACTTAAATAGTGTTTTACTATTTGCCGACACTGGCCTCCATATTTTATATATTTTAAATAGTGTAATTCTTTCAACAAATCTAACAGCAGGTACTTTTTGTTTTACCTTGAGAACATAGTAGGTACTTTTTTACCCTACTTTTCAGATGAAGCATCTGAGGAACAGAAAACTTGCTTGAGTAACGTAGCAAGCATTCAAACACAGGAACTGGCTCCAGAGTACATGTACTTAACCACTGTTATATTGTACTTTAAATATATATTACTTTTATTTATTTATTTTTTAAGGTTTTATTTATTGATTTTAAAGAGAGGATAAAGAGAGAGAAAAGGGGGATGGGAAGAGAAGTGGGAAGCATCAACTCATAGTTGCTTCTCATATGTGCCTTGACCAGGCAAGCCCAGGGTTTCGAACCGGCAACCTAACCGTTTCAGGTCGACGCTTTATCCACTGCACCACCACAGGACAGGCTAAATATATATATACATACACATATATATTTTTAATTCTTATAATAATCTATGAGGCAGGTATTATTATGATCCCAAATGACAGAAGCAGAAACTATGGTACAGAGAGGTTAAGTTAGTTGCCCAAGGTCACATAAAGTGGCACAGCAGGAATCCAAAACTAGGCAGACCAGTTTCAAGTGCTACCATACCTCCTTTCTCACACTGGGCCATGCTCTCTTTTTTTCTCATTACAAGGGCAAACACATGGCATCCCATTCTCCCACATTCTCAAGACACTCACCTGGAGGAGCAAGAATTCTCCTGGGTGGAGGTAGGCTGGGGGCAAAGGACAGGAAAAGCTCTACAAGAGGTGACATGTATTCTATACCTTGAGGGAAGAGGAGCAGGTCAGACCACAGAGGGAAAGAAAACCAGCCAGGCACCCTGACATTTACGAACAAAAAAGTGCCAGAGAACTAATAAACTGATACTCAAAGGGGCTGAGAAGTAGATGTGGGTACTCAGTGGACATGGGAATAGGAAATATACACTGAATGTGATTAAATGAGATCATATTTTCCCATTGGAATTTTCAACTTTAAGTTTACCTTAATATTTATTGTTTGCCTTGATAATTATTGAAATAGAAAAGTAAAATCTTTTTAGGCTGTATCTTTGTGAAAAGTGGACAGTTGAACTGCTCTGAGAAAAATCTCAATCAATATAGCTTTGGCTTGCTGTATTTTCTGTTGTTAGCTGCTGAGCAACTTTACTGACTGTATAAACAAGCTCTGAAGGTTCTGTTCTTCCCTTCTGTGATCATCTCCCGACCTAATTCATTCACTGGGCAGGGGCTGAAACAGAAGAGGCTGGAGTCTGTGGACTGAGAGCTCCCAAGTGGCCTGGCAGCAGTGCCACTCTTCAAACAGCACAGCCTCCCCAGTGAGGTCCAACTATCTGTCAACACACTGAGGAGACCAAGCTTTTACACTGAAGAACACATCAGATTTTAAGTCTCAGAACCTCATTTTAGAAATAAGGACTAAAAAATTTTTTGTTTTGATGAACTCAAGCTTTTTAAATCCTTATAAATAGAAAATTGATTAATTTTTCTGAGTCCTCTGTGAAATAAAAATATTTTAACTATTTATATATTGTGAATAAATATTCTGTTCTGAACTGAAAGAGAACTCTGGGCAATACAAGGTGAAGTATCACTTTCCAAATTGCTATCATAAAACTTCAGATACAATCCAAGATACTAAGGACTCTGATTAATTCAGGAATATTTTGGTTTGTGAATTATTCCTTTTCTTTAATATTTAATTTTCCTCTGTTTTCTGGGATGTTGCCATTTCTTATTTTCATCTCTGTAAGGCTAAAAGGGAAGAAGAGGAAATTCAATTTAGCACAGTATATTTCTTAAGAATCTGATTCATGAAACATCTATTAAACCAACCCATTTTAATGATAGTTTGACTATCATTAGTTTGGGTATAGAAATCTAGGTTAAAAAAGTTCCTTTAGAATTTTGAAAGCAACTTTCACTTGTTGTCCATCTCCTAGTGTTGCTGTTGAGGAATCTGAAGGCATCATGATTCCTGTCTTTTCAGATGTGACTCTTTCCCCATTCTCTTTGGTGTGAAGGCTACCCAAATATGTCCAATGTTCTACAATTCCACAGAGATATGCCTTAATACAGGTTTATCCCAGTTTGATCTATTTTGCTGGAAATTCCGTGGTCTCATAAATTGGAAATTAATGTCCTCCAGTCCAGGGAAGTTTTCTAGAATTACTTTACTGATGAATCCCACCCGATATATTCTGCTTTTCTCTCTTTCTGGAACAGGTATTATTAGATATTGGCTATTCTGGATTGGTTCTCTAATTTTCTTAACTCTTCCTTATATTTTCCATCTCTCTGGCTTTTAGCTCTACTTTCTGGGATACTTCATCTGAAAGCTTAAGGGTCAAATGTATATCAAAATTGAAAACTTTTAGGACTTTGGAAGGCAACAATGGTGTTTAATCTGTAATGGAAACCTCTCAATGAGACTTGGGGCAGTGACAGTTCTTTAGCAAATGTATGCATATTCAAATATACAGAATAAAGACTATATATAAGTTGTGAAGTGTTTAAATTTTTTTTAAAAATTGAATTTAGAGAGGAAGGGAGAGAGATAGGAACACTGATCTGTTCCTGTACGTGCCCTGATGGGGCATTGAACCGGCAACCTCTATGCTTCAGGACGATGCTCTAAACCAGGGGTAGTCAACCTTTTTATACCTACTGCCCACTTTTGTATCTCTGTTAGTAGTAAAATTTTCTAACCGCCCACTGGTTCCACAGTAATGGTGATTTATAAAGTAGGGAAGTAACTTTACTTTATAAAATTTATAAAGCAGAGTTACAGCAAGTTAAAGCATATAATAATAATTACTTACCAAGTACTTTATGTCGGGTTTTCGCTAAGTTTGGCAAAATAAATCTTTATAAAACAACTTACTCTAGTTAAATCTATCTTTTTATTTATATTTTGGTTGCTCTGCTACTGCCCACTATGAAAGCTGGAACGCCCACTAGTGGGCGGTAGGGACCAGGTTGACTACCACTGCTCTAAACCAGTCAAGCTATCCAGCCAGCCAGGGCTAAATTGTGAGTTCAGCTGTAAACTTATAAAAAAATCATTTGATTTTCAGAACTTTGGGATATTAGAATTGTGGCTAAGAGACTGTAGAAAGCTAGTTGGATTCAATTTCTTTTGGATGGGGGTTGGTCGTCATTCAAGGTTTAAGTGAGTCCTCCTTATAGGATGAAATTAAATATACTGCTCACAAAAATTAGGAGATATTTTATCACTTCATATTCACTTTGAAATATCCCCTAATTTTTGTGAGCAGTATATTTTCACAGTGTCACGAAGTCTTAGTAACGTATATATAGTATAAGGGGCTTGGTTCTGAAAACTGCAAAATTGAAGACTAAACTTACCAAGAGATAGAAGATATTTCTAATAACTGCTAAGAGTAGAGCTGTCATGTGAATTACCATACAATTTATACAGCTTTGAAATTAGGCAATTATTAACAACGTTTTCATGCTGGAAAATTCACACTGGTTCTATTAAAGGAACCAGATTGGGCCCAAAATGGAGTTGCTCATGCTAAGCTCCAAACCAAAGCCTACCTAAAATTTCTATGCTCAGCTCTCCCAGAAAAAGCAGGCCTAGGTCAACCAACCAGCACTTACTTGCCTGCTCAGCTCAAGTTACCTGACTCAGCTCCAAGATTTTGCTCCATATAATAAAAGTAACCAATCAACAAATGCCCACTGCTTCTGTTTTCTTCTACCTATAAAATCTCTTGCTTTATACAGCTCTTCAGAGCTCCTTTTGATCTGCTAGATTGGATAATACCCAACTCATGAATCACTGAATTAAGCCAGTAAGATCTGTGTAATTTTCTCATTCTGTTATTTAACAATTTAAAAGGTGCACAAAATTGAAATTCCATTAATTTTTCTATATCACCCCATTTTACTGAACAATCCAAATTTGTATAAAATAAGACTGATGTATTTTATACCAAAGAAGCTAATGGAAAGTTAACTGTTCAAAATAGCTTTAAGTGAAAGGATATGTGTGTGTGCATAGGTTTTAAAATTCAGAGCAGCATTTCCTAAAAAGGGCAGAATGCCAGTTTTGCAGGATGTTAACTGGTATTTAGTAAAAATGAATTTCATGGGTGAGTAAATTTGGGAAAAACTCGACTACATAAAGTTAATAGTGTTCTTATGAATAATGAAGAAGGAAAACTCACCTTTCTCCCCAAATACGCATTACATAGTTATAAAATTCACTTTGAAAAACACTGCTGTTATCATAATGGTTTTTAGGGCATTAGTTTCCAAGGTCATGAGGAAAGAAAATGGCAAAAGAGAAAAAATGTCCCAACGTGATAGTTTTTTAATTTATTGATTTTAGAGAGAGTAGGGAGGGGGTAAAGAGAGAGAAAAACATCAATTTTGTTCCACTTATTTACACATTCACTGGTTGATTCTTGTACATGCCCTGACCACAGATTGAACCTGCAACCTTGGCATGTCAAGATAATCCTCTAACCAACTGAGCTACCCAGGCAGGGCCTAGAATATTTAAGTAAAATCTTGGCCCATACGCTTATTTACTGCAAATAAGGGTATTTCACATTGCTAAAATAACATACTAATAAAAACACCAGTGATATATTGAATATAAAATTATTTTATCTAATGCCACCATCAAACAATTTTTGGGCATAGAAAATTGAATTTACATCTATATAGAGCAATTCTCTATTGAGGAAAATTACTTTTAGATATCCTTATTTTAAAAAGAAATTCCTGAGCACTTCTTCTGTGTATCTGAATATTGCTGACAGTCAAATTCTGAGAACCTAGTCCTGTTTCAGCATTTATGCAAGCTAACCATTTTTTTCCAATAAACTAGTAATTCAACTTTCTTCAGAAAATGTCTAATTCCATTTTTTAGGGGCCAAAGCGCTATAAAAAGGACTGAACAAAGACGTCATTTGTATATGTATCATATACTGATTATCAACATCATACTGTGAAACAGACCCAGTATCATCACACTGGGAAACAGAAATCATAGCAAATCACTTATTTTTTAAAGGCAGAAGAATTATATAAAAAGTATGAACATATATAGAAGATCACCTCAAATTTTAAAAACTTTATACTTAACTGAATGATACTTTAATATCTTAATGTATATTTTAATTTTAGAATGAAAGAAATCAATATTTTCTAACTGGAATGTTAGGCCTATATATATATATATATTTTTTTTTTTTTTTTTTTTTTTTTTCCTGAAGCTGGAAACGGGGATAGACAGTCAGACAGACTCCCGCATGCGCCCGACCGGGATCCACCCGGCACGCCCACCAGGGGCGGTGCTCTGCCCCCCAGGGGGCGATGCTCTGCCCATCCTGGGCGTCGCCATATTGCGACCAGAGCCACTCTAGCGCCTGAGGCAGAGGCCACAGAGCCATGCCCAGCGCCCGGGCCATCTTTGCTCCAATGGAGCCTTGGCTGCGGGAGGGGAAGAGAGAGACAGAGAGGAAAGCGCGGCGGAGGGGTGGAGAAGCAAATGGGCGCTTCTCCTATGTGCCCTGGCCGGGAATCGAACCCGGGTCCTCCGCACGCTAGGCCGACGCTCTACCGCTGAGCCAACCGGCCAGGGCATATATTTTTTAATTTACTTTTTTAGTGGGAGAGGAAGGGAGAGAGGGAGACTAGATGAGAAGCATCAACTCACAGTTGCAGCACTCCAGCTGTTCATTGATTGCTTCTCATATATGCCTCAACTGGGCGGCTCCAGCAGAGCCAGTGACCCCTTGGCTCAAGCCAGCAACCTTTGGGCTCAACCCAGTGACCATGGGATCATGTTGATAATCCTAAACTCAAGCTGGTGACCCTGTGCTCAAGCTAGATGAGCCTGCGCTCAAGCCGGTGACCTTGGGGCTTCAAACCTGGGACCTCAGCGATCCCGGTCAAAGCTCTATCCACTGTACCACCACAGGACAGGTAGAGTGTTGGATTTAAAGTTGAAGAGTAAATGGAAGCTAAGAAGATAAAACTTATGATGGCTTCTGTTTTTTATAATTTGCATGGGAAAGCTGGAAAAAAAAAACCCTTGACCGAAAGCAAATTTCCTGCCAGCTCTCTTACGAGCTGGCCTCTACTCAGGAAAAGGAAGGCATTAAGATGATTTCTATAATCCATTTTAATTTTAAAATTCAGTGATTCTAATCAGAGTTTACCAACTTGAAAAGATAGTACAAAATATTTATGGAAAATGTACGACTCTTATAGACAGGATAAGAAAAGCCATGCCCCCAAATCAATCATTAGTGTTCTTCATCTCACCCCCACAAGGAGAGCTGTAGGGTCGGCAGTAACCAAAATCACCATTCCCAGCACTTTTCAGGTC
Organism: Saccopteryx leptura; assembly: GCF_036850995.1. Classification (NCBI taxonomy): domain Eukaryota; kingdom Metazoa; phylum Chordata; class Mammalia; order Chiroptera; family Emballonuridae; genus Saccopteryx; species Saccopteryx leptura. The sequence goes on from NC_089503.1 coordinate 308,257,293, forward strand.
TCGTTTCTTTTGGTGAGGGAGAGTAAACAAGCGAAAGTGAGCAAAGGAGAAGAAGCAACCATCATAAAGCTAACAATATTAATCATGTGCTGAAAGGGTGTTTTGAGTCTTATATGAACCAAATGGCAAGTTTCTCTGTTCAGAAATATCCACGCCTGGCTCTGAGCGTGGTGTGCTTTCTGCAGCAACCCTTGCATTTTCAGATCAGGCTATATTTCCTCATGGATCCAGCTTCGAAACTGCCAACCTGCTTATAGGCATTAAAACTCCAGAGCTAGCCCTGGCCGGTTGGCTCAGCGGTAGAGCGTCGGCCTGGCGTGCGGGGAACCCGGGTTCGATTCCCGGCCAGGGCACATAGGAGAAGTGCCCATTTGCTTCTCCACCCCCCCCCCTCCTTCCTCTCTGTCTCTCTCTTCCCCTCCCGCAGCCAAGGCTCCATTGGAGCAAAGATGGCCCAGGCGCTGGGGATGGCTCCTTGGCCTCTGCCCCAGGTGCTAGAGTGGCTCTGGTCGCGGCAGAGCGACGCCCCGAAGGGGCAGAGCATCGCCCCTGGTGGGTGTGCCGGGTGGATCCCGGTCGGGCACATGCGGGAGTCTGTCTGACTGTCTCTCCCCGTTTCTAGCTTCAGAAAAATACAAAAAAAAAAAACCAAAAACCTCCAGAGCTGGAGGGTACAAGTAATTATTTTCAAGGGTAAACTGATAATGATTGTAGACAATGTGTGCAGGCTTAACATCCTCTACCTTTCAGTAGCTGAGGAAAAATGAGAGCCTTTCTTAAATAAGCAGATGGTGAATGAATGAATTCCCATGCAGTCCCAGGCCTCCAACTCCAGCCTGAAAGAGAACTTGCTGATGAAAACCCCTGTGTTGCAGGCTGAAGGCAGTATGGCACAGTAATACATAATGTGAGAGAAAGATCTGGGTACCATTTTTCCTATTATGTTCCAGAAGTCTTCATTTGGGCAAATGGGCCCACTGTCAAAGGGTATAACTTATTGGCTATGCTTTAATGGGTCACCCCTCTACAAGGGAGTCAGTGGGTAATTCCAAGGGAGGATGGTGACACTGATATTCTGACAGAAGAAGAGTGCAAGAAAGGCTGGGTTCAACTGCAAAGAAGGGGTATAGTGAAGAAACCAAGGACAGTGGAAAACAGGGTCTGAGCTGCCTTTATTTAGAGATGTGTTTGAAAGCCCAAGAAAAAACATCCATGACATGCCAATGGTAGCAATAAGGGAGGACAGTAATGGCTCCTGCCCTCAGAAATGTATAATATAAAGGTAGGCAGAATATGTATACAGATATAAACCTCATATCTGAAGATTACTCACCAAAGCTTGTTTACTTCAAATACTTTGGTTACTTATGCCTGCTGGCATTTGGAAAGACATGTAAACATATAGGAACTGATGTCCTTTCTTCTCTGCAGGCAGGCTCGGCAATAATCAAGCCTCTGCAGACCCGGGTGGGAGATTCCTGACGGCTCCCCTTTGTTAATGCACAGTATGAGACCAACTGACTGTCACAAGAGCTCCCACCAAGCCCTCATCTTAAGAGCACAATGTTATGATCAATTTCTAAAACACATTTAGAAACAGAATTCCAGATTTCATAGCTTATTTCTTATTTTCCTATGAGAAGTCTTTTCTTTTGTTCTCCCCATCAATAAGATGGGACTGACTACTCAACATAAACAAAATCTGTATTAAAATACAGCTATAGCTCACAATAATAAAAAGTACACATCAGTAACATAGATCTGGACAAATGCTTTCAAAAGATTGTTAAAAGCAATTATCTCAAAGAACTATTTAAACAAGTAATTTCCATAGTGTTTATAATTCATTCTTGCTACAGTCCTGTCAGGGGGGCATTAACTTCATTTGTTAGATGTGGAATCTGAAACTTAGGTAGGTATAGGATATGGTCAAGATACAGTTAGTTACTGCTTAAGGATCATACAATCTTTGACTCTATTTTACTCATCCGATCAGCTGTCAAATCCTGTAGTTTGTCTTCATAACTTCTCTTTACCTCATCCCTTCTCTACATAACCACTGCCACCCCCTAGTCCAGAACTTCATTATTAAATCCAAGCCTAAGACTCTTCCTTTTTTTTTTTTTTTTTGTATTTTTCTGAAGTTGGAAACAGGGAGGCAGTCACACAGACTCCCGCATGCGCCTAACGGGGATCCACCGGACATGCCCACCAGGGGGTGATGCTCCGCCCATCTGGGGCGTTGCTCTGTTGCGACCAGAGCTATTCTAGCGCCTGAGGCAGAGGTCATGGAGCCATCCTCGGCGCCCGGGCCAACTTTGCTCCAATAGAGCCTTGGCTGCGGGAGGAGAAGAGAGAAACAGAGAGGAAGGAGAGGGGGAGGGGTGGAGAAGCAGATGGCGCTTCTCCTGTGTGCCCTGGCTGGGAATCGAACCTGGGACTCCTGCACGCCAGGCCGACACTCACCACTGAGCCAACCAGCCAGGGCCAGTATTTCTTTAGGAACTCAAATTGGTCAATATAATGCAAAACTGTATAGATAATAGTTATTTTAACTGTCCAGATTGATATTAAGGAACAGTGCTCGCCCTTAATACTGCCATTTAGAAATATACAATCCGGGAGCCTGAAACAATGAGAGATGGTGGCAATAAGAAAAAAAGAGAAAGGGAAATGGGTGGTGAGGAGGCATAGTGACTAACTGTAAACGATCATGAAATGATCTGGGGAAGGGGCTTCTTTCTGACTATGATGGCATGAGCAGGTCAATGAATCCTCTCCTCAAAACAAGACAACAGTAAGAAAACTGTACAAAATTGTCCAACAGTCATTTCAGGGTTCTGGAAATCAATTAAAAGGCAAATAATGAACAGAGAAATTTCTTGAAAAATTGCTAGAGCTTAGGGTAAGACCATCAGGAGTCTACAAACTTATTGCCTGGGGCTAGTCTAACCCACTAACCCAACCCCTGACTGCTCAGCTCTGCTGGGGAGAAAATGTGGTTTTATCAGCACAGGGCTGGGGCCAGGAAAACCAGTACTCAACTTGGGGCATGTGGAGTAGAGACACAGTAGAAAACTGGGAAACTCAGTAGATACCTACCTAACAGGAAATACAGTTTTCCAGCTTGAGGTTGTGGTCTAATTGAGGTGAACAGTGGGCCAACCAGAAATCTAAAGAGGAAACCCTAGAAATTAGACAATCTCAGATTGTCTCAGATCCGCTCTCCTCACTTCCCTCACTGACTATGGATCTATACAGATGAAGAGGAGATAAAAGAGGGCCCAAGAGAAAGAAAAGTCCAAGGAAAACTTGAGATCTGGCTGAACTCTGAACGTGCACCCCAACCACAAACAGATGGTGAAAGCTTCACAGGCTCCAGATGCTCAAGTACAAAGTCTGCCCAATGACTGGCTGGAGCAGTCAGCTACGGAGAGTCGCCTTCAAGATAAAAGTGAGAGTGGAAGTCACTAAGCAGAAACATTAGTGGCTGCACACCACAGAGTGGCTTAAGTCCAGGCAAATTACTTAAAACACACACATATAAATCTTATCATATGATAATTCTCCAAAGGCTGAATTATCTGACAGAAGAAAGGCAAAAAGAACCTAAAAACTACATATATATCTTTCTATGTAGTGTATAGAATGTTTTTACCTTTGCAAATACACTACACAATCCTGTAGTATATTTCCTGTAGGATAATGTATACATGATACATATCTATTGTACTTTAAGTATTTCCTTTACTTTAGCAAGCAGTAATAAAAAGTGAAATCAAAGAGACTGGGACCAAGTACAGAGTCTGGATTTTATTCTGAGTATGCTGGGAAACCATTAAAATTAAGAAGAAAAATAGCACTATTTGCATTCAAATATATATATACAAAAACCCCCTATCCTGGCTGCAGATTTTTTGGGGAATGGCAGCAGCAATCCAGGAAATAAGTGATGAGGTTTGAATTATAGTAGTTGTGATGATGATGATGATAACACCTTACATGGATTAAACTCTTTTAAATCTCCTAACAGCCACTTGAGGTAATAACTACTCCCTTTCTTTTACAGATGGGCAAGCCAAGGTAGAAGGAGATTAAATAACTGGCCCAACATCATACTGCTAATCGGGGCGACATGAGGACCCAAACTCAAGAAATCCATCAGAAGAGCTAAACTCTCAGTCATATGGACTATCCAGCTGTATACTGAAGATAAAGGGGAAAGGTTGAAGTAAGCAAATATTTTGAAGTTATATTTGTCAAGACTTGCTAATGGACGAGATGCAGAGATGAAGGAATAAAGAATGACTCACAGGTTTTGCTCCAGCCAACTAGATAAAGTTAGTAGTATAATTATATAGAGAACGTAAAATAAGAGAAAAAGGGGTCATAGGACCCAGGTCTAAAGTACTGCAACATTTAAAAGTTGAACAGAGAAAAGAGGAACCAGCAAAAGAGGCTAAGAAAGAACTCCCAGTGCTTAGAGGAAAACAGGGGTGTCAGAAAAGCCAAGGGACTGAGTATTTCAAGGAGGGAGGAGGCAATGTATAGAATGCTATTGAGCATGGGTATGAGAATAGAGAAGGGACCGTGTGATGTGGCAGAATAAAAGTTACTGGTGCCTGACCAGGCAGTGGCACAGTGGATAGAACGTTGAACTGGGACACGGAGGACCCAGGCTCAAAACCCCAAGGTTGCCGGTTTGAACATGGGCTCATACAGCTTGAGCGCAAGGTCACTTGCTTGGGTATAGGATCATAGACATGACCCCATGGTTGCTGGCTTGAGCCCAAAGATCACTGGCTTGAGCAAAGGGTCACTCACTCTGCTGGAGCCCCCCAGTCAAGGCACATATGAGAAAGCAATCAATGAACTAAGGAGACACAGCAAAGAATTGATGCTTCTCATTTCTCTCCCTTCCTGTCTATCCCTATCTGTCCCTCTTTGTGTCACACACACACACACACACACACACACACACACACACACAAACACACACACACACACAGTTACTGGTTACTCATTTCTCTCCCTTCCTGTCTATCCCTATCTGTCCCTCTTTGTGTCACACACACACACACACACACACACACACACACACACACACACAGTTACTGGTTACGTTGAGAAGAGCAGCATCCCCTCCGTTTAGTCTCAACAGTACAGTATGTATACTTACCTTGTTTACTGTCTGCTCCACTCCAGACTGTAAGCTCCTGGGCAGGGGCTCTGAGTCTGAATGCTACTAACTCCTTACCTTCTAATCACAATGCTTGGAAATAGAATTGAAAGGACATAAATGCTATGCAATGTAATGTAATGTAAACACTAAGTTAATTCAAAGGGTTTCTGGTGTGAACATCAAGGTGAAGATTTCAAAGATGACACGCTTCCATTTTCTACCTCCTAGTCCACTTACCGTTAGAGATCCATTTTGTGTGCTGGGTGAGTTGCTACTCTGCTCTCCGTGGGCTTGCGTACTTGCGTAGAGTGTCAGGTTATGCTCACTGGTCTGGCCGGCATAGTCCTGAGTGTGTGGCACTCCATATTCTGTGGGGATTCCGTTCTGTGGAGGTGGTGGAAATGGGATGGTGGTAAAAGGCTGAACCATTGCGTCAGGAGTTGTTGTTGGCTCCTGGTTACCCTTTAAGAAACAGTGAGAAAAAGAAAATGAGAAAATATAACTTTAAATTCTCATTATATAATTATTTTTAAGGTGAGTATAAAAAAATTCTCTGAATACTACCTCATTGCTCAGGTTAAATAACATTTACTGTCTCAGGTTGAGGGGAAATACTGCCATGTGTGTACGTGTACACACACACACACACACACACACACAGAGATATATGTAGACACACAAACACACACCCAACTTTGGTCAATTTGTGGTTACTAGACAGATCCATGACTATATTAAAATTGACTACTTACCAAAGGGTCAAAAGTTTTCCTTTAAGACAAGTTTTTAAACAATGCTAGAAAATTTCTCACACAAAATAAGTTATAAGAGTTTGTGCTATTAGTATTTTCTTTAGGGCACTCACTATTTCCTTAGTGATTTCTTAGGGAGAAACAAATTACTTTCATTAAATTAAAATTCATAGCAGCAGTAGGTAGAATGACATTATAAATGAAATTCTCAAAACCAAACAGAGATCTCCTGATTTTAAGATAAAGTATATTATTAAAAAATTAATCTTTGGCTTTCAAGGTACAAATTTATTTAAGTCTTGGCTACTAGGTTAATGATAATGATAATAATAATAAGAAGAAGAACTTTCCTTAAATTAGAAATATACAAAAAACTTCCCAGACAAAAAAACTTGAAAGTTCCCCATAATCACTGCCAGCACTATCAGGTTACAACACAGCAGGACTCCTCTCCACATGCTATCTCGTCCCAGATACTTGCTTGGGATTCAGTGTGATATTTGAAATATCAGTAGAGAATAAGCAGTAACTACAGGAAACTACCAGAAGCCATTAAGTTCTTCTCTTACTTCTGTTCAAGTTTATATACAAAAGAAGTTTAAATCTTGTGTAACAGATTTGGCAAAGCTCTCCCTTCTCAACAACTCACCTCCCAACTTCCCATTTTATTCCATGAAAAGCAAAGTGACTGTTTTACTGAAGATATGCAAGTCTGCAGTGTTGAGTCACTGTCCTTCTGGAAGTCGTTGGCAGAGATGACTTCAAAATGTTAGTAGTGTGATAAACGTCACCACCACCCCTCCATATTTTAGACATCAAATCATTAGGGATTAAAGAAAATAAGGGTTTATGTCCTACTCATGGGCATCACTTCCTTCAAACAAGGACGTAATTATTCTTTCTCTCTCAGTCCTAATTATCCTTCTTTCCCCTCAATTCAAAAACCGATTCTCACCTGACCTGTGGTGGCGCAGTGGATAAAGCGTCGACCTGGAACGCTGAGGTCGCCAGTTCGAAACCCTGGGCTTGCCCAGTCAAGGCACATATGGGAGTTGATGCTTCCTGCTCCTCCCCCCTCTCCCCCCTTCTCTAAAGTGAATAAATAAAACCTTAAAAAAAAAAAGGAAAAAACCCGATTCTCTGCTAACTGAGACGACAGGTAATTGAACTTTCAGGAGCATTTTCTAAACCTCATGCCATGTTTTCCACATTAACTTGATGGCCATTAGAACTATCTCAAACAAAATGCATTCAGAGCTGCAGAAAGATCTCATGCTATTTTTAAAGGAAGGGTCAACCATCATTACTACAATCAATTATTCTGCATAAAATAAAACAATAAATCTACAAAGGCTATTTTAAATGGAGAAATATGTGATCATGGATTGGAAAGCTTGATATTCTTAAAATATCATGTGCCCCAAACTCCACAAACCCAAACAAAAACTCAGCATGTGTTTTTGCAGAAATTGACAAGCTATTATTAAAATTGATATGAAAATGCAAAGGACCTAGAATAGCCAAACCAATTTTGGAAAATAACAAAATATTGGAGGACTCACAACCTGACTTCAAGATTTATTATAAAGCTATGGTAATCAAAACAGTATGGCACTGGGCTCTGGCCGATTGGCTCAGTGGTAGAGCATCGGCCTGGCGTACAGGAGTCCCGGGTTCGATTCCCAGCCAGGGCACACAGAAGAAGCGCCCATCTGCTTCTCCACCCCTCCCCCTCTCCTTTCTCTCTGTCTTTCTCTTCCCCTCCGCAGTCAAGGCTCCATTGGAGCAAAGTTGGCCCGGGTGCTGGGGATGGCTTTATGGCCTCTACCTCAGGCGATAGAATGGCTCTGGTTGCAGCAGAGCAAGCCCCAGATGGGCAGAGCATCGCCCCCTGGTGGGCATGCCGGGTGGATCCCAGTAGGGCACATGCGGGAGTCTGTCTGACTGCCTCCCCATTTCCAACTTCAGAAAAAAAAAAAACAACCCACAAAAAACAGTATGGCACTGGCTTACAGACAAATAGGTAAATGAGACAGAAAACAGAGACAGACACATGTATATAAGTCCATATAAAGCATCAAATCAATTCAATGGGGGAAAGGAAAGCTTTTTGGAGAAATGAAAAATTGGGCCCTGGCTGGCTGGCTCAGTGGTAGAGCATAGGCCTGGCGTGTGGAAGTCCTGGGCTCGATTCCCGGTCAAGGCACACAGGAGAAGCACCCATCTGCTTCTCCACCCTTCTCCCTCTCTTTCCTCTCTATCTCTTTCTTCTCCTCCCACAGCCAAGGCTCCATTGGAACAAAGCTGGCCTGGGTGCTGAGGAAGGTTCCATGGCCTCTGCCTCAGGTGCTAGAATGGCTCTGGTTGCAGCAGAGCAAGACCCCAGATGGGCAGAGCATCGCCCTCTGGTGGGCATGTTGGGTGGATCCTGGTTGGGCACATATGGGAGTCTGACTGCCTCCCCACTTCTAAGTTTGGAAAAATACAATAAAAATAAATAAATAAGTAAATTTGAATACTCAATGGAAATAAACATCAACTTTTATCCCATACATGCAAAAGTTAACAAGAGCTAAATTTAACAGCTAAAACTATAAAACTTTTAGAGGGAAAATAGGAAAATCTTCACAACTTCATAATAAACAAAAAATTCTTGGGACACAAACAGTAAGAGCTATTAAAGATAAAGTTGATAAATTGAACTTCATAAAAAATTTTAAAACTTCTGCTTTTTGAAAGACAACATTAAGATAATAAAAAGATAAGGCAGAGACTGGGAGCAGCATTCACAATATATACACCTGACAAAGGACACATGTTGAAGAAGCTATCAAAAACTGTAAGAAATCATAATGAAGGCAAAGTATTTCTTTAAAAATGGGCTAATGAGTTTGACAGCTCCCGCAGAAAGGTATTCCAATGGGCAGAAAATATGTGAATGCGAGGCTCAAGAACATATGTTCATCAGGGATATGAAATTAAATTCAAATAATACCATTTTACCCTCGAATGCCTAAAAGACTGAAAACACCAAATACTAACAAAGATAGGTAACAAGAACTTCACATTGCTCATCAAAGTATAAAATGGCATATCTTCTTTATGGGACTGTTTTGCACTTTTCCTTTTTATAAAGTTAAAATACTATTTTTATTACCCAAAAGAAATAAAAGCATAAGTGCATATAAACACTTCTACAACAATGTTCATGAAAGCCTTTTTCAGAATAGCTCCAAACTGAGATTGTACTGAAATCAACAGGAAAACAGATAAATCATAATCTATTCATAAAATGAAATGCTACCCAGCAAAAAAAGAAAAAGAAAAAGGAACTAACAACATGGATAAATATTAACATTGCACTTAATTAAAAAAAGCAGACTAAAAAAACCCATACTGTATACTGTTTAATTCCCAGCCCTGACCGGTTGGCTCAGTGGTAGAGTGTCGGCCTGGCATGCAAGGAGTCCCGGGTTTGATTCCCAGCCAGGGCACACAGGAGAAGCGCCCATCTGCTTCTCCACCCACCCCTCTCCTTCCTCTCTCTCTCTCTCTCTCCCTCTCCTGCAGCCAAGGCTCCATTGGAGCAAAGTTGGCCTGGGCGCTAAGGATGGCTCCATGGCCTCTGCCTCAGGTACTAGAATGGCTCTGGTTGCAACGAGCATCGCCCCCTGGTGGGCAGAGCATCGCCCCCTGGTGGGCATGCTGGGTGGATCCCAGTAGGGCGCATGCGGGAGTCTGTCTGACTGCCTCCCCGTTTCCAACTTCAGGAAAAATAAATAAATAAATAAAATAAAAAGTTGATTATAATTCCATTTACATGAAGTGTAAAATAGCCAGAACAGCCCTGACCAGGTCGCCCAGTGGATAAAGCGCTATCCCAGGAAGCCGAGGTAGCAGGTTTGATCCCTGGTTAGCGCACGTGTGAGAAGCAATCAATTAGAGCACAACTAAATGGAGCTAAGTGAAATGGCGAGTTGATGTTTCTCTCTCAAATCAGTGGAAAATTTTTTTTAAAAATCTGAGTAACTCAGTAAATTAAAAAAAAAAGTAATAGCAAGAACAGAGAAAACCAATCTGTGGTAACAGAAATAAAAAAGTAGTTGTCTCTTTTTTTGTAGGGGGGAGTGTTGATGAAAATTGGGTGCTGTGGAATATTCTAGGTCTAGGATGGTGGAAATGTTATATTACGGCTGGTGGTATCAAACTGTTCAAATTCATTAAACTGAACATTTGGTAAATATGTTGTTATATTAATTTTAACAAAAAAATAAGAATACAAGCCACCGGCAACCAACCATCTGTTAAGTTGTGAAACATTTGTCTTTACTTTTAAAAATTAGAAGATAATTATACTCATCACTATTGATACTAATACATACATTAAGATAATAAAAATAAAATGAAGATAAAAATAACAAAGAAACAAGTTATCCTTACAAATATGGCTCTATACTTAGAAAAGCCAAAAGAATTAACTACAGACTAATAGACCTAATATTAAAAATTAACTATTTAAAAAACTAGCAATAACCAGTTATTCAAAAGAGAAACAATATTTACATGATAATATAAAACATACTATATATATAATACTAAAAATACCCAAATAAATAAAAAGATATATTTTGCTTTTGGAGAAATACTTAATATATTAATATCAATCCTTCCCAAAATAAAATGTATATATAATGTCTTTCCAATCAGAAGCAAATGTGTATGGAGAAGAAACTAGGACTAAATACTTTTCTAATTTGTATATGAAAAACAACTAGGACAGTTTGGAAAACAAAAAACTATGAAGTGTGCCATGCTTGCTCATGTAACACAACTTGCCATGAAACTGTGATCAAACAGTAATAATATACAAAGATATTAATGGAACAATCATAATCCTAAAAAAGATTCAAGTTTACATGAAAACTTAATTTAAGATAAAGGTAGCATTTCAATTCAGTGGGGAGGTGGGGAAGGCTGGTTTTTGTAAAATTTGGGTACATACCAGAAAGAAAATAAAATGAGCACTCTCTCCAGCTTATAGAACATTCCAAAAAAAAAAAAAAAAAAAAAAAATTCCAGAATAAAACCTAATACAACTAAAAGTATAAAAATACAAAAAACCTGAATAATTCATAGAAGATGAAATACAAATGGTTGATACAGTAAACATGCCCAATCCCAGTAACAAATGGAAATACATATTAACAGCAAAATAAGCACAATTTTGTCATAATCAACAAAAAATTTTAAAGTTTTATTGAGGTGTAACTGGAATACTATAAATTGCAACTATTTATAGTGTACAATTTGGTCATTTTGTCATATATGTATACATTTCATATGTACATAGATGAAATAATCACAATCAAACAGTAAACACACCTATCCAACCCCAAGTTCCCTTGTACTCCTAATAATAAGCATGTATTGCTTTTGTAATAAAGCCTACAAAGTTTTCAATATGAAAATGAAGAGAAAAATGTAATCAATAAGAGGAAGCCAATATGCTGAAGTGTTGAATTATTGTGCTATTCTTAAGAAAATGATAGTGACACGACCCAGAGATAAAGATTCATAACAATCTTTCATTTTAAAGTTACCTAGCATCAAAACTCAGCAGTCTCCAGTGTCCAAGAACCATTTCTACATGGTACTAGGTTTGCTTTACATAAAAATCTCCACTTTGTTTCATTCTTAGAAATTATGCTACGAAAACCGTAAATTTTTACCCACATTTTTAGGAAAATGTCTGTCTTTGTCACCCATTACTTTCGTTATCTTAAAGGGTTATGTATTGTAGATGACTTCTCCATAGCTATTCTGGGCATCCTATGAGGATAATAAAATAATTCTCTTCTATTTCAAATTATTCAGTGCTATACCTACCTACCCATCTACCCACCTACATACCTACTTGATCACAGGCATGTAGCAGGATGCTTCAGAAGCCCTCACAGGATTTATTAGTCTTTAGACAGCTATGAAGAGAAGATTCAAATTTGGGTAAATTGGTGAATGAAAGAGAACAAGAACACCAAAGGTATCCACAGATCTACACTCCAACTCTAGGCAGAAATATAGTCTTAAAGGACAGAGGGATGGTCCACTAAAATGATCAGTAAAGGCTAACAGCCACTCCTTCCCAGTTATGAATTACATGGACAGGGGACTTCAAATGCTCTACCTGGCCTCCTCTCACTGTCTCTGTTCCTGCAGCCTCCCTCCACTCCCCACCCCAGCCCTGCTGGGAGTGATACTCTAACATACTTGCACACAATATTAACGCTCCCACAGGGGTAGTCTTGACAAAGCTGGCTCAGTCAACTGAATAAACATATCAATTAGCAGTGGGAGATGAGGGAAGAAAGGTAAAAACATTCTGTAGGGTCCACTTGTAGCCTCAGTACTATATGTTTAAAGGAGATGCAAGAGAGAAAAGAAGGGAGGTTAAGAAGCAATTCTTGGTAGATTATTTTGTTACTTATAGGAATGTTTTTTACTTTTCTTTATTTTAAAAAGATTTTATTTATTCATTTTAGAGAGAGGAAAGAGAGAGAGGAGAGAGAGAGAAAGGAGAGGAAGGAGTGGAAGCATCAACTTGTAGTAGATGCTTATTGTGTGTTCCTTGACTAGGCAAGTCGGGGGTTTTGACCCGGTGACCTCAGTATTCCAGGTTGACACTTGATCCACTGCACCACCACAGGTCAGGCATGTTTTTTATGTTTGTTAAACAAAAACAATCATTATACATACTAAAGAAATAGGCCTGACCTGTGGTGGCGCAGTGGGATAAAGCGTTGACCTGGGTGTGCTGAGGTTGCCAGTTCAAAACCCTGGGCTTGCCTGGTCAAGGCACATATGGGAGTTGATGCTTCCAGCTCCTCCCCCCTTCTCTCTCTCTCCCTCTCCTCTCTAAAATGAATTAAAAAAAAAAGAAATAAATTTCGGATAAGATTTAAATCTTAATTTTTAATCACTTAATAAAATAAGTGATTTCTTATTTTATCTCAAACTCTTTGCAATGTCTGAAAAATTTCCCAAGTATTTATTATTACTATAAATGTTAAATGGTTGTTGATTTCTATTAAATTTCCAGATCATGTTTCAGAGTTATAAGTTTAGAAGACAAGCATTATAGCCCTCAGCAAACTATGAGATCACAGTTCACATGATTATTTCTAGGCAAGAATAATTTATCTATGCATTTGTATGAAAATGTTTTGTGGGGAGTTCTTTTTTTTTTAGGTGAGAGGAGGGGAGATAGTGAGGCAGAGTCTTGCATGCACCCCAAGAGGGATGCACCCAGAGACTCCATCTGGGACCAATGCTGGAGTAACAAGCTATTTTTAGCATATGAGGCTAATGTGCTCGAACAGAGCTATCCTCAATGCCTAGGGCCAGCTCGAACCAATAGAGCCACTGGCTTGTGGAGGGGAAGAGGGAGATGAGGGAAGGAGGGAAGTGGGGAGAAACAGATGGTCACTTTTTCTGTGTGCCCTTACCAGGAATCTAACCTGGGACATCCACAGGCCAGGTCAAAGCTCTATGCACCGAGCCACCAACCAAGGCCAAAAATTTTTTGTTTTTAATACCACAGACTAAGCAGCTTAAGTGTCTCTCATCTGAGAAAATTATTTTTTTTTATTTTTAAAACTTTTTTTTTTAAGATTTCTTTTTTTTTTATTTTTATTTTTTATTCATTTTAGAGAGGAGAGAGAAAGGGAGAGAGAGAGACAGAGAGGGAGAGAGAGAGGAGAAGAGACAGAGAAAGAAGGTAGGGAGGAGCTGGAAGCATCAACTCCCATATGTGCCTTGACCAGGCAAGCCCAGGGTTTTGAACCGGCGACCTCAGCATTTCCAGGTCGACGCTTTATCCACTGCGCCACCACAGGTCAGGCTGAGAAAATTAATTATTAACTAATATCTACTATGGGTGCACAACCGCAGTAGGCATTGAAGACATCATAACAAAAGGCAGAAATATGCCTCTCAGGAGTCAACAGTCACATTAGGGAGGTGACTGCAAACATGCAAAACTTCAGTAGGTATGAGTACTGAATTGATGACACAAAGATTTACTACTCCCCACTAAATACATTCTGAACTCCTCCAGGCCCTCCTGCACCTGGACCAGCAGCTTACGCGTATCTAGCAACACACTAAGCACTTTATACTGTATATAGATTAATTCATTGAATTCTCACAACCCTATAAAGGAGATATTCCTATTATTCTCCTTTTACAGATAAAGAAACTGACATTTTAAAAGGTTAAGTATCTTATCAAAAATCATTCAGCTAGTAATTAGCATGAGCAGATTCAAATCCAAATCCAAACAATTTTAAAGCCCTGGCTCCTAGTCACTACTCCAGGGGGCACCTCGAGTGGGGTCTTTAACCAATTTTCTCCCAGTCATATCATACACAACCCAACCCTAATTGTTACAATTGAATGCTCTGCAAATGTGGTGCTTTCCCAAACACAGCCAGACTGCTACAACAGGAATCCATGTCCTTCTCCGCACTGCATCCTCTATCACAGTGGCAGTCAACCTGGTCCCTACTGCCCACTAGTGGGAGTTCCAGCTTTCATGATGGGCGGTAGGGGAGCAACCAAAGTATAAATAAAAAGATAGATTTAACTAGAGTAAGTTGTTTTATAAAGATTTATTCTGCCAAACTTAGCGAAAATCCGACATAAAGTACTTGGTAAGTAATTATTATTTTATGCTTTAACTTTCTGTAACTCTGCTTTATAAATTTTATAAAGTAAAGTTACTTCCCTACTTTATAAATAAATCACCATTACTGTGGAACCGGTGGGTGGTTAGAAAATTTTACTACTAACAGAGATACAAAAGTGGGCGGTAGGTATAAAAAGGTTGACTACCCCTGCTCTATCAAGAATATTCATGTATAACAAAAAACCTAGCTGGCCATAAAGGATCAACTCAAATACTCCCTTCTCCATGAAGCTAGTCCTAGAAAGGAATTATGGTAGAAAGCAGGGCTCAGCACCTGTCCTGTAAAGGACCAGAAAGTAGTATTTTGGGCCTTGCAGGCCATATGGTCTCTGATGCAACTACCCGACTCTGTTATTATAACAGCAAAGCAGCCACAGATGTCTTTTTCCTTTAAATCACATATAGTAACTAACAGAGGTGATACATTATCATACATGGTCTTTTGGTGTACAATGTAAAATATGCTAAAAGTCTGCATTCTAAATTCAAATATACTATCACTACACAGTTCCCATCTAAAAGGAAAAATGTATACCCCAAGGACCAAGTCTCAGCCCCTTTATCGGTCTATTCCCTCACCCACCTTCACGTAGTTTTAAGGTATAACCATGTCCTTTCTCCCAAGCTTTCCTGGGAGCTAAAGTATGAGCCTGAAAGACAGGTCGGAGTTAAATCCTAACTATACCTCTTACCAGATATGAATAAACTATTTACTTAACCCTTTCCAGCCTGTTTCTTCATCTGCACAAGGATTGTTTACTTCAGAGAATTGTTGCGAGGATTAAATGAGAGCAAATGAAATCCATTAATCTGGTACCAGCCATCCTAATTAATTAAGTTTTTTTCCTTGCTTCTAAGTCTTTCAGGTGCACACTTCCAACTCAGACCGGATCCTTCCACCCTCACTGTTGCACTAACATTACAAACTGCCATGTCTAAAAAGTCAATTTATTGCCTTCTTATTTCTGTTGATTGAATTAACCATTTTTTCCAGTCAACTAGACTTATTTGAAATTTCTCCCTTATCCTTTGTAGTATTTGCTCTATATACTGCTTGGAGTAAATGAGTCTGCTCTGTTACTGTTCCTTTTTCTTTTTTTTTCTTTTCTTTTTAAAAGAGATAGCAAAAGAGAGAGAGGGAGGAGAGATGAGAAGTATCAACCCATAGTTGATTCACTTTAGTTGTTCATTGATTGCTTCTCACATGTGCCTTCATGGGAGCGGGGGACTCAGCCCAGCCAGTGACCCCTTGTTCAAGCTAGTAACCTTGGGCTTCAAGCCAGTGAGCTTTGGGCTCAAGCCAGCAACCTCGGGATCAGGTCAATGATCCCCACACTCAAGTTGGTGACCTCGGGGTTTCAAACCAGGGACCTTAGTGTCCCAGATCGACACTCTATCCACTGCACTACCACTGGTCAGGTTTGTTATTGTTTCTTAAGCACAACCTGTGCCTACTTAATTATTCTGAATATTACTTAATTACTCACTGACATTTAAGCATCTACAACATGCTAGCTGTAGGAAGGGAGGGAAGACAAAAAGCAAAATTAAGACTTTATTACCCTAACCGGTTGGCTCAGTGGTAGAGC
The DNA here is from genome assembly GCF_036850995.1 of Saccopteryx leptura. Lineage (NCBI taxonomy): Eukaryota > Metazoa > Chordata > Mammalia > Chiroptera > Emballonuridae > Saccopteryx > Saccopteryx leptura. The sequence goes on from NC_089503.1 coordinate 308,273,559, forward strand.
GTCGGCCTCGCGTGTGGAAGTCCCGGGTTCAATTCCTGGCCAGGGCACACAAGAGAAGCACCTGTCTGCTTCTCCACCCTTCCCCCTTTCCTTTCTCTCTATCTCTCTCTTCCCTTTCTGCAGCCAAGGCTCCACTGAAGCAAAGTTGGCCCAGGAGCTGAGAATGACTCAGTGGCCTCTGCCTCAGGAGCTAGAATGGCTCTGGTTGCAACACAGCAACCCCCCCCCCCCATGGGCAGAGCATGATCCCCTAGTACAGCGGTTCTCCCAACCTGTGGGTCGCGACCCCGGCGGGGGTCAAACGACCAAAACACAGGAGTTGCCTAAAGCCATCAGAAAATACATATTTCCGATGGCTTTAGCCGCTGAGAAGCTACGCTACTGTCTGCAGCAGCACTATTCAGCTTGAATGCACGCCGTTATGGACGTGCGTTCCAAACTCAATGCCTGCGGTCATGCGCAGACATCATCGCATCATCTGTCCAGGGCCTAAGGGGCGGGGGAGGCAGGGGGAACGCTCCACAGTCCATAGCAGCGCGGCTGCTCCATAGCAGCGCATTACGTGTGCCCGGCGCTTGCTGATGTCATCAGTGGGCGGGTGCAGCAAGGGCCGGAGGACAGAAGCCTAGGAGGTGGAGAGGCAAGAGGCGGAGAGCCAAGAAAGCCTGTGAGACAGCCTGCTCGTGTAAAAAAGGTTAATAATGTAAAAACAGTACACACACCATACACACAATACTGTGTAAGTGTAAGGTGCTTTCTGTGTATTCATTACACAGTACACAAAGCAGCTTACACTTACACAAAGCACCATGCATTTACACAGTGTGAACTACATCAGTCTTATACTATAAGAGACCACTATAAGATGTAGTTCACACTGTTCCTCAATGTATAATTATCTCCCATATCTCCCACTATTTTCCCATATTCTGAATGAGGAAACTGCTGAAATCAGCGGTTTCCAGCATTGAATCCGCCTCCTATTGATTTCATCGGGAGTGCAGCGGATTTTGTGGAAGAGAGCTCCCAAGAATCTCGGGTTACCACACAATCCGCTGCAGCCTCCTTTTGATTTCAATAAGAGGCGGAGAAATGACAGTTCTGACACATTTCTTCCTCTCCTATTCAAGTCAATGGGAGGCCGCAGCAGATTCCACTCAAATATAGAGCATGTTGCTTAATTTTTTCCACGCTAGAACTTTTCCTAGAGCAGAAAAATTCCAAAGGTGGAATCCGCCACCCCCAATAGACTGAAAGAGGCCTCACACTGAGGAATCATCTGTGCGGATTCTGCAGTGTAAAAGATCTGCCTCCTACCTCTTTCTAATTACCCAGAGAAAAGCCAGCCTGACCTCTCTCCTGAGGCTGAGTATTGCCATCTCAAAGCAATAAATATTTAAACAGAAAAAGACATATTTCAAAACAAAGTCATTCAAATTAACAGTCTATTAGGTTAAAAATGACGAACCCTGTAATACTTTTAATGTTTCTAACCTCTTAAAAGCTCTTTCATTATATCTCCTTAAAGCAGTACTTAGAACCTTAGACACCCACGAATCATGCTTTCCACCAGTAATAAGAGACAAAAGACACTCTGGGTCTGCTATCTGCTTCCTTGGAAATAAAAGGCCCCACCTACAATTAGTGACTGGCTGTCCATTCTATTCAATGTAATTGTTGACTTATATAATGCACAAATAATATCCTTTTTCTCAAACTTCTCATTACAATTAAAAAAAAATTTTTCATAAATAACTTTGCATTTTGTATATGTTAAATGGGAATATACTTGATCACAACCATAACTCAGTTTCAGAATAAAACAATAGCAAGATTTTGTAGTGCCTGCTGAATCATAAAATATTTCATTATTCTTCATAGATTTTATACTGGTTGTCCTATGATAGTCCACTTCTTTAAAATGAATGATTCAGATGATACATAGTAATAGACAAAATGTTCCCTATGCCTATCCCAGAACATAACTAACTGCATTTTGTCGGAACCACAGTTACATGGTGGTTGATATCACAAGTAAAACCCTGAAAGTGTATCAGGGTCTGAATCATACATATCCTCACCAAAGGATATGCATATAATAGCAGATCTTCAAATGCTTGCTAAATTGAATTAACTACGTAGTTGAATATCTGCTTCTAAAGTAGAAGGTCTGTAAAAAATAAAAAAAGAAACCTTTCAACAGTTTTAGGAACTCTGCTGAAAGCTTACCACAATATAGTGACTCATAAATATTTATCACAGGAAATGAGTTATTACAGTTCTATTAGAACATGTATTAATTGAGAGGCTGCATGTGACAGTTCATGTGTACTATGGACAGTGTAAACATACAGAGTCTCTGCTTTCAACAACTCTCATCCAAAAGAATCTTTCTTTTAATAATTCTCCTTTCTTCTAACTTCACCTCAACATAATCAATTTTCCAAGCACCTGATAGAATGATACTTCTAAAGTAAAATTTAAATCAGATATTGTTAATCTTCAATTCTTGCCATCAAATACTTATTGAATACTTGTCATGTTTAGAAACTTTGTTCTAGATGCTGCAGAAAGAACAGTGATTAAAAAGACAAAGTTCTTCTCCTTCTGGAGTTTGCATTCTAGTAGGGAGAGACAGACAGTAAAAAGGCAAAACCCAAGAAACAGATGGTACACAATGGAGAAAAATATAACAAGAAAGAGGGCACATGAGTACAAGGGTTAGAGGGACAGAGGACCAGTATTTGATACAGGGTGATCAGGACAGGCAATATTTGAGCAGACACCTAAAGAAATTAAGCAAGCAAGCTATATGTCCACTTGGGGGAAGAACGCTCCACAATACAAAAAATTTGTATTGTGGAATACAAATGTGAAGGCTCAGAGGTGAAAACATGCTCAGATTACTCTAGGAACTAGCAATAACAGGCCCATAGGACTGAACTGGAATAAGCAAGGAACAGAGTGGCAGGGGATGGAGAAAGGTGGTAGTGGCAAAGAGCCACGTCGGGTAGCAATCTTACAAAACTTAAGCCATTGCAGACATGTGGGCCATTACTCCCCTGTGAGAGTTTTGAACAGAGAAGAGCAGTGGTCGAATTTAGGTTTTAATGGATCACTCTGTGAAGGCAGGCAGACCAGTTATGCCACCACAATATCCCAACTGAGAGATGACAGTGGGCTCGGCCCATTTGGTACTCTTAGGTACAGTATATCAAAATCATGGAAGACACCTTGTGTGATTTCACCTTCAGTTTCTTTGCACCTGCTATTCTTTCTGTGTAGAAAGCCTTTCTCCTTTCTACCCATTTGGTTAACTTGTACATAATAATCTTTAATATATAGTTTGATCATCTGTTCCCTGAAGTTTCTCTGATTCACCCAAAAAGGAAAAAATAACTCCCCCCTCTTACCCACCCTTGAACCTAACACCTAACTCTATTATAGCACTTCTAGTCTATTACAATTATTTATTTAAATATCTGTTGCCTCTATAGAATATGGACTTTTTGAGGGATGGCAACTGTCCAGAACTAATTCATCTTTGTAGCCTCAGTGACTGCCTTAAAAATATTCACTACATATTTCTTCAAGGAAATAAAGAACCCAGTACAACCCAGCAGAGTATATAAATAACTACAATCAAAATTTTGTTATTTTTTGAAAGCTGTAACCAAATTAGTACAAGAGACCAAAATTCAGCACAGGGAAACAAAGGTGACATAAGAAGGGAAGCCAGAGATCTGTGAGAACACTGCACACTCTACAGGAACTTATACAAGATGAGGGATACAGGAGAAACAGAGGAAAGTGGTTTAGGGGTATTAGAGACAACGCAAAGGTAGAATAGCAGAGCCTGGCAAAGCTCATGGAGGAGTAGACACTCTTAGATTTCAGCCCCAGGGGATGTATGATAATGGGACATAACGCAAGGATGGGTGGAAAAGGAGAAAAAAATAATTCTAGAAGTTCCATGTCCTATTTTCTTACAAAAGATTATCTTGATATAAACTACTAATGAGGTTTTATCTTTCAATATTTGAAATTCATTTTTTTCAAAAGCATTCTAAAAGTACTTTGATAATTATTTCTAGGCTGTTTTTGGTAATGAGTTTTTCCTTTATGATTTAATTTTTATTTTGTATCAAATTTAATACATGTAAATGATAGTAAATCAAATAGGTAAAAAATAGCTCATGATCAGAGCAGAGGTCTCCTACCCTGCCCTTAGCCCTCTTGGGAGTGACACTCTTTTAATAGTTTCTTAAAAGGCATAGATCCTAAGGCTACAGGCTGCCACTAAGGGTTACTGACTCTTCTCACAGTTCTAGGCTTAGATGGCATGTCCCTCTGTAGATCTGTGTACAGAGTGTAGGACCTGGCCTTCCCCTGAGGCAGGCCTCTGAAGGGGTCAAGAGCATTAACTGTATGGTCAACTTTGATCAACGGGAGGAGCAGGAGATGAGAGGAAGCTCTGGCCAGCCTTTCTTCCTTGTTTTTACTCCCTTTTCCCCAGCCCTGCATTACCTGAGATTGTACTTCCCCACAGTGTCAGCAAGTGACATTTTGTCTCAGGCTCTATTTTCTGGGGAATGTGGGTTAGGGAAGTCATCTGTGTCTTATCTTATATTTTCCATCTTCCTGTTTTAAAGCTCTACATTTTGGGGGACATTTTAACCTTGATTTTCTATTCTTCCATGGTGTGTCATCTTTTGACAATCATATTCTTAATCTCTAATCTCCTTCATTTTAAAAAAGATTTTATTTATTCATTTTAGGAGAGGGAGAGAGAGAGAGAGAGAGAGAAGGGGGGGAATATCAGAAAGCATCAACTCCCATATGTTCCTTGACCAGGCAAGCCCAGGGTTTTGAACCAGCGACCTCAGCATTTCCAGGTTGATGCTTTATCCACAGCGCCACCACAGGTCAGGCTCTAACCTTCTTCTCATTTATATGTTCTCAAATCATTCCCATTTTCATTCATTATAGTCACTACTGGTTTTATGAATGTATTATCTTCTTGAATCTGACTATATTAGTTGGACAGCTTCTTTAAATTTTCCTCTGTGCTCTGGATTATGTTTCCTCTAGGGTCAGGTTTTCTACCTGTTTCTTCTGGTCTCTTTCATGTTGAAAGATCCTCTAGTATGACTAATGATGCCCATGTACCAGTGACCCAGGTATAAGGACTAGATTAGCTGCAGTGGTTCCTCCACTACTGCAGAAGTAAATGCTTTCTGATTCAAGTTTTAACTGGAACTCGTAACATGAGATAAGAAAAAGCATGGCAACTGACAAGCTTCATTTAATTTATTTGTTTAATTATTTACTGAGAGAAGCAGAAATGTCAATTTGTTGTTCCACTCTTTTATACAGTCACTGATTAATTCTTGTGTGTGCCTTGATTGGGTTCATAACAAACCCTCAACCTTGGCATACTGGGATGATGTGCTCATCAACTGAGCTACATGCCAGGGCCAACCTTCATTTTAATGTGAGCTGCTAGCAAAGTGTGAAATGATCCCCTCCCACATCCCCAAATATCAGACTAAAGGAAGGGGTGCCGAAATCTAATACAAAAAGAATTAAGGTTCCCCATACATTTTTATCAACTTTTTTCAAGTCAAACAATTTGGGGTTTTTGTTCTTCCTTTTTTCATGCAGAGAAAGGGGGCAGCCCAGTAAATCCTGGCTCCTTTCATTGGGAAGGGATTGAAAAGGCCAAGAAATTGAGTTATCCCCTATATAATGCACAGAGAATTCCTGAGTTCTATCCCTTCTTCACTGCTGCTCTGAACCCGAGCTCTGAGGCTTGTTCACTGGGCAGGCTGGTTCCCACACCACTAGCAGCCTCCTTGAACAGTCAGGCTTTAGCGCCTCTATCTCATCCATCAATTGGTTCCCATTTGCTTTAACTTTCCCTACAATTTATTTAAATCTCTTGTTTATTAGTAATAGCACCCATCGCCCTTTTTTATTTGCTGCTACAGCTTTATTTCTCTTTGTGCTTCTATATTTATGTCAGTGGGTCTCTCTCACAAGAGACAAGTAAAAAGATCATTTTGACCCAGAAGTCATGATTTTCTGCAAAACATTTCAACCTTATGTAAGCTCTAGAATTCCAAGTTCCTTTTTAATTTTGAGGAAAAAAAATGAGTTAATAAACGTCTATGTTTCTTTAAAATAAACTTTTAACAACACTAAGAGTTATTAAAGCAAATTAGAAAAGCTTAAAGGAAAATGAAAAGTGTTAATACAATTCTTGAAATAGCTTTTGTACTTAACACTTTAATTAGATACATTTTGATTACAGGAAGCAAAGCAAAACAAACCAGATATGTTCAGAACTAAATGTGTTTGTAATCATAGTCCAAGTGCTACCTACACGTGCATCCAGCACTGCGTTAAACATTACTCTAAGTCCTGACAAATACAAAAGACTTTCAAGTGTGTAATCATTTGATTTATTTGAAAATAAATCAAAATGAAAATAAAGTATTTACCAATCAGAATGTCTAACTCTTCATACCCTTTCTTCTTCATGAGTGCACTGGGTCAAAATCAGACCCCAGTCTAAGGAAAGGAAAACATTTCCTGTTACCCCATTGATCTCTAACACATGGATCAATAAGGCCTGCCACGGACTCTGACCCTTCAGTCAGGAATGGCAATGAGATATAAACTAGTGACTACAGTACATAATCCTTTACATCACAATGAGACAAATAAACCTAAAAGAAATCAGAGTCTTATGTCGAGAGAAGTCATAAAGAAGCTATCATAAAGGAGATGTTATTACAGAACAGGAAAACCTGCCTCATAATAATGAAGGATATCCAACTTGAAAAAGGTGGTATGCAGAAAGTCTAAGAACAGAGCTCTAAAATCAGCTCCTAAAGCACTAAAAGAAGCTGTCTGTACTTTTAATGGCTGCTTAGTAACAAAGCATCCCCAATTTCACTCCACATTTCCTATCAGCTTCAGGTGCTAAAAATAGCTTGGATTTGAGCATCAGCCCTAGATGGGGTTGCCAGGTAGATCCTGGTCAGGGCACATGTGGGCATCTGCCTCACTATCTCCCTTCCTCTCTCTAAAAAAAAAAAAAAAAAGTTAAATATATATTATTGCCTGTATTCTTCATTATTATAACTTAATGTAATGGCTAATACCCCCCCCCCCAAATATGGGGTAGAAATAGCATAAACTTGAGAATAAGATAAATGTGAGTTCAAACCCAGGCTTTGTCACAATTGCAGCTGTATGACTCTGGACAAGTCAACCTCCCATTATCTTTTTTATTTATATTTTTAATCTGTAAAATGAGAAGGACAACTACCGAATGAGTTGTTTATAAGAATTAATTAGCTGTGATACTGTATACAAAATTCTTTGTTTCTGGCATAAAAAAAGTGGTAAGAGATAATAAGCATCATTATTGTGAAGAAAAAAGGGCAAGAGTATATATATATATATGGTCTACAGCCTGACCAGGCGGTGGTGCAATGGATAGTGCTTCGAACTGGGATACAGAGAAGAACCCAGGTTCGAAACCTCGAGGTTGCCAGCTTGAGCGCGGGCTCATCTGGTTTGAGAAAGGCTCACCAGCTTGAGCCCAGGTCGCTGGCTTGAGCAAGGGATCACTTGATCTGCTGTAGCCCCCTGGTAAAGGCACAAATGAGAAAGCAGTCAATGAACAACTGAGGTGCTGTGACGAAAAACTGATGCTTCTCATCTCTCTCCTCTCCTGTCTGTCCCTATCTGTCCCTCTCTCTGTCTCACACACACACACACACACACACACAAAAAGAGTGTGTGTGTGTATGTGTGTGTATGTATATATATATATATATATATGGAGGGAGGAAGAGGGAGGGAGAGGGAGGGGGGAGAGGGAGAGAGAGGGAGAGAGAGAGAGAGAGGGAGAGAGAGAGAGAGAGAGAGAGTCCACAATAAAAACCTAACAACTGAGTTAGAACTTTAAAGTTCTTCATGTTCTTTTTCATATTAACAGTCATATCAATACAAATACAGGAGTAAAAATCACATTCTTTTTACTAAATAAAGGCTTTATTTAAAACATAGGTTAAGTGAAATTGAACCAAACAAAACATACATTCCCAGTTTCTCAAAAATGTCTACTGATTCCTCAAGAGAAAAAAAGTTAATATATATAGTTGGATGAACTTTTGGTCACAGTTGCTGTGAAATGATAACTGTGAACTTTTGGTCACAGTTGCTATACTAAGAAATGATAGTCTGGCAACCATTTTAACTGAAGTTAAGAAAGCTCTAAAGAGTGCCACCCACATTCTTTAATATTTCTGAGTGATCATGATCTTTACAGACCAAAGTGCCCCTATCATCCAAACTGTTTAAGTGAACAAACAGCACTTTGGTTTTTCTCCTTCCTTATCTGCTAGAATTGAAATGATATGCTATCCACAGGAGAAGAGAATCTTTTTCCTCTTCCACACAGACCAAAAAATCACGCTTTACTACAAAAACATGAAACTCTTTTTTGCCTGTGATCTTGTCCATGTTATTTCTGTTCAAGAATTATTTTTACCTTTAATATGATCAGTCCTAAACACTCTCTGAAACTATTGTACCACTGAATCTCATTCAATACTCCGGATTTGGTTTTAGACTCAGACAATGTCTTGCATAACTCACACACAATACAAGCCACAGCTTTCCCCTCATCTTTCTGCCTCAGCCAAACCGCCCAAACTAACTCCTCGTGGGAACTTCTAATGGTACTTTATTGATATCAGATTCACGTAATTTACCACATTCAACCTTATATTTTAACTAGTTATGCATTCTACTTCTTGAAAGAACGGTTCAACTCATTTTTTATTCATAAATTAGGAATATATTAAATGAGATACCACTTAATTTTCATTTAAAAATAAGTGGTCTCACTTCTACTTCCAATCAAGATAGAGAACGAGGACCTTTTTACCTTGCCATCTCAAACAAATAAAAATCAGGGAAAAAATACATGCAATAACAGCACTCAAGGTATTATTACACAGTAGGCAAAGAACAACAGTGATCCCTGAGACAGGAAGTGGCCAAGGTGAGCTTTACCACTGTCCCAGCTGACTGCTGGGACAAAGTTACCAGCTGTGTCACAGAGAGAGGGAAGCCAGAGCAGAGCCCAGTGGTCCCTGAAGGTTGAGAGGAGATCAAGCTAGGAGTCTAGAGAACCCAAGACCACTAGAGTTCACCCGGAAGAATACTGCAGAAGAGAAAGCTGCACAGAGAGTTCTGAAGATTTACAGAGGGTTCCCCCTCCCCCCGGACTCAGTTAAGTAATGACCACCACATATGTACAAGGCACTACCTGAGGCTGGAGCAAGGACCACCTGACAGAGCTGGAGGGAATGGTGCTAGCAGCTCAACCAGCGCCAGGAACAGAGCCTGTTTTCAACGAGAGTGGAAAATCTAAGGAGCATCAGTTAGGGTACTGAGAAGAACCTGGTCTCAACAGTGGGGAAAAATTAACCAGAGACCAAACAGCTCTGGTGGTAGCCAACAAAACTTAAAAACGAGACTCGAAAAGGTCAAACTATTTTTGTGAAATTAGCTCACGAATATCTATAGAAACTTAAAAATACCTAGCATCTTACAAGGTATTATTAACAATGTTTGGCATCCAATAAAAAATTACTAGGTATACAAAGAAGCAGAAAAAGAAATCCATAATAGTGGCGGTGGGGAGAAAATCAATCAAATGCAACTGACCCAGAACAAATAGAGATCTTAGAATTAGCAAAGAGATTAAAACATCTGTATTCCAAATGTGCAAGAAAAGTTGTATGTAAAAGAAAAAAAAAGAAATCTGGGAAACAGAAAAAAAAGAGCCATATCAAAAATCTACAGATTAAAAATATAATGTCTAAGATATTTTTTTAAAACCCACATTGGATTGCATTGGATTAATGGCAGATTATACATTACAGAAGAAAAGATTAGTACACATGATAATACCACAAGAGAGAACTATCCAAAAGGAAATACACAGAGGAGAAAAAAAAAGAGTAAAAATACAATGAACACAGAACACTAAAGTGACATGGAATGATTACAGTCTAATATACACGTGTGCTGACAGCTTTTCAAAGGTAGTATGCGAAGAATCTAACTTTTGGTCATCTTGAGTGGAAGGAAAGGGCGACAAGAAGATAGCTGTTATTTCATATACCACATTTGATATACAGGGGTGGGCAAAAGTAGGTTTAAGTTGTGAGTACACAAAACAGTTTATTTTTGTATTACTGTTGCATTATTTTCCACAGAAACAACTGTAAACCTGCTTTTGCCCACCCCTGTATGTACTATGGTTTGCCAAACCCTAAAATTTCATTGTCACCTTTCCACTTCTCTTTGCCCTGTACATACTTACTGGGGTCATACTCTTTTCCCCTCTTTCCTGACTTCCACGGACTAGAGCTCCTATGCCACTTATCCACATACCATCTTCCAGATATACACAGCTTTCCACTGGAACATCTGCAAGAGATTTGTGTGCTCCCCCAAATGGCTGCTTCAAAATCATTCTTCTTTCAAATAAAGCATTCATTTCAAGAATGATATTATTTTTTAAGCATTAACTGATTTAAGTAATAAGCACTATAATGTGATTGAGTACTCAATTTTAACTCTCTTATTTTGCATTTCAAAAGAGTATCCTGTCAATGCACTAACATGCATTTATACAACCTTTAGGCAAGAAATTAATCATGGGGGAGAAAAAGGCATTCTGGCCCCAAGTAATAATACATGAAAAATAACATACAAAAATATATATGAAAAGCAGGAAGATATAAAAATATGACATTTGGTGGTGGGTAGAGGGAGTGAGAAAAGAAGAAGAATCCCCCTATTTTCTGGGGTATAAAAATAAAAGAGCAGGTCTAAGATTTCACAGGAATCCAAGAAAAACTGTCAAAGCTAAGCATAATTTTACATTTTTAAATAGTCAAAGAATATTTGGGAAATATACAAAATTCAAAGTTCAGTGTCCACAATAAAGTTTTATGGAAACATAGCCACCCTCATTCATTTATTCCTCATTTGACTTCTTTTATGCCAACAGTAGAGCTGAATAATTGTGACCAAGATAGCATAGCTTGCAAAGCCAAAAATATTTACTATCTAGACATTAACAACAGAAAACATTTGTGGATATCCTAAGTTAAAAGCCTTTCAAAATCTCATCCTCTTAAGTGTTAGTTTGCCTCTTCCAAATTTCTTACAAGGGATCTCATAATCAATATTAGTTAAAAGAATATAGTTTTATTATTTGTGAATATAAAAGTATTCTTTTATAATTTCATAAAATAATTAATGATTTATATTACCAGGTTTTCTGCTTAAATATTCCTTTATATATGAAATATTATATTTTGGTTGGAGAGATTTATTCTGTAATTCTGAATGAGTATCTTCAGTTACATGATTTCAAGTTACAATTTTAAAAACTGTATTGTATTTTAATATCAGTCTAGCTATACCTATTTCCTGAGCCATTAATTAAATAAGAAATGTTATTCTAACATTCTGCAACTGACAGCCCTTTGAAAAATTCAAGAGGCATGATAAAAAGAATAAATATGCCAAAGTAGTTAATATAACAGTAGTTCTATGGTGTTATTAAATCAGAGTGCTTTTCAAGAATTTAATTTTTTGTTGTATTTTATTTTTATTCTCAATTATCATGTTTTGCTGTTGCTACTGATTTAAAAGACTATTAATTCCCAATTTTGGGGTTTCAACATTTTTTTTTTTGTATTTTTCTGAAGCTGGAAACGGGGAGAGACAGTCAGACAGACTCCCGCATGCGTCCGACCGGGATCCACCCTGCACGCCCACCAGGGGCGATGCTCTGCCCCTCCGGGGCGTCGCTCTGCCTAGACCAGAGCCACTCTAGCGCCTGGGGCAGAGGCCAAGGAGCCATCCCCAGTGCCCGGGCCATCTTTGCTCCAATGAAGCCTTGCTGCGGGAGGGGAAGAGAGAGACAGAGAGGAAGGAGAGGGGGAGGGGTGGAGAAGCAGATGGGCGCTTCTCCTGTGTGCCCTGGCCGGGAATCGAACCAGGGACTTCTGCACGCCAGGCCGACGCTCTACCACCGAGCCAACCGGCCAGGGCCGGTTTCAACATTTTTTTTATACAACTTCAAGATCTCAAGGGAAGTTATCAAATTTACTTTTGCTAATTTTCAATGTCATTTGTCCAACTAGCTCTTCAAAACAGTATTTCTATACAGTAAGTTTTAAAATGGAAATTTCTGTGTTAGTAACCTTTGAGGGATCAGAACAAGACTTACAGGTTGGAAGACAGGTAGATTCACACCAATCAGCCAAGAGCATGCTTTATAATGAAGTAGAAAAACAATTATCTACTTAAGAATTGAGGGTAATATCCCTTATTTTTAAAGTGAGAAATTGTTGACAACACTACATGAGCAATAAGCTTTGAAAACTGAGTCAAGTCAAACACGTTGTCAAAAAAAAGAAAAAAAAGAAAACCAACGACCCACTTATAACAGATACAATACTTAGTAATACTCATAATTGATATTTTACTTAGTAAATTAAATATAAATGATAAATTATTCACATAAATTGATGTAATTAATCCAGGACAGTAAAGACTCTGGAAACCATATGTTTTCCTATCTATAAGGAATAATTCAAGGAAGCAGATAAGATGAGCCAAGAGAACAAAAGATTAAAGGGAAACCCTTGGCTATTATCTTCAAGTAATTGGTTTTATAAAGAAGAGAAATTAAACTACTCTGTGATTCCAGATGACAGAACTAGAAAGAGTGAGAAAATAATGAAAACAGATTTTAGCTTACCATACAGAAAACTTTTCTACTTTTTGGATAGAACTATTTATCTTATGAGGTTAGTAGTAGAAACTGAAATGTCTGCACATGTGGAATTACATAGATCTCAAGTTTGAAACCTAGCTATGTCTGTATCCACAGGTATCAGGTTGCTTGATCTCTAGAATTTCAAAGTCTAATGTATGGGGAAAAATAGAAAAAAATATCACTAACCTCAGAAGGCGACTTACAAGTGATATATGATACAAATATAATTGTTATGTATGTACATGTGATCTGTATGTAAAACAGGTGCAAAGTAGATATGCAAAAATCAAGTTAGTTAAATAACAGTCATTATTCCTGGGGGTTAAGAACAGGGAAGCTGGAGCCAAATTCCTTGAGTTTAAATCTTAGAGTTGCCACCTTAGGCAAGTTCTTAAACTCTCAGGGATACTGTTTCCCAATTTCTATATAAACATTAATACTTATGAGGTTGCTGAAAGGAATAAATGACATAATATATAAGGAATTGACAATACTGCCTAATGCATAATATGTACTCTGTAATGTTACCTATTATTATTTAATATTATAATAATGAATTCATTTTATTCAACAGTGAATTTCTGTTATTGCAAGTATCCCATCAGAGCCTTGAATAAGTCAGAGATGGAAATTCCAAAAGTAAATCAGAAAGTCTGAACTGAATTAATTCATTTATATATTCAACAAATATTTACTGAATATGTATTTCTTTTAAGAGGCATTAGAGCACAGTGGTTAAGAGCATGGATTCCCTAACTCTAACACTAACCCTGACTCCACCCCCTAAAAGAGTACGGACTCCCAAACCAGTGTGTGGATATGAATCCCCACAACATCTCTTAGTAGCTATATAAACTTGGGCAAGTTACCTATTACAAGCCTCAGATTCCTCTTTTGTACTATGGGAATAATCGTAGAGGTGTTGGAGGATCCAATGAATTAATGTAGGTGAAGTGCTTAGAACAGTACCTGATAACTACAAATAAAGGTTAGCTAGTTGACTACTATTAGGACCATGTTCCAGGTACAGTTCTAGACACCAGGAATATAACAGACTGTTGACGAGGTCCCTGACCCTTTTAGTGGGAAGGGGCACAGGTAAACAAACAAATAAACAAATATAACAAGTAACAATAAGGTAAAATCAGTGAAAAGTGAAAACAAAGCAGGACAAGGGCGTAGGGAATGAATGGAGAGTTCAAGTTGAGATAGGAAGGTCAGTGGAGATCACTCCCTTGAGAAGCCATGTGGGGGGATCTGAGGGAAGAGCACTTCAGCTGAGAGAAAAGCAGAAAGAAAAGCCAGTGTCACTGGTGCAAAACGCAGGAAGAGAAGGGCAGCAGGAGATAAGGGTGCAGACAGCCAGGCTCCTGATCGTGCAGGGCCTTACAGACTGCTGTAGGGAACCAGCATTTTATTCTAAGTCTGAATGGAAACAATTGGAAGGTTTTAAGCTCAGGAGTGACAAAATCAGGCCTGCAATTTAAATGGTTTACTCTGGCAATGACCTCTAATGAATTATTTGACGCCAGATTTCCTAAATTTAATCTTTCTTTAAAAGAGGGACATTTAAGCATCTGGAGAATGGAAACAATACCACATGATGGCAAACTGCAGCCTGTCTGACTGCTTAGAAGAGAGCCTGGAGCCCAATGATAGAGTTGCTGCATTCAAAACAGCAAAGCATTTACTGCAGGGAAGCATTCCGTTTGTGTCTGTTGGACTTAAAGTATGAAGCGTGAAGAAATGTTTAAGAAAGATCTGACAGCCCTGGCCAGTTGGCTCAGTGGTAGAGCGTCAGCCTGGCGTGCAGAAGTCCCGGGTTCGATTCCCGGCCAGGGCACACAGGAGAAGCGCCCATATGCTTCTCCACCCCTCCCCCTCTCCTTCCTCTCTGTCTCTCTCTTCCCCTCCCGCAGCCGAGGCTCCATTGGAGCAAAGATGGCCCGGGTGCTGGGGATGGCTCCTTGGCCTCTGCCCCAGGCGCTAGAGTGGCTCTGGTCGTGGCAGAGCGACGCCCTGGAGGGGCAGAGCATCGCCCACCATAGGGGCGTGCCTGGTGGGTCCCCGTCGGGCGCATGCGGGAGTCTGTCTGACTGTCTCTCCCCGTTTCTAGCTTCAGAAAAATACAAAAAAAAAAAAAGATCTGATAGTGGTTTGGGAATGTTGTGGGGGGGGGGGGGGGGAGAAGAATGAGAAATTATGACTTCAAAGGGAATGGTAGGGACACTTAACAAAGTCAGATTCCAGAGGAATAGTCCATCCATCAGAAGAATGCAGGTAGGCAGAGGGGGCTGTGTCATGACAGGGCTGTTTCCTAGTGATGATCTGTCAGAATACCACATATAGATGTCCAAGAAACACCGAGAAGGATGAGGAGTGTCCTTCATCTTTCAACTTGGAGATGTCCTCTGTAGCAATACAAACTTGAACAGCAGATGGTCAAACCCTAATCTCAACTGCAAAACTAAGGAGAAAGATAAAGGGAAGGAGCAAAAAAGGGTGTGTGCTTGGGATGGGAACAGATGAATGGGAAGAAAAACTATTAATGAGTCAAATTTAATCATTTTAATGAAATTCTAGGTTACTTTTTGGGAAAGCTAAGTAATTTTTAGAATAGCAATACTTTCCAAGATCCAGTCTTGGTCTTAGCAAAGAAATGGTTATAACTGAAGATGTGGAGTAGTGTATAAGAATCCAGAAAGAAACCAACTCTATGGAAAAAGTGAGGCTTTTTTTTTTTTTTTTAGATTCATTGTAGAGAACATAAATTAGTCTCCAACCCACAATCTCCGCCTACCTTCCAACTTCCCAGAGTCCTGTGCAGGCCATAGAAAGTGGAAAGCATGCCAAAACAAACAGTGTGGGCTGAAGCTCTGTGGATGAAGGGTGGGATGAGGTTCGGGTGGAACTGGCAAGCAACCTAATGGAATCACTTTAAAGCAATGGCACAAAATGGAGACTAAACAATATTGCACTGAGGACTTTTAAAATTCACAGAAAATGGGATATGCTTAGCAAAACCATAGAATACATTTCTTACTCCAACTCATTTAAAAAAAAACAACAAAAACAAAACAAAACAGAAAGGAAAAAATAAAACAAAGCAAAACATACCTGCTCTCTTATCTGTCTTTAATTAAAGCATAAAATACCTTCCCTCTCCTCTTCTCCCAACCACTTTGGAACAGAATAGCTAACTGGCAGCAGCTCAGGTGAAAGACTTCAGCCTTCCAGCTACAAAGAGGGGAGACAGCAGACAATGGAACTGGTGATTCATTACAAAAGAATACACTCAAGAGCCGCCTGCTGCCATATGGGCTCACTACACTATTTAAAGGAGCAGCAACCCCCTTTCCAGCCTTCTTTATTCTTAACACCTTCCTTCTCTTGATCCTGATGGAAAACAGATTTTGAAGAAAATGCCAGCAAAGCACTGAGCTGTCCAAGAAAGGGAGGGCTTTGTGTTCCACAGACCTGGCAGTCTTACACTGGAGTGGAGTACAAAAATTTTCTTTCACATCCATATTGTAGAATCTTTTCCTCTCTGCCCAGTACGTTTTCACTTCCAACAACAAGCAGTAAAACTAGTCTGGCTAAACATTTATTTAATTAATTGAAGTTGGAGTCATTTGTAATTTTATTTTTTTAATGTCACACTTATTATGAGAATGATTTTTCTTCTTTTTCTTCCTTTTATTCTGCATTATTTTCAGATGTGAGAAGATCCAGTGATTTGGTTCAGAAATAGTTATCTCAGTAAATACTCCTACAACATAAACATGAACAAAAAAACCTTCTAAAGTTATTTTTTTTTAAAGATCACATGAGCGTGTCTACCATATTAGAATCTTGTGATTAAGCAAAGCACTGGTTACTTATTGTGAATCACAATGCAGTTTGCTAATGAGACCAAAGAGGCCTTATAAAACTAGAGCATATATAATGATAAAGCACACTCACTGTACAACTATTGCCACAGATCTAATATTGTCTGATGAGAATGTCTCCTGAGAGCCCTCCCCTTCTTCCACCAAGTAAGCCATGGAAACTAGGGGATATGGAAATGTTAAGATCCAAGAGGTAAGAACCTACGTGACAAATGGTGAAATCTCATCTAAATACCTTTCTGAATTTACTAATCAAGACAATGAATACAATAAACCATTTGACTTTGAAAATCAAATCTTAAACAGTGTACACATTTTATATTCAGACACGTGACAGATTATTATATACATTCAGATTAGATATATGGCTTGAC
Organism: Saccopteryx leptura; assembly: GCF_036850995.1. Classification (NCBI taxonomy): domain Eukaryota; kingdom Metazoa; phylum Chordata; class Mammalia; order Chiroptera; family Emballonuridae; genus Saccopteryx; species Saccopteryx leptura. Next base: position 308,290,709 of record NC_089503.1, read on the forward strand.
AAAAACACACAAAAAATAAATCCTCAAAACACAAAAAAACAAGACCCCCCAAAAAACCATAGGACAAAGTAAACAGTTGGCCCATCTGATTATTTACTTTGATTTCTTTTGTAGATACTAACAACAGTGTACATTTCATTAACATAGAAAGTATACACCAAAACAAGTATGCCAGAATAGTGAAAATTGACAAATTTGATATTCTACAGTTTCCAGTTGTATAAATTCAGGATGGGCAAAAACAAGTTACTTGTTTCCTTCAGCAGTCAGCAGAATCTGAGAAAAATCATAATGAATTTAACTGATCTATTAGATTTCTTCACTGCCAAGAAATCCCTTTCCTGTTTCTATTTCTCTTCTGCTTCATTCCTAAAATTATAGTTTCTTTAAATACCAATCAGTAAGACCACAATATGAGGTGTGCATTCTAACTTGTGCTTACATATGCCTAACCTGTTCTCTAGAAACTAAGGGGTCATGTCCCAAGAGGTATAAAGAAGTTCTCCTATATTAAATAAGTCTTCCACTGATTTAAAAAAGTCAAATAGTCAAAAAGCTTTCAGTAATAGCTGAGAAAGAAGAGAGCTGACACCCGATAATATTGCCAGCCAATGAAAATTGAATGAAGGCTCCAAGGTTAAGAAGTATCATCTCCCAAGCAACAAAGAGAATACAGAAATAGGTTTTCCCTCTTATGGAAACTTTTTTAAAGTAAAGCAATATTTCAAAAGAGTTAATCAGGCTAACAATGAACAGATAAGAAGTGGAAGAGAAAATATTTCAAGGGTTTCTCCACTATTTAAAAGAGGGAGGGGTTTCTTGATAATATCCAAACTCAGATTGGATATTACTTTGGAAAGAATTACTTTGGAAACAGATATTTTGTGAAAGTTACCTTTCCTCTAGGTCACACTGGGAATATCTCCCTAACGTTTTCCCTCCTTCGAAACAGCACTGCGGGGTATTATATAACATTTAACGGAACAGAGTTCTAGCTTCTAAACCAGTGTCTCTATTTGGGTGGCTAGCCGACTCTCTCGCCCTCCGGTGGTGACTTGGAGAGGCAGAAGAGAGAGAATACAAAAAAAGGGCAACCTCCTTAAAAGGAAAGCACTGTCCGGTGATGAAATTTCCCTACAGAGCATAAAAGGCTGGAATGCAAATGATCCTAGGTCCGAGACTAAAGGACATGAACGTTCTAGAACACAAATAATTTCTCACTGATAAACCACAGCCTCATTATTCCCTCTCACCCTATATACATATTAAAAAAGGGGGGTAAAGGAACCACAGAAGGGTGCCAACAAGAAAAATAGCACTGCCAGGGAAAACCATGGAAGAGTATTCACCTTTCCATTTGTCAGGAATGACTTGCTAAAATGCAGATTGGCTACTGTCTGGCATAACGAGAGAGAGAGAGAGAGAGAGAGAGAGAGAGAGAGGGAGAGAGAGAAAGAGAGAGAGAGAGAGAGAAAGAGAGAGAGAGAGAGAGAGAGAGGAGAGAAATCCCACTACCTCTCCTTCAAATGCCTTTTAATGACCCCGTGCTTGTCATTTATACATTCAGATCTGTTCTGCCAGGGAGGGCTCTACCTGCCTCTGCTGCACCTGCATATTCCTACGGAGAACATTCTTTGCCATAACAAAGCCACGAAAATGAAAGATTTTCCTAGTCTTCATTTTTAATAAACCATTTAGAGTAAAACTGCAATTCCATAGCCAATTCTGAGAAACCAAAGTGAATCGGGAATCAGATTTCCCTGTAACACAAATTCTTCTGCAGTTCTTAAAAGGAAGTCAAATCCCTCTCCCCTCTTTTTGGCAGTCTACAAGAATCTCTTCCTACCTCTGCAGTCTCTCTCTCCCTCCCTCTTCTCAGAACCAAGACAAAGAGGTAGACAAATCCCCACAGGGTCTTTCCTGAGCTACAGCTGCACAGTACAGGAAACAGGAATCTGCTACGGAGCTGGGGGGGGGGGGGGGGAGTGATGGGGAATACGGATACATCTCTCTTTCTCTCTCTCACGAACTCACAACACACAGACTTTTCAGGGGAAAACAATAAATCTGGTCTTTTCTAAGACAATAATAATTAAAACTCTGATGGATATACCCCATCCCCATACCTTTATTTAGATCCCAGAAACGGGAAAAGAAACACACCCGGGAAACACAAATCTTACCTGAGTTACCATTTTCTTTTTCTCCATAAACCAAACGGAATAATAGATGATGAACACTTCAAAGCAGCTGTGCTGGGGCACACCTTCCACAGTTTTCTTTTCACCCCCCCTCCCCCCCAATCTAGCTATTTAAGCATAAGTAATTGATCTCCCTTTATCCTCTCTTCCTTCCTTTTTTCTTTCTAGTGTTTCTTCCTTTCTTTTCTCTTCCTCTCTGGCAGTCTCTCCCCCTCCTTCTTTCTCCAGCTCCCTCCCATATCTCAGGCAGATGGCTGAAGGAAGCCCCACCCCTGAATGCCTAAGGCAATTAATCAGAGTAGAGCCCCACCTCTTCCTCCTCCTCCTACCCTCTCCCAGCAGGCTGACATCTCCCAACTCCAGAAACAGGCCTGCTGGAGAATGGCAGTTTAGTGTGCTTTGCGCACGCGTGTGTCCGTGTGTGTGTGTGTGTGTGTGTGTGTGTGTGTGTGTGTGTGTCCGTGTATGCGTGCGCACGCGTGTGTCCGTGTGTGTGTGTGTGTGTGTGTGTGTGTGTGTGTATGCGTGCGCACGCGTGTGCGCTGTGTGTGAGGGGAGGAAAGAAGGAGGAGGAGAGAGGGAGGGGCAGGCGCCATGTGCAGGCATATTTTAAGGAGCGAATATCTGCGATGGTGGCATTAACTATATAGCACTGGAGATATTCATAGTAACACAGTTTTAATACAGACTTAAAATATTCCATCCATAAATATGATAATAAGAAATGAAACGGATTACCTTAAAAAAAAAAACATTCCCAGCTTATAGATGGAGTGGATTTAATAAAACATATGAAAGCTATTGAATGACCATTGCCTGGAAAGGTTTTCAAGGAATGAAAATCTGCAAGATCTTCTTGTCCCAAACCAGTCCAGGGACTCACAAAGGACTAAAAGAGAGGAGGGAGGGAATTAAAGTGCTAATTTTTTCTATGTAAGAAAGCTGGGGATTCTAATAAAAGTGTCTACAAACATGACTGCGTAAGGCTTCCAGCTTCCTTAAAAATTCTGGTTAACTGAAAATTCACTCTTTGTGTTCCCCAGGCTTCCGTATATCAGCATCTTTTGAAAAATATAAACCTTTTGTCACACACACACACACACACACACACACACACGTGTGCACGCGCCACACCTGTGTCATTGTAAACAGTAATTGTTACTATAGAGCAGTGGTCCCCAACCTTTTTTGGGCCACAAACCAGTTTAATGTAAGAAAATATTTTCACGGACCCGACCTTTAGGGTGGGATGGATAAATATATCACGTGACCGAGACAAGCGTCAAGAGTGAGTCTTAGAAGATGTAAGAGAGGGAATCTGGTCTTTTTTAAAAAATAAAACATCGTTCAGACTTAAATATAAATAAAATGGAAATAATATAAGTTATTTATTCTTTCTCTGCGGACTGGTACCAAATGGCCCACGGACTGGTAACAGTCTGCGGCCCAGGGGTTGGGGACCACTGCTATAGAGTGCAATAGATATACAAGGTTTGGGAGAATGTGTACTGCATGAAACTAAAAGTTTCTTTAAAGTTCTCTTGTTAAAAGGAAAAAATGGGAAAAAAGCATCAAAGACGTGGCTCAATCCAAAAGTTCTGGTCTAAGTCCTAACTGGGCCCTTTACAAGTAAATGATCTTGGAAAAATTTTAACCTTTGAATATAAATTTTATAATTTCCCTACTTTATGACTATTAAATATTCAAATAAAACAAGCTATATGAATGTTTGATGAGTTTATATTTATTATTTGTCTCATAAAATAGGTTTTTCTAAATTTTTTAGTATTCTAATAAGATCCTAAAGAATTTTATTATATATTTTAATGTTTTTATTTATTCACTTTAGAGAGGAGAGAATGAGAGAGAGAGAGAGAGAGAGAGAGAGAGAGAGAGAGAGAGAGAGAGAGAAGGGGAGGGGAGGAGCAGGAAGCATCAATTCCCATATGTGCCTCGACCAGATAAGTGCAGGGTTTCGAACTGGCGACCTCAGCATTCCAGATTGAGGCTTTATCCATTGCACCACCACAGGTCAGGCCTATTATATATTTTAATTATGCTATTTTTATTATGTTCTGATTTCTAATAGATTACCCAAAGGGCAAAGAGATTAATTCCCAAATTAAGCTTCCTATTTTTAAAACAAACATATAAAAACATCAAAATTAAAAATCACAAATCACATTGAGAATACATAGTTTTTTGCTGTCTTTATAAGAACTGTTTGGTAAAATATATAACCACACTTTTAAAAAATCTACTGTATAATAGTAATGTTGATTGGTACATTACCAATCCAATATTGTCATGCTTCTACTCAAATTAATAATCACTTAATTCTGAAAAGAAAACAGGAACTTCCAAACAATCTGTGGGACTTGGAAAAACTAGATAATTACAGCTATTTATTGAGTATCTTCAATACATCAGGCACTATTCTGGACATTTTAAAGACATCTGTACACTTTTGCTATATAATCCATAATATGTAAAAAACCCATGAACCAAAATGGTATCTTCAAACATTAGAAAAAGCATGATAAGAAAAGGAATAGATCTATACTAGGCTTTTATTATTTAACGTTTTTAGAAATGATCTGGTAGATAGAACGTACTGCATTCTCTGAATTTGCAACTGAAAAGCCAATTAGAAGGAGATAAAATGCAGTCAACTGTTTTAAAAGACAGTGAGTAGTCTGAACTGTGGTGGTGCAGTGGATAAAGCATCGACCTGGAACACTGAGGTCGCCGGTTCAAAACCCCAGGCTTGCCTGGTCAAGGCACATATGGGAGGAGAGGTGATGCTTCCTGCTCCCCCCCCCCCCTCTCTTTCTCTCTCCTGTCTTTAAAAATGAATAAATAAAATCTAAAAAAAAAAAAAAAAAAAAAAAAAAGACAGTGAGGAAGCAGAAAACAGGTAGGTGAGCCTGACCTGTGGTGACCTAGTGTCAACCTGGAACACTGAGGTCGTTGGTTCGAAACCTTGGGCTTGTCTGGTCAAGGAAAATGTGGGAGTTGATGCTTCCTGCTCCTCCCCGCCTTCTCTCTCTCTTTCTCTCCATCTCTATCTCTCTTGTGCTCTCTCTCTCCTCTCTAAAATGAATAAAGTCTTAAAAAAATTTTTTTTAAAGAAAACAGGTAGGTGAGTTTCACAGAAGTGGGGGCTGCTACAGTTTTGGAAAAATCTAAATCTTATTTATGAAATAATTATTTACATTTTCAGTTCTAGTATAAGAAATAAACCTAAGAATCACTGTATACCATTCTCTAAATCCAATGGTCCATTAGAGTTCAAGGGATGAAACATCTAAGGACCAAGAACAGACATTTAGGACCAACATTTAATACCACAAATAACAAGCTTATACAAGTCATTAGCAATAGTTAGTATGAGTTCAAGTAAAAATTAATATTAAAATGATTTTTATAAACTCATTGAATAACAGAATCATTGTGAACAATGGACAAACTCAAGGATATTTTGAAGTGTGTCCCTGACTTTAAAGGCTGACATTAGGATAATTTGCTCCCTGGGGACCAAAAGAGGGAGAGCAGTTGAACAGACCTGGCTCTGATCCAGCAAAACAACCAGAGTCCCCTGGTAGTTTAATGTGCCCAGTGGTGCACCAAGGAGAAATTCATTTCAGGGCATTTTCTGGGTGAGGGTATGGAGTTGGGAGTTAGTCAAATATATAATAAGAATGTCAGCTAAGGGAGGAAACCACATCCAACTTCATGGATCAATCCCTAGCTTCGAGCACAGTGCCTGGTAGGTCCTCAATAAGTATTTGTTGAATAGAGGAATTTCTCCCAGTTATCTCAATTTCTTCATTGCTTCCTCAATGGTTCACAAACCTCAACTTCCTTTCTGCCATACCATTTCATGGAAGTTTATCTTATTGAAGTTACCCAAGACCTCTGATGGCCAAATTCAATGGATATTTTATATCTTCTTTAACTTACTGGTGGCATTTGGCACTCTCACCCTCAGGAAATTCTCATTCTCAGCTTCAAATGATACCAGTCTTTCCTGATTTTCCTCTTTCCCTGTTCACTGGCTTCCCGATCTCAATCTTCTTCCTGTCTACCTTGTAAATGTTGGTATTGCCTGAGGTGCCCTCAGACTTCTATTTAACTGCATACCACAGATTCTTAACCTCAGGTGTAGAGCTCCTCACACAGACATCCCAGTGGAAATTTGTTTTCTTATGTATACTTCTGTGCACAGAGGATCCATAGGATTCAAAAGAGTCTCCAAAGGGTACAACCTCAATAAAGTCCAACACTGCTGAACACACATGCTCTAGGTGATGGAGCCCATTCCACTGCTTCAATTACCACCAGTTACTCTGATGACTCCCACATTTCTATGTCCAGTCCAGATAGCTAGCTCTCCTGAACTCCATGTCAAAAGATCCAATTGCCTAATAGTGGTCAACTCCATTTAGATATCTTACAAATTTCTCTAATTTAAAAGTGCAAAACAAAATTCTCAAAATTGAAACATTAATTCATTTAACAGATAACTTGGCTGGTTAGAGCATTATCCCAAAACGCAGAGGTTGTGGGTTTGATCCCCAGCCGGCACATAGGAACAAATCAATGTTTCTTTCTCTATCTCTCCCTCATTCTCTAAAATCAATTTTTAAAAAAATCTCTCTCTGTGTGAAACTTGGATTCTAGTACCCATTCTACCATGTTTGTTTCCTGGGCAAATGGTTAAATTTCATGGCCAGTAAAATAGTTACCATTTCTTGGGAAATGCCTCTGTATTCCAATGGTAGCTTCCCATCAGACCACTGCTTACATTAATAGCTCACTTCATCCTCATGGAGGGATGCTTTAATCTCCATCTTAGAGGTGAGGGAACTGTCTTCCACCTCCAGTCTATTATTTTTCCCATCCAAGTTTCTTGTGCTTCTCGAATCTCATCATGCCAGCTCCAAGATTAAAATCCTCAACTATTCCTCACAGCCTCAGGGGGAAAAATCCTAACTCTTAAGTAAAAGTAGGCACGTAACACAGAAGCTGGTTTCTGCATTCATGTCCAAGTCACTGCTCCACCTTTCCCTCCCCACCCCTCACTCTTCTCTGCCCCTACCACACTGAACATTAGACAGTTTCTCAACGACACCATATTTCTGTTCTTTCCGCTTTATGTTCTTACTCCTCTGAATATGGCCTTTTCTCTGGCTAATTCATCCTTCAAGACTTACTACAGGGGTCCCCTGCTTCAGAAAACCTTTCCTGGCCCTAACCGCTCCCCATATCTGGGTAAGGGACCCTCATCCCTATGCCTCAACATCTAAGCCACAGTTCATAATTGTTGAGGTTACTGTTTCAGTGTCACCATGACTAGACTGTGAGCAATCTGAAGAGAGGAATTGTGTGTTTTATATCCCCGGCTCCTAAACCAATGCCTGACTACATAGTAGATGAATAAATGTTTGTTGAAATCAAACAATAATGCCCTGATTTCTATCACTAGCCATTTATTTATTCATACATGGGTACCTAAGAACAAAGAGTTATCTATGAAGTTATCAAAATATTATAAAAGCATTCCTTTCTTCCAAAAGAGTACTTGGAAATAGCTTCAACTCTATAAATTTACTTCAGTGTCTTACAAACCTGAAGCTTAGAGGAAGACTTACAAAAAGAGTGGGAGAAAGGTCTATTTTCAACTTTATTACAATAGTTCAGATTCTAGACAAAATAACTCCCTGATTAAAAAACTCACAACTTTAGGTGCATGGGCTCGTCACAATTTTACACAGATGTGACTCAATTTCCCTCCTTCCCACCTCTGTGCCTGTGAAGCCATAAAAGCAGAGCCAGGAGTCCCCTGACCAGTGGCAGGTCTGCTCAGACTTTCCCAGGCTGCCCCAACATCCAAGTGAAAGGCAGCGTTAAAGGGACGGCACTTTCTGCAATAATAGAAACTTGTTAGTATAAAAGTTCTTCACAGCACGCCCCCACACAATAACCCTAACTAAGTTTAATAACAATTTAGACCTAATAGATATTAAATACATTCTCAGAAGCCTCTCTAACACAATGCCACTTTAATTTAATATCCTTTGCCCCAACATTCCTTTTCATATAAATGCAGTCAAATTAGAGCTAAGTTCATTACAGTGTGTCCGTAAAGTCATGGTGCACTTTTGACCGGTCACAGGAAAGCAACAAAAGATGATAGAAATGTGAAATCTGCACCAAATAAAAGGAAATCTCCCAGTTTCATACCTATTCAGTGCAGTTCGATGTGGGCTCTCACACAGATTTTTTAGGGCTCCTTAGGTAGCTATCCCGTATAGCCTCTACAGACTCGTCACTGACTGATGGCCTACCAGAACGGGGTTTCTCCACCAAACAGCCAGTTTCCTTCAACGCTTATCCCACCAAGTAATGTTATTTGTATGTGGTGGCGCTTCGTTATAACCGCGCCGATATTCACATTGCACTTTGGTCACGGATTCGAACTTAGCGAGCCACAGAACACACTGAACTTTCCTCTGTACCGTCCACATCTCGACTGGCATGGCCGTGGGCTGCTCCGCTGTATATACAGTATTACGTCATCATCTGCGCATGTGCACATGCTGCCACATCATCCTACAGAAACTGGGTTTTCCTTTTATTTGGTACAGATTTCACATTTCTATCGTCTTTTGTTGCTTTCCTGTGACCAGTCAAAAGTGCACCATGACTTTACAGACACACTGTATTTCTGAGCTTCTTTTCTCTAGTTCAGGCAGGGTTCTCTTACATAGAACCCATTCTAGAAAATAAGGTGAGAGCAGGATTTGAAATCAACTGCTTTAGACTTTCTATGCTTATAAAACAACTAACCTTTATAGTTATCTCTTGTTCCCCCAAATCAAACCTTTAGAACAAGACCACAAATGACACACACTATGACACAGGTGAAACCAGAAAAACTTGAAAAATCATTTCATAAATTATCTAAATTTGGGTAATATACTTTCATTTTCTTAAAATACCCCAAACTCTAGAAAAACAGTTATTTTACAGTTGAATTATGTATATAGTCTTTGTATTCTGAGAGAGTTTTAAAAAAAGGTTCTTAGGCAAATATTAAAAAGGGATGGGATGTAAACAAATTTATCAATAACCAGATTATCAAAAAACAATATCTGACTAACCTGTAAAAATCAGTGCGCTGTTTCTTCAACACTAAAATATGCTGTGTCTCTCTTCCTAAATTACTGGGGATTCTGCTTTTTTCATCACTAAATCCTGCATTGGCACACAGTAGGTACTCAAAAACATTCTCAAAATGAGAAAGTAAAGAATGCATATATCCCTCTACAATACATCAAGATCATCTCTACAAAGGAGTAGCGAGCATTCCACAGATCTGAGCATGGGCTATGCAGATGTATCTTTTTAGATAGGTAACTTTCTGTCTCTCAGTCTTTCAGATGCCTAATATCCTTAAGCTGTACCTGGCTGTCCTACACCCTCAATTCAGGACACTTAGCTACACTCCCAATAATGTAAGACTCTGCTTCTTCTTCCTCCAACTGACCCATTTACCTCAAGATGATAATCAGTGCCAATGTGTTCAATGGGTAACAAGTTAAGTAAAAGGGCCTAGGAAAACCTGTGACATTAGATGATCCCCTAACTAACAACAAGAGTTACATTTTCCCCCAATTCTTTTTATTATGGTAAAAGATATACACTATAAAGTTCACCAGCTCAGCTATTTTCAAGTATATATTTCAGTGGTTATTATATAATATATATTCCTAATATGCTACCATCACCACCACCCATCTTCAGAACACTTCATTTTTTAAAACTGGAACTTGAGGCCCTGGCGGGTAGGCTCAGTGGTAGAGCGTCGGCCTGGCGTGCAGGAGTCCCAGGTTCGATTCCCGGCCAGGGCACACAGGAGAAGCGCCCATCTGCTTCTCCACCCCTCCCCCTCTCCTTCCTCTCTGTCTCTCTCTTCCCCTCCTGCAGCCAAGGCTCCATTGGAGCAAAGTTGGCCCGGGTGCTGAGGATGGCTCTATGGTCTCTGCCTCAGGTGCTAGAATGGCTCTGGTTGCAACAGAGCAAGGCCCCAGATGGGCAGAGCATCGCCCCCTGGTGGGCATGTCGGGTGGATCCTGGTCGGGTGCATGCAGGAGTCTGTCTGACTGCCTCTCCATTTCCAACTTCAGAAAAATACAAAAAAAAACAAACAAACAAACCAAAAAAACCTGGAACTTGATACCCATTAAACAAGAATTTTCCATTCTTCTTGTCCCCAGAGTCCTTGGAAACCACTATTCTACTTTCTGTCTTTATGATTTTGACTATTCTAGGTACCTCATCTAAGTAGAATCATACTGTATTTGTCTTTCTGTGGCTGGCTTATGTCACTTACCATAATAATATCCTCAAGATTCTTCCATGTGCTGCTTATTTCAGAATTCCCTTCCCCTTTTAAGGCTGAGTAATATTCCCTTGTATGTATGATATACCATATTTCACTTAGCCATTCACCCACTGATGCCACTTGGGTTGCAGCGTCTACCTTTTGGCTATTATGATTAACAATACTGCTATGACCATGGGTGTGCAAATATCTCTTCAAGACCCTGCTTTCAATTCTCTTGGGTGTATAACCAGAAGAACTGCTGGATTATATAGTAATTCTACTTTTAATACTCTGAGGAACCACCATACTGTTTTCCACAGCAGTTGTACCATTTTACATTCCCACCAACAGTGCACAAGGGTTCCAATTTCTCTATATCCTTTCTAACACGTGTTTTCTGTTTGTTTGTTTTTTACAGTAGCCACCCTAACAAGTTATATTTTAACCATCCCGTCAGAGGCAGTAAATGTTTAACACAAAAGAATAATTTCAGGCCTGACCAGGCGGTGGCACAGTGGATGGAGCTTCGGACTGGGATGTGGAGGACCCAGGTTCGAGACCCCAAGGTCGCCAGCTTGAGCGCGGGCTCATCTGGTTTGAGCAAAAGCCCACCAGCTTGGACCCAAGGTCGCTGGCTCCAGCAAGGGGTTACTCGGTCTGCTGAAGGCCCACGGTCAGGGCACATATGAGAGAGCAGTCAATGAACAACTAAGGTGTTGCCATGCGCAATGAAAAACTAATGATTGATGCTTCTCATCTCTCTCTGTTCCTGTCTGTCTGTCCCTGTCTATCCCTCTCTCTGACTCACTCTCTGTCTCTGTAAAAAATAAATTAATTTTTTAAAAAAAGAATAATTTCAGGAACAGATTCTCAGATAGATATTCTTCTGAGCAGGGATACTATACTCATTGCCCATTAAATCATATCTGGCAAGCCCCTATCTACTTACTCTGCCTATATTTTAAACTAATTTTGCCCAGGTTTGGTTCTGCATAAATTCTAATAAAATAACCAACTGCAATGGCAGACTCTTAAGATAGGCATGACTTTATTAACAGTAAGAGCAATGAAAGGTCAAGTACCTAAAATATCTTATTGCCTTCTGTTGAGGAGACTCATTTTATTTCATTATCTCAACATTAGCAATTGAACAACATGGGGGTTAGGGGTGCAGACCATTTCCTCACCCCCAACCCGCGCAAATCTCAGTGTAACTTTTGACTCTACAGTGGGCCCTTCACATCCAAGGATTCAACCAACCATGGAAAGAAAACAGTATTTTCAAACTGTGGATGGGACTGCGCAATTTGGATACGAAAACACTGTTTTCTGTCAGGGGCTGGTTGACTCCTCAGATGAGAAACCCACAGATAAAAAGAGTTCTTGTATTTACTGAAAATAAAATCTGCATGTGTGTAGACCGGCACAGTTCAAACCCATGTTGTTCATGGGTCAACTGCACTTAACTTTAAAAATAGGTGTAATTGAAAAAATACTTTTTCAATAATATTGTAATAACTGTATACAGTGCCATGTGGGTATCTGAACTATCAGGGACCACTTTGTGAAGTACATGACTGTCTAACCACTATGCTGTACACCTGAAACTATTATAAAACAAAATGCTTTTCAAGGCTTAAAAAAAATACTATTCAATCATGTTCTCCGTAATTTCCAATGGTATAATGTATTGGTACAGAATCACAACTATTATACAATGAGGAGCTTTCACTCAAGTATAAGAATCTAACAAAAGCTAAAAAGAAAATTTTATAACCATAGTTAAGAGTTTGGGTAACAAAAGTCATCATTCATTTACAAAAATACTAAAAGAAAACTGTTACCTTGACAGAATTAACAAATAAGACTGTAAAACAGTTTTGGGTCCTTCAACTTAAAATTGTTTTTTCAATTCTATTAATTTCCCTGATGTAGTGGAATAGAAGGTATATTCTTAAATTTTGATATCCCATTACCTGCCTCTCTAAGCTACCTTAATATCAGATAGAATAAACCTATCAAATGGAGCAAAGCCAGGAAATGTTTCAAATACTAAACATTACATTTACCAATACTAAATCTTAATGACCAAAAGTATTTTGAGTGGCAAATTCATTTTATCATACATTAATAAAATTTTACTGCAAAAGACTCTATCAAACACGCCATAGTTTCTAGACAGGAACACTTTAATCCACTCCACAACTTTCTTTACAGGGTGGGGTTGTGAGGTGGTAGTGATAGTAGACAATTTTCTACCTCAAAAATTTATTTACATAATAATTTTTTCATATATATCCAATAACTTCCATCTTTTTTGGAAACAGTTATAAATTTTCAGTTTTTTTCCTCAGATAATTTTGCTTATATTACAGTTATTACAAGTCCCTTACTTTGCTAGATGAGTCTCAGAAATTTACTGTTTATAGTTGTTTCTCTACAAAAACACATCAATATTTACTTGTAAGAAGCTTTGCTTTTAATCCAGTTTCATGACATTTTCTGCCTTAAGCTGTCACACAGACTGATCTATTGTTTTATGCCAGCAGAGAAAGAATTCACAGATAAATGAGGCCCACAAAAATATCAAAACCTCATTATAGTAAATATAATATACTCTTAATCTGAATAACTCAAAAAATAGAAACTGTTATGCAGTTAATAGAAAACATATAGTACAGACCAATGGGTTAGAATCTAGTTAAAGAGATATAACCACAGCCCCTCCCATGTAACTTCAATACTGATAGTCTGCTTTGAATGAGAGCTGTGAGTTTACTCTGGAGAGCTTCCCCAACAGTTCCAATCAAAAATAGCTTGGTTGTGCCTGACCAGGTGGTGGCACAGTGGATGGAGAGTCGAACTGGAACACGGAGGACCCAGGTTCGAGGTCCCAAGGTTGCCAGTTTGAGCGCAGGCTCATCTGGTTTGAGCAAGGTTCATCTGGTTTGAGCAAGGCTCACCAGCTTAAGCCCAAGGTCGTTGGCTTGAGCAAGGGGTCACTTGCTTTGGTGTAGCTCCCAGGTCCAGGCACATATGAGAAAGCAATCAATTAACAACTAAGGTGCCGAAACGAAGAATTGATGCTTCTCATCTCTCTCTCCCTTCCTGTCTGTCTGTCCCTCTCACCCAAAAACAAAAACAAAACAAAACAAAAAAGCTTGGTTGTGTCCTGGCCAGATAGCTCTGTTGGTTGGAGCATTGACCCAAAGTTCAGAGGTTGCTAGTTTGATCCCCAGTCAGGGCACATATAGGAATAGATTGATGTTCCTGTCTCTCTCACTCCCTTCCTCTATGGCTAAAAATCAATAAATAAAAATTAAGAAAAAAGTTATGCATACTTAAAAAAAATAGCGTGGTTGAGACTTTTGGCCCCAAATACTTAATAAAACGTACTGGTTAGTCACCATTTTTAACCCTATATATTTCTGTTCAACTAAAACTTAAGAGTTAATTATTACAGAAATGGCCAAAGAAAGAATAATTGACTGCCATGAGAACAATAATAAACTAAAACAAACTGAGAAATCAAGTTGTCTATAATTCAGAATTAATTGTATTAACTGTTTTTATTCTCCTACTCTAAGTTTTCAGCACAATTAATATTTCAAAGAATCCATGTCAAATGGATCCGCTGGTCCAACCCCTTCATTTTATATATAAGGAAAGTGAAGTCAAGGAAAACGAAGCTATTTGAGCATGAATCTGGAGGTAGTTAACACTATAGCTTAAACCAGAATCCAGAATATACAGAAGTATGCTTGATAACGACCTAAAATTTTCTAATTCTAGATTTCAACAAGTTAATAACTAAGATGCCACTAAACTCCTCACAAAATACTCTACTGTAAATTACCTTTTTTTAAAAACACAGCAACAACATTTGGAAACTGCCATCTATGTATGCTTCTCATCTAGTCAAAACAAAGCCTAAAGTTTACTATAATATGGTGGTTTTATGTTATTTATTAATGCCAAGCCCATTCTGTTTAAAACACACAGATGCATGCACACACCCACGGACACGAACACACAAAAATCCCTCTGAGAATTCAGAACTTCTAGAGTTAAGAACAACCACCCCTGCCCAGCCTTCAATATTATGTAAAGCTCAAACTTCCTATTGCAGCAAATTAACAAAACTATGGAAAACTTACACCCTGAATAGTACCAGGTCAAAAGACAGAAAACTTACCAGCATTTCATTCTACCATAAAACCTTCATATCAATCAAATAGTATTTAGAAAACAAGTTAGAACCCTTAGCTTACCTGGACAACAGGATATTGATAATCCATACAATACACACCATACATAGCAATGGGGGGAAAATCTTCAGATAAAGATACTGCAAAAAAGTGGCTAAGCTTTTGCCTTGTTTGAACTGACTGTCCTGTCCAAAGGAACCAGGTAGCACCAAAAATCCTTGGTTGACTTCCCGTCTACGCAGATAGGTAGGTATGCTGGCTCAGATGATTAAGCCGGAGTTTGGTTCAGCCCAGGCTTCCACCCCAGTAAGATTCAACACTACACAGAAGAAATGTTCAGGAAAAAGCAAAAAGCTCCAACTGAATTACTAGCTGTAGACTGAAAACTACACTAGAGATTTACTGTTACTGTTGGTTTTACTGACAACTCTACCAGAAACTCAAGAGGCAGACAATGACAGTCAAGGAGGGGATCACCAGCTCCTTAAAGTGGTATATAAAAACAGTAGGAAGCACAAGCTATCCAGGATCCAAAAATGATATATATGTTCCAGGCTTTATGTGCGTCAGAGGGAACACTCCCAATCCAGGACATGGAAAGGCGGTTGGGACGGGTATTATTTCTCTATTCCTTCTTGGGCAAGACCTCGCGCACGCGCAGACACAGACACCCCTACACACACACCCACAAACCCACACCACCCCCTTCTTAATGTCTCCGGCAGGGACAGGTGTTAGGATTAACAGTATAAAACCCTTATGCTGTGGAAAGGAATGGAAGAAAAAAGAAGTCACACTGCTACATGCAGTAAAGGGATCCCTTTCATGACACTGTATGTTTGTGTATCATTTAACACCTCCTTCACTCTGCTTCAACAGAGGCTAGGACAGCTGGCAGGATCAGCACGAGAAAAGAGGAAGGTGGCCCCAACCCTGAGGCAACATGAGTCCACTGGAGACCTTCAGATATGCAAGATACTCTCTCAGCTGTTCCAATCAAACATGTACGGATTAACTCTGGCTGCCTGCAAAAAGGTGGGGGTGGAAAGGTCTTTTCAGAAAAGCCAGTTGCTTTTCCCGTTTTAGGGAGCTGCTACACCCATCCTACCATTATACACAAACACATATGTGTGCACATATTTCTCTAACAGATATTAAAAGCACTAACAAACATGGACAGGTGTTAAGTCAGTCTGACAAAGCACAGAGGGTTAGAGCTGGCTTTTGGAGTCTAAATGGCCCATCTAAAAACCAGCACACAAAGTGAGCAGAATGTGGAAATAAATGCTTATTAAGAGACACACCATTTACAACCACTGATCCTAAGAAACCCCTACTAGGGGCAATTATTCAAAAGTTCAAAATGATAAATAATTCTAAATTAGTTTCATGGGTTACAATCTCCCTAATCTTGGAGAGCTATTAGTATTATATCATGTTTTAGTAAGATTAAACCATGAAAATTAAATGCAACTGTGAGGCATTTGTGAGAGTTTATGTTATTACTGTGTCCCTTCCACAACCAGTGTGATTTTTCTCCTTTTATGGTCAATTACATTTGAGAACTGTTCATAAAATTTTTTTAAAATATTTTTTATTTATTCATTTCAGACAGAGACAGAAACAGAAACATCAATTTGTTTCTGTATGTACCCTGATCAGGGATCAAACTGGCAATCTTTGCATATCAGGACAATGCTCTACCAACCAACCTAATCCAGCCAGGGCATAACATTTTTTATTAAGAGTCAAAATGCCTTACTACACCCTAAAAGAGTCCTCTTGTTTAAAAAATTACCTTAAATTGGTTCTAAGAGATTAAGAGGACCAATAAAACACACTAGATTATCTTCAGATGGCTGGAACAGTCTATGGGTATTATACATGAGGGAAAAGAAGATATCTGTGCAGCTTTTATAAAATTTACTGGACATCTATTACACACAAGGTATGTGCTAAACACTGGAGAAATGAACAGATGCAACTCCTGTTGTCAAGGACTTTACAGTTTATGGGGAGAAATAGATAAACACACAGGTAAAACCAAAGGCAAAACGATGCTACAGCATGAGATTAACACTGTAAGCGGCTCCTCACTGTTACTAAGGGAGTAACAGTGTTTAAAAGCTTCTCTTAAGGAACATTTCCACATCTCATTCTCACCACTAAAACTATGAGACTCTGCCTTGTTAGTTCCTAACAGAGATTATCTGAGCCTCAGAACGTTTTTATCTGCTTTACCACATCTTAAGGGCCAGTAATATACACATTCTGTCGCCTATATCACTATTAAAGTGGTCATTAAAAATAACAAAAGGAATATTTCTGTAATATAATCTTATACTAAAATTCCTCCTCCAATCAAACCAGGTAATTCCTCAATCCTCTTCCTCCCCGCACACTATGCCATGACACCTTTATTTCATTTCGTACACAGCTGTACAGCAGTCCCAGCCACACGTACACTTGTAAACTAGCCTGTGAAATCACTGCTACGTTCTTGATATAAAAGTGGGAAATGACACTTCCTATAAACCATAAAAGGCTGTGATACTGAACTATGGCTGACAAACCTAAACTTCATTAGTTAACTCAGTTCAGTATGTGCTGAATTAATTACAAAAGACAAAATTTCCAAATGGCATTGTATTTAAGATGACAAACTGTAATTCAAAGTCTAAAGTCTAGAAAAACTGATATAATTTAAACTCAAAAGTGGTCCCCAAACAAGTTATTGAGGGCTTAGTCAATTTCTGGAGCTTTAAATTCATTAAGGGCAGATATATATTTATTTATATATATATATATTGTGTGTGTCACTGATATATTAAGCAAAAAATATATATTTTTTGAATAATGTGTAGAGTGTAATTCCATATTTATAAACTCATATATGTATCTGTATGTCAATCAATAAATTTTGTATGTCATTTATAAGCTTTATGTCTTCTGTTATATATAGTAGTGGGCAGAAGTAGGTTTACAGTTGTTCATATGGAAAATAGCACAACAATTAATAAATACTAATACAAGAATAAACTTTCACCTATTCACAACTGTAAACCTACTTTTGCCAAACCTTGTATTTATATATACATACATATAGTTTATTGGTTGATATACATAGCAATATACATGATAAATAGTATCTATGTATTATGTATGGTATTTTTTTTTTGTATTTTTCTGAAGTTGGAAACGGGGAGGCAGTCAGACAGACTCCCGCATGCGCCTGACCGGGATCCACCCAACATGCCCACCAGGGGGCGATGCTCTGCCCATCTGGGGCCTTGCTCTGTTGCAACCAGAGCCATTCTAGCACCTGAGGCAGAGGCCATAGAGCCATCCTCAGCGCCCGGGCCAACTTTGCTCCAATGGAGCCTTGGCTGCAGGAGGGGAAGAGAGAGACAGAGAGGAAGGAGAGGGGGAGGGGTGGAGAAGCAGATGGGCGCTTCTCCTGTGTGCCCTGGCCGGGAATCGAACCTGGGACTCCTGCACGCCAGGTCAACGTTCTACCACTAAGCCAACCGGCCCATATATATTATAGGCGTTAAGACAAAACCAACATCTCTAGGGGGTGGAAAGGTGGGGAGGTAGCTGGGTTTCATTTATTACTTTAAAGATAAACTTCTCATTTGTTCTAGTACTTTTAAATTAGCATTATCACTCCTATGATTTATCATTTTATAAATTTAAGGAAATCAAAACAAATTTTATTTTGAGTACAAGTACTGTAAAAACTAGCAATACTCTCTGTCCCTAATTTATATGATCACCTTTGCTTTACTAAACATAATGGTATAATTATAAACTTTCATTTAAGACTGAAGGATATAGACAATTAACAATTTTAACCATGTTTTACCTAGATTCTGCCCAAACTGTGCTTAGGTCTAGTTCAAATAATTTTCAGAAAAAATGGCAGAATAATTTAATATTTGAATTATAACTTCCTGTATTTATCTTTTCACCCATCTCCTTCTATAATGGGTTCCCCCATCCCGAAGTTAGAAGTGGGGAGGCAGTCAGACAGACTCCCTCCCATATGTGCCCAACCGGGATCCACCCAGCATGCTCACCAGGGGGTGATGCTCTGCCCATATGGGGCATCGCTCCGTTGCGGCTGGAGCCATTCCAGCTCCTGAGGCGGAGGCCATAGAGCCATCCTCAGCGCCCGGGCCAACTTTGCTCCAAAGTGGAAAGGGAAGAGATAGATAGAGAGAGAGGGGAAGGGTGGAGAAGCAGGTGTGTGCTTCTCCTGTGTGCCCTGACCAGGAATCGAACCTGGGACTTCCACACACTGGATCGACGCTCTACCACTTGTAATGTTTTCAACTCAGAAATTACTGATTCCCTCCCTCAAAACAGACTATTTCCTTTAAATTTTAAATACTATCATATTCACTCAAAAGTCCTAGAAATAAAAAGACTGATTCTCCACAAGCCCAGAATTATTGCTGACAATGCTAATGTACACAATTTTAAAAAGTACACACTCTGAAATATTATAATATTTATAGTATTAAAGTTTGTGTATACTGATCAATTAGAAACATGAATATAGAAAATGGCCCTTCATATATAATGCCATGCATCTTATTAGTACAAACAGACCATAAGTTTCAATACTCAGCACACCTAGGACATATCTGTCAAACAGAGCGTAACAACACTGGAAAGAAACAGACCTAGCAACACTGAAGAGTGAGATATCTAGAAATTATCTTGAGATTATGAAATGCAAGTGTTGCCAAGGGTAAAGTAGACAATTTGCTGCATCAGTCTGTGCCAGAGGACAAGTTGAGGACTGCATCAAAATCTGTACCATCCACAACCCCAGGGACCTCTAAACTTACCAAGTACTGCATAACCAGAAAATATGTGAGAGTCTTCTCTTTTTTACTCCCTCATTCTTGTTTCCTTCTCTCCCTTTCCTTCTCCTCTGCCTATGCCACAATCCTACCAAAAGTGCTCAAAGATACTAGTTAGAGCTCAGGACAGAATGCTTTAAGCAAAGAATGCAAAGACTGTTTTTGGTCTAAGGCATAAAATTGGGTTTAGCTGCAATAATCTTAAAAGGTTCCAAAGATTGCTGTGTACTGGGATAATATAAAAGTTAAATGAGGATGGAGGGGATGGGGGGGGGGGGAACGATATATATGTTGGCAAAATATATAGTCATAAATATTCAAGACTTACTTACGGATCAGTTTGACACATCTACTTCACTGTGGGTAAATAGTGGCCAAAAAAAAAGTAGGTTCAAATCATTGTGGTGAGCCTAAAACATCAAGCTATATATTTCAGACTTTATCTATAAAGACTGTTTGAGAGGGAAAGAGTGCTACAAAAATAACAGGTTTGTGAAAATGGTTCTGGGGGCAGCAGGAAGAATGGAAAGGGAACAAACTGAAGATGGGGTCCTAGTTTGAAGTTATAGCAGGACACCCAAAAGGAAATGTCTAACAAGTACTCAGAGATATAGGTGGCAGTCCCAGAAGGGAGTGGCCAATGTTAGAAATGAAGATCTAACAGGAGTATGGGAGAAACAGCCAAGGCCATAATGTGGTTGAAATTTTCTCCCACACTTATTACTGCAAACATTTACTGAACATCAATCAGGTACTTCAAAAAATGAAAAGATAAATAGAGAAGAAAGTGTAAGGAGAGAGAGAGAGAGAACACTGTAGATACAAGGCAAAGAGCTGAAAATAGAACCTTAAGGAATACTCACTCTAGAAGGCAGAAATAGCAACAGAGGATAAAAAGATTAAGTAGGATCGCATACTATTCACAAAAGCCAGGACACAGAGGACATCTGCTACTTTTCTTCAATCCTGTATCCTTTACACTAGGGAAAATATTTCATAATTGATACCAGAGATGAGTATAAAACAAAGTCGAGTAGAAATACAGAAAGGTTAAAGGGCATGAAAATTTAGAAAAGATGACTGAATTAAGTCGGAGATAAATTCTGAGAGACAGTTGCTTTAGGAACATTAGTAAAAGGATGGTAGCAAAAGTGATAAATTCATGATCAGAATGAAAGTAGTCATAATGCCTGCATATAAATTTTAACAAAACTATCTATTGTGGGATATTTCTTTGTCTTCCAAGTGGCAATAATGTACAAAAATAATTATAGATACCCTAGTGGTGCCCCTATTAAGGTAGATTTATATCTTGTTATGTTTTCTGCCTCTGTTTCTTTGACCAAATTGTGTTCTTATCCATTTGAAAATGCCCAAATCTTAAAATGGATTCCTTTGAAACCTACCTTAAATGCTATTATATACTCCATGAAGCTCTTTTTGACTGCTTCAAAGATATTCATGAGAATCCTACTGGTTGTAAGGTACTTATCTACCAGAGAACAGCAAATATACCTACTAGAGAACAGCAAATCACAGTTACCTACAGAAACACTCCTTTGTATGATACATGGTACAAAGGAAGTATGGGTAAGCCATGGTCTAGCTGAAATGCATTATTCTAATTAAAGTGAGAAACCCAGCATGCAAATTGGGTTTTAAAGCAGAAAATAATTGTCAATATTCTAATACCGTTAGGAAAATATATCTACAAATGATTCCACACACATTATCTTATATAATAGAGTCTTTAAACCCCCACAGAAACTTCTATTTCAACTCACTCAAAAATATCTTTGCCTGACCAGGCGGTGGCGCAGTGGATAGAGCGTCGGACTGGGATGTGGAGGACCCAGGTTTGAGACCCCAAGATCGCCAGCTTGAGCACAGGCTCATCTGGTTTGAGCAAAGCTCACCAGCTTGGACCCAAGGTCGCTGGCTTGAGCAAGGGGTTACCCAGTCTGCTGTAGCCCCATGGTCAAGGCACATATGAAAAAGTATCAATGAACAACTAAGATGTCGCAACGAAAAACTGATGATTGATGCTTCTCATCTCTCTCCGTTCCTGTCTGTCTATCCCTATCTATCCCTCTCTCTTTCTGTCTCTGTAAAAAATAAATAAATAAAAATCTTTGAGGTAGATTACAAAAATGATCACAATATTTCATGACCTTCCAACCAGAGGTGGAATTTTTCCTCCACCCCTTAAATGGGGTCTTGGCCTAGTGTCTTACATTGGCCTTTGACACATTAGCAAATGTGATTTAAGAGGCTTGACAGGTACTTGTTCCCTGGGGCTTGCCCTCTCTTGCTACACTCTAGACTCCTGTGATCATGAAGGATGGAGGAGAAACCAAATGCAACGAAGATGAACTATTTCAGTTGAGTCCCCCTGACCAGTTTGCCAACTGTTAGACATGAAAGTGAGGTCATCCTAGACCACTCAGGCCCAGCCAACCCAGACTAGAAAACCTCCCAAATTCCTGACCCAAAGAATTGTGGGCAGATAAATGATTAACATTGTTTTAAGCCATTAAATTTGGGGGAGGTTTGTTACACAGCAAAACCTAACTGACTACAAAACATCACATAACACTAGGAGGCATACCTCACTTGGACACCAGTACCATGCTGTCTTAATTCCTGCAGCTTGAAATCAGGCTGTGTAAGCCTCCAATTTTATTTTTATTTTTCAAAGTTGTTTTGGCAAATCTAGGTTCTTGGCATTTCCATATGAGTTTTAGAATCAGCTTGTTAATCTCTATAAAAATCTTGCTTGTATTTTGATTACATTAAATCTAAAGATCTATTTGGAGAAAATAGCATCCTAGGAATATATAGTCTTTCAGCCCATGAGCACAGTATGCTTCTCTACTTTGTTTCGCCATTCCAAAATAGATTTTTAAAGATTATAACTATCTTATCTCTAGGCATGTACATAAATCAAATACTGTACCTGAGGTTTGTAATACCTACTATCACTTTTCTGAAGTCCACTAGATCCTATAATGCTCACATCCCTATAAGACAGCAAGGTGTTGGTGTCAAGATAGAAAAATAGATCAGCAAGAGGATAAAAAGTGCACAAATAGAGCCACAGGTACAGAGGCAAATCAGTAGAAAAAGAATAGTCTTTTCAATAAATGGTATCAGAACAACTGTATATCCATATGCAATAAAAATAAACCTACAGCCATACCTTATACATATACAAATTTAACTTAAAATGGATGAAAAACCTGAAAATATAAAACTTCCAGGAGTTAACCTCTGTGACCTTGGATTAGGCAAAGATTTCAAAGATATGACATGCAAAACACACTTAGTAGAAGACTAAATTAACAAAATGGAAGTCATCAAAAACTTCTGCTCTACAAAAGTCACTATGAGGAAAGTAAGACAAGCCACAACTGAGAGAATATATTTTTTTAAGCATATATCTGATAAAAAAACTTGTACCTAAAATATATACAGTGTGTCCGTAAAGTCATGGTGCATTTTTGATCGGTCATAGGAAAGCAACAAAAGACGACAGAAATGTGAAATCTGCACCAAATAAAAGGAAATCTCCCAGTTTCATACCTATTCAGTGCAGTTCGATGTGGGCTCACACACAGATTTTTTTAGGGCTCCTTAGGTAGCTATCCCGTATAGCCTCTACAGACTCGTCACTGACTTGATGGCCTACCAGAACGGGGTTTCTCCACCAAACAGCCAGTTTCCTTCAACTGCTTATCCCACCAAGTAATGTTATTTCTATGTGGTGGCGCTTCATTATAACTGCGCCAATATTCACATTGCACTTTGGTCACGGATTTGAATTTAGCGAGCCACAGAACACACTGAACTTTCCTCTGTACCGTCCACATCTCAACTGGCATGGCCGTGGGCTGCTCCGCTGTATACACAGTGTTACATCATCATCTGCACATGCGCACATGCTGCCACATCATCCTACAGAAACTGGGAGGGTTTTCCTTTTATTGGGTGCAGATTTCACATTTCTATCGTCTTTTGTTGCTTTCCTGTGACCGGTCAAAAGTGCACCATGACTGTACGAACACACTGTAGAACTCTCCAAGTTCAACCATAAAAACAAACAATAAAAACCCAAGTAACTCGCCTGACCAGGCGGTGGCGCAGTGGATAGAGCGTTGGACTGGGATGCAGAAGACCCAGGGTTCAAGAGGCCGAGCTCACCAGCTTGAGCCCAAGGTCACTGGCTCAAGCAAGGGGTTACTCGGTCTGCTGAAGGCCTGCAGTCAAGGCACATATGAGAAAACAATCAATGAACAACTAAGGTGTTGCAACGTGCAACAAAAAACTAATGATTGATGCTTCTCATCTCTCTGTCTCTTAAAAAAAAAAAAAAACCAAGTAACTCAATTTTTCAAAAAATGGGCAAAAGATTTGGGTATTTGAGCAAAGAAGTTAAAGAGATAGTAAATAAGCACTTCAAAAGATGCTCAATGTCATTATTCATTTGTAAATTAAAACCACAATGATATCAATATCACTACCTACCTACTAGAATAACTAAAATTAAAAAGACTGACAATACAGCCCTGGCCAATTGGCTCAGTGGATTTAGCATCAGCCTGGCATGTGAATATCCTGGGTTCGATTCCCAATCAGGGCACACAAAAGAAGCACCTATCTGCTTCTCCATCCCTCTCCCTCTGACTGCTCTTCCCTTCTCCCCTGCAACCATGGCTGGATTGGAGTGAGTTTGCTCTGGGCGCTGAGGATGGCTCCATGACCTCCACCTCAGGCGCTAAGAAGAGCTCAGTTACGGAGCAATGGAACAACGCCCTAGATGGGCAGGGCACCATCCTCTAGTGAGCTTGTTGGGAGTCTGTCTCTCTGCCTCCCCTCTTCTCTCTGAGTAAAATTAAAATAAAATAGAAAGAGAAGCAACCATCTGCTCTCTTCCCTCCTCACAGCCAGTGGCTGAATTGGTCCAAGCATTGGCCCAGGCACTGAGGATAGCTCGGTTGGTCCAAGCATCAGCCCCAGACCAAAGCTGCCAGGTGGATCCCAGTTGGGGCACATACAGTTGTCTGTCTCTCTATCTCCCCTCTTCTGACTTGGAAAAAAAAGAAAAGAAAAACAAAAAATAGTTCAGGGTTCTGAAGCCAGACCATCTGGATTCAAATCATAGGTCTATTACTGCCTAGCTATGTAGCTTTGGAAAAGTTTCTTAACATCTCTCTGTTTTAGCTCTTTCATCCCCAAAAAGAAGATAACAATACCTAATGATTAAATCAGTTAAGATATGAACAGGCCTGATATATAGTGAATATTAAATTATAGTTGAGTTGTCATTGCCATCATCATCATTATCATCATCATCATCATCATCATATCTCCAATAACTTAAGGGCATTTAAAGGAAATTAAGGATTACCTGATTTATGAAACCAGATCTTTATATGAGGAATAAGTGGACTCAAACAGGAAGCAGACATACTGTATATATAAAGAGTTCTGTAATTGTGTTAGAAGGAGGAAAAATAGTAGTGGAGGGAAAAGGGAAGTGGAAACTCTTATAAGGTACCCAGTGTTAAGGCAATACATTTCTGTTGAATGAATAACTCAATCAAGTGAGAAGATCACACTTGACCCAGAAGAGAATATTAATATGCGAAGTAACAGGGAAAGTACAAGTGACTTTTATCCCAAAGCAAATCTCCACAAGTGCTAAGCAAGTAACATGTACAATGAAAAAACATTCCCTTGAGTTCAAAATAAAAAGCTAACTAAAAGGCGAGGCCAATGGGTCTTGAAAACATAACTGCCTCTCTTCTTGGATTGTGTTCACCATGCTGTGCCTTACAGATGAACTGTCAGGCACCACCTGACTCTCCTCCCTACTGGGGGTAGGGACAAGGCTCTCTGATAGCAACAATGCAGCAGTGTGGGAATCCTTGGGTTGGCACCAGCCCCTTGCTCAATTCAGACCTGTAATCTCTTCTGACTTTGATTTAATGCAGCAATTACTGGTAATGTGGTTTGAAGGAGATAAATGCCCAGTGTAGCCAGCTGTCGCTTACTCTGCTCATGATACAAGAACATTTTTTAATTAAAATTCTCTTTATGATAAAGGAGCTGCTTCACTGAATGTTTCTGTGCAGCCCTGATATGGAGCTTCCCCCAAAGAGGATTAGAAATCAAAGTTGCCTCTCCTTCCTTCTGGCCAGGCATGCACAGGCACAATCACTCCATCACTGAAAGTGAGCTCCTTAACCCTAAATTGTTCTCATTTGTCTAACTAGATCCTGGTAACAACTTCTTTCCAGTTCTCACAATCACAATGTCAGCATTTACAGTACTGCCAAAAATGAAGGCAGCTCGCATTTTTGGCAAAGAAGTTCTCTTAGTTTCCTTTCAAATAAATATGCAATATAGCCTGACCTGTGGTGGCGCAGTGGATAAAGCATTGACCTGGAATGCTGAGGTTGCTGGTTCAAAACCCTGGGCTTGCCTGGTCAAGGCACATATGGGAGTTGATGCTTCCTGCTCCTCCCCCCCTTCTCTCTCTCTCTCCCCTCCTCTAAAAAATGAATAAATAAAAATAATTTAAAAAAATATGCAATGTAAACTTTCTTCAACATTTATGCATAAAACAACTGCACCCATTCCATTTGGAAAAAATAAAGGATAGCTGAATATAAAATATCAATAGCTCTAAAACCAGTTTTAATTCATAATACAATGGTTTACCATACCTTTTATATTTAGGAATCCTTGAGTAGTTGTCATAAGTGAAATAACCATAGAAAAATTAATGTAGGAGTGTACTAGGGTTTATTTCCCACAACATAAAACAATCACATTCTAGCATTTTAAGGAATCTATACTAAGTATTCCAACTGTTAGTTAAAAACAATGGCAATGACCACCCAATAACTAGCAAGAGAATAGTAATGACATAGGGGCTCAAGAGAGATCATTTGGTATAGTTTCACTGGTTCCTGAATCAATCAATAAAACCTTTGACCCAATTACAAAACTTCACATACCTAAAAGAAGAAATAAGAAACACACACACACATGCACACAGAGTTAGCCAGGATGGTTAGCCAGGATCTATTAATTTATTATTCTGATTGCTAGAAAAGGACAGTCACTGAAATTTTACCCTTTAAAAATAAGAAAGAAACACTACAAGGTCTAAAGCAGTCATATTCCACAAAGTGGAGGCAAAGAGACCCAAGACCAAATGCGTATATTTTCTTTTCCGAAAGCACACAGCACAATTCCACTGTGAAGGTCAAAAGTTAACTGATACTCTGTTCCAGTATAAGAAAGTAAGTAGTAGTATCTTATTATAATTAATTCAATTAAAAATTTTGGCCCTGGCCTGACTGGGCGGTGGCGCAGTGGATAGAGTGTCGGACTGGGATGCAGAAGACCCAGGTTCGAGACCCTGAGGTCCCCAGAGTGAGCAAGGGCTTATCTGGTTTGAGCAGATAAGCTCAAGCTCACGAGCTTGAGCCCAAGGTCGCTGGCTCGAGCAAGGGGTTACTCCGTCTGCTGAAGGCCCGCGGTCAAGGCACGTATGAGAAGGCAATCAATGAACAATTAAGGTGTTGCAATGCGCAACGAAAAACTAATGACTGATGCTTCTCATCTCTCCGTTCCTGTCTGTCTGTCCCTGTCTATCCCTCTCTCTGACTCTCTTTCAAAAAAAAAAAAAAAAGATTCTTGGTCCTACCACCTCTTGGTAGCTATCAAGACTAAAAAAAAAATTTTTTTTGGCCCTGGCCGGTTGCCTCAGTGGTAGAGCATTGGCCTGGCGTGCAGGAGTCCCAGGTTCGATTCCCAGCCAGAGCATACAGAGGAAGCGCCCATCTGCTTCTCCACCCCTCCCCCTCTCCTTCCTCTCTGTCTCTCTCTTCCACTCCTGTAGCCAAGGCTCCATTGGAGCAAAGTTGGCCCGGGCGCTGAGGATGGCTCTGTGGCCTCTGCCTCAGGCGCTAGAATGGCTCTGGTTGCAACAGAGCAAGGCCCCAGATGGCCAGAGCATCCCCCCTGGTGGACATGCCGGGTGGATCCCAGTCGAGCACATGCGGGAGTCTGTCTGACTGCCTCCCCGTTTCTAACTTCAGAAAAATACAAAAAAAAAATTTTTTTTTTAACTCAAAGTCTCTAAATTCAAATAAAATCCCTCTTTCAGAAGAGTACCATTATGCATCCTCAGGAAATCCAAGATGAAGGAGATTGAATTCCTTTCAGGAGGACTTGCCCAGAACTCCCCTGACCTTAGGTATGAGACTACAGAACTGACGGCCCCTTGCAATGCCGGTGCTCCTCTGGAAAAGTGTGTGAGGCTCGATGGCTCTTTGTGAAAAAATTTTCTTTTAAAGAGAGAAAGATATCTTTGGCAAAACAACTATATGAATATATACAATATACTACATACTACATACACACAGACACACACACACACATACACGCTCTCTCTCTCTCTCTCTCTCTCTGGTCCTTGGGAAATTGGTCTGGCATAATTAACAAGATTGAAGACGGATTTAGGATAAATAAGATGAAAGTTAGTCTGATCCTTACAGGATTAAGCCCAAAATCCTAATATGAATCCAACGATTTTTAAGATCAACACCATATAACAGGATTAAACCAATAGCTGCTTTTGTTCTCATCCTGGAAACAATCACAGTTGGCAAACCCAGGCCTAGAGCACCACCTCAGCAGTTAAACAGTATCTGTGTGCATGTGCGTGCGCACGCATGTGGAGGGGAAGATGAGGGCTAAAAATAGGGGCTCTTACTCCCACTCAGCTTGCTGACTGCCCTATTTCCACAAGTACAAAACTCCATATGTGTTATTCCAAAATCCAAAAAAAAGCTTGGAAAACTGTTTCTTTCTTCTTCCTTCCTAACCCCTGTGTGTATATGGTGGTGGTGGTCGTGGAAGATGAACTCATTTGGTGATGCGACCTAAAAACCAAAATTGGTGTAAATATTCAAAAACATTTAGCTGCAAATAAATATATGAAAGAGTATGATTACAAAAGTGTTACCTTACTACAGGATACATGTGCTTCATTCCCTTCCTAAAATCCAAATGACTGCACTTACAGTATACAGTATATAAATCTGGCCCCAAAGGTTTCAGGTAAAGAACTGTGGAATTTTATTAACTTTCTCAATGTGTAATTCTTCAGCTTAGAAAAGGTAACCATGACATAAAGGATGGCAAATCAGGGAAACAAATTAAAAATTGCTGGCACAGTATGCAACGGCATGCCAATTAATGGCTATCAAACTGCAGCCAGCACACCTAAGATGGACAAATTAGAAGAGACAGAGAGGCCCAGCTGGAACCATACATGTTGCAGACTGACAGTTACATTTTAGTAATGGCCAGAGAAGCAGTATATTTTGAGAAAAATTTGTCAAAAGTCTGGTTTTGGGGTAAGTTTTTAAAACTTGCCATCAATCAGAGGCAAACAAAAAAACTCACAGCGGATATGCCAAAAAAGATATCAAGAAGGTTCTATTCAAATAGCATAATTAGATAAATATCTATCTCCTGAAAACCCTTAGAGATCTATGATTCTTAGAATTCTAATTTCTAAAAAAACAACACAAAAAGGCAATTTGAAAGATAGCACACATACCATTTACTTCTTATGGAACACTCTAAATTAACTTTCAAATCACACAGATATACGGTATATACAAATTAATTTTTAAACATCATTTATTTCTCTTGGAACACTTATTCATTCATCAATTTATTTATTTATTTATTTATTTATTTATTTACACAAGTTCCTCTTTGCCAGAAATACTATCAATTAACATAAAACAAAACTAGTGACTTCTGCTTTCAAAAATAAATAGTGCATATACTTATCCCCTTTCCTTCCACTAAATACAGTTTAAAACGTTAGACCTTTAATATATTAATTATAAGACTCTAAAAGGTAGAGAAGACCGCAAATTGGATCAGGACCTCCGGACACAGTAGTGAGTTCCCTAGATGTTCTGTTTGCCTGAGACAGCCTAGACCTGGATCTAAGAACCTGGAAATGCCCATGGTTGCAGACTAAAAAGAGCAGGAAAAAGCTTTCTCTCTGTAATGAAAGGACAAGGAAAGGGGCTGCCTGTCAAGACAGAAAACTTAGACTACTCTTATCCAACCAAACCCCACCTCACTCCCACCCATGTCAACTGGGGAGCCTAGATGTCTACCTTCACAGGCTAGACCGAGGCATTCTAACACCATTGCCCAAGTAATAGTAGAAAGGAAGTAGAGAGCCAATATGTTCATCCTAACAAAACTATAAGTATAAAGCTTTTAGATAAAACATAGAAGAAAATCTGCAGGACCCAGGACTACACAAAGAGCTCTTAGACTTGACACAAAAATGTGATTCATAAAAGAAAAACTCATAAATTGCACTTCATCAAAATTAAAAATTGTTTCTGTGTAAAAGAACCTGGTAAGAAAAGGGAAAGACAAGCTACAGAGTGGGAGAAAATATTTGCAAAGAGTGTATCTGACAAAGAACTAGTGTCTAGAATACAGAAAGAACTCTAAAACATCAATAGTAGGCCCTGGCTAGTTGGCTCATGGTAGAGCATCAGCTTGGCATGTGGAAGTCCCAGGTTCGATTCCTGGTCAGGGCACACAGGAGAAGCAACCATCTGCTTCTTCACTCCTCCCCACTCTTCTCTCCCCACCCCTCTGCAGCCATGGCTTGATTGGTTTGAGCAAGTTGGCCCTGGGCACTGAGGGTGACTCCATGGCCTCGCCTCAAGCACCAAAATAGCAAGGTTGCCGAGCAATGGATCAGCGGTCCCAGATGGGCAGAGCATTGCCTGGTAGGGGGCTTGCTGGGTGAAATCCAGTTAGGCACATGCAGGAGTCTGTTTCTCTGCCTCCTTGCCTCTCACTTAATTAAAAAAAATCCACAGTAAAGAAACAAACAATTCAATTAGAACCTGGGCAAAGGATAGTGACAACATAAAAGAGGACTGTAAGTAAATAGGCACACAGGGAGATGTTCAACGTCATTAGTTATTAGGGAAATGAAACACAAATTAAAGTATATAATGAGATACCACTACATACCAGAATGGCTTACATAAACAAACAAACAAACAAACAAGCAAGCAAAATCAGATGCTGGTGAGGAGGCAGAAAAACAGTAACTTATACATTGCTGGTGGGCATGTAAAATGGTACAGTCAACTCTGGAAAACAGTTTAGCAGTTTCCTAGAAAAATAAATATACAATTACCATAGGATCCAGCAACTACAGTCCTGGACATTTATCCCAGAGAAATGTTCACACAAAAACCTATACACAAATGTTCATAGCAACTTTATTCATAATGGGCAAAAACTGGGGGAAAACAACAACAACAAAAAAACCCAGATGTCTTTCAATATGTGAATGTTTAAACAAACTATGCTACATCCAAGTCAGGGAATACTACTAAGCAATAAAAACATACTCTCAACTATAAAGATGAATCTCCAGAGAATTATGTTGAGTTTAAAAATAAAATCCCAAAAGATATTTTGCTGTATGGTTCCATTTATATAACATTCTTGAAATTACAAAATTATAGAAAGGGAGAACAGACTAGTGGTTGCCATGAGTAGGAGCAGGTGAGAAGCACCTGTGGCAATAAGTGGAAAACATAAGGAATCCTTGCGGTGATGAAAATGTTCTGTATCTGGCCAGCATATCACTGTCAGTGTGCTGGCTGGGATATTGCACTATAGTTTTACAAGATGTTACCACTGGAAGAAACTAGTTAAAGAGGATACATGGGATCTCTCCATATTATTTCTCATAACTGTATGCAAATCTTATCTGAAAAGAAAAAAGTTTAATGAAAAGGAAAGTCTATCTGTTGCCATGAAGAACATTATTGGGATAAAAGGCAAATGGACTGTGGGCTGCAGATGAGATAATGGCATCTATATTAAATGCCCCAGTTTTTATATAAAAATGGTACTGTGGTTATGTAAGAGACTGACCCTAGTTTTAGAAAATAAATATAGGCCTGACCAGTGGTGACACAGTGGGCAGAGCATCAACTTGGGACACTGAGGATCCAAGTTTGAAAGCCCAAGGTCACCAACTTGTGTGCGGGCTCACCAGCTGGAACAAAGGGGTCATTGGCTTGAGCGTGGGATCAACTGACATGATACCATGGTCACTGGCTTGAGCCCAAGGTCGCTTGCTTGAGCCCAAGGTCACTAGCTTGAGCAAAGGGTCACTGGCTAAGCTTGACACCCCAGGTCAAGGTATATAAGAGAAGCAGTCAATGAACAACTAAAGTGATGCAACTACAAACTGATCTTCTCATCATCTCTCTCCCTGCCTCTCCCTCTCTCTCTCTCTCTCTCTAAAGACAAAAAGAAAAGAAATATGAAAGTATATTTTAAACTAAAGGGACGTAATACACACATATACATACACACTTACATACATACATATAAACATTTTTAATTTACTCTCAAGGGTTCAGAAAAATTATAGAAAGAAGAGAGAATAGTAAAGCAAATGTGGCAAATAATAAAGAAAAACTTGGGAGTGATGAATATATACATTATCTTGATTATGTCACAGTTATTTACCTATGTTAAAACCCCATTAAATACCACTTTAAATATGTATAGTGGATCTACAATTACTGTATTTTCTCATGTAGAAGACACACCTTAATTTGGGGGCCCAAAACTTGGGAGAAAAAATGTATTACATAACGTCATTGGACTCAAGTTTTATTCATCATAAAATTCATACTGTCAAAACTCCCATCAATTAGCTTGTCCTCATCTGTGTCTGATGACTAATCACTGTCTTCACATATTGCCTTGTCCACAGTTCCAACTATGGCATTTAAAATGCCACAACCACTGTATAAGCGCATCCAGTTTTGATACCCCAAATTTTTCCAAAAAAGGGTGCATCTTATACATGGGGAAATATGGTATCTCAAAATAAAGTTTAATTTAGAAAAACTACTTATCACTGAAATCAGAATAAGATAAATACATCTGCCAGCAGCTTTATATTCTGACATCACCCAAAACACCACACAATTATACCTAATGTTTGTAAATTATTATATCATATGTTTCTTATAAAGTTACCAAAATGTTTTATGGACTTTACAATGTATCTTTGTGTTCACATAGTTGCCCACATCATAGGACAAAATCAGTGTGCAAACACCTCCTCATAACAGCCTTTTATTTATTATTCACTTTTCAATAGTAAATAAAAGTTGCTGCTTTGATAAGGGATATTAGAACCTAAAAGATGTTTCCTCTATTAATATGTTTGGCTAGCTTTTATAAAGTTAGCATTCTTTCAAAATTATTTTATGATGAAAAAAAGACACCTTCCATTCATCATCAGTTTCAGAATTAAAAATTTTTTTCTTTACTACCTCCAGAGTAAGTTCCCTTCAATTACCCTAGCCAAAAAGAAAATATAAAATTGAAAAAAAGATACACTTTAGATAATTATTTTACCAATGGGATTATTTTTTTGTGTGTGTGTGTGTTTTTTTATTTTTTATTTTAATTTTTTTAAATTTATTTATTTATTTATTTATTCATTTTAGAGAGGAGAGGGAGAGACAGAGAGAGAGAGAGGAGAGAGAGAAGAGACAGAGAGAGAGAAGGGGGGAGGAGCTGGAAGCATCAACTCCCATATGTGCCTTGACCAAGCAAGCCCAGGGTTTTGAACCGGCGACCTCAGCATTTCCAGGTCGACGCTTTATCCACTGCGCCACCACAGGTCAGGCGGGATTATTTTATTTATTTATTTATTTATTTATTTATTTATTTATTTATTTATTTTTTCTGAAGCTGGAAACAGGGAGAGACAGTCAGACAGACTCCCGCATGCGCCCGACCGGGATCCACCCAGCACGCCCACCAGGGGCTACGCTCTGCCCACCAGGGAGCGATGCTCTGCCCATCCTGGGCGTCGCCATGTTGCGACCAGAGCCACTCTAGCGCCTGAGGTAGAGGCCACAGAGCCATCCCCAGCGCCCGGGCCATCTTTGCTCCAATGGAGCCTTGGCTGCGGGAGGGGAAGAGAGAGACAGAGAGGAAGGCGCACGGAGGGGTGGAGAAGCAAATGGGCGCTTCTCCTATGTGCCCTGGCCGGGAATCGAACCCGGGTCCTCCGCACACTAGGCCAACGCTCTACCGCTGAGCCAATTGGCCAGGGTCCAATGGGATTATTAAACATTGCATGTCACACCACTTTTTAAAAACTAGTTTTTACATTACCTATATAAACTATGAAAACTGAATGAATGGACAGAAGGAGGGAGAAAGGGAGAGAAGGAAGACTAAAACAGAAGTTCTAACTCAAATCAATTAAGGACCAATACATATTAATCTGTATAAAATCTTTCTAGAAAGTCTAGGTTTATACTACAGTACTTGTTACTTCCTACTGAAAACAACAACAATGGGAAAGGATCTATCACATATATTTTGGGATCATCATTTAAGATAACATGCCTAAGATTCCTGAAAAAGTGATCATCAAAATCACATTTCTGGCCCTGGCCAGTTGGCTCAGCAGTAGAGCATCAACCCAGTGTGTGGAAGTCCCAGATTTAATTCCCGGTCAGGGCACACAGGAGAGGCAACCATCTGCTTCTTCCCCCTTCCTCTCCCCCATCTCTCTCTCTCCTCTCTCTCTTCCCCTCTTGCAGTCACAGCTCTGTTGGCTTGAGCACATGGGTACCAGGTGCAGGGGCCCCAGGCATTGAGGATGGCTCCATGGAGCCTCTGATGCAGGTGCTAAAAATAGCTCAGTTGTGAGCCTGGCCCCAGATGGGGGTTGCCGGGTAGACCCCAGTCAGGGCACATGTGGGAGTCTGTCTCTGCATCTCCCTTACTCTCAGTTTAAAAAAAAAAAAATCACATTTGTTATGAAACTGCGTGGAAAAAAATATTATTCATCATCCAAATCAAAAGAATCTAGGGAAATCAATCTCTAAGTCCTAAAATATTTATGAGGGCAGGGAGAAATACCATTTTATCTGCTATCTTCTTCATTTCATTCTAGTCAGGTTGTCTCCGTCTGCCCAGCCGCAGGCTAACAATTTTAGGAATTCATTCCTACCTTCACCAAAAACATATAGAGTAAAAGTACTTTGTGATGAAGCAATGGACTGATTCAGAATCCAAATCAAGCCTGCTATATATATTCCTAGCACCTACAATAGTGCTTGGCCCACACACAGTAGGTTTGCACATATATTTCCTGAACAAAAGAAAAAGAAAGAAATGGCATCCAAAACCTATTCACTCTCTAGGGTCTTGACTCCCTAGTGCTGAGGCACCTTACCCAAGAATCTTATCCCTAAAATACTGCCTGGGCTATTTGCCTCAGCATCAAAATCTACCTGCTAGACTAGAATCCCTGGATTCTAGACTCAGACCCAGGGATCTTCAATATTGCCTGACCTTTAAGTTTTTACTCAGCCCCAGAGCATAAGCCCACTCTGGATCCAATTCCTATATATACAGACCCCATTCCAAATACATTCCCTGGATCCAGCCCACCGTCTCCACCTAACCACAAGCTGCTAAATACAGAAACATCCAATTTCACATTTGCCTCTCTGATCTTGATTCCCTATCTTGCAGTTCTACATTCTCTATGGTTTCAGTGTGGAAGTTATGTTGGAGCCATTCTGTGTTTGTTGTTTTTCAGTATCCTACAATTTTAGTTTGCTAATAGTATCTTTTTATGATGTATCTTTTATACAACAGGATAAATGACTTGTTCAGAGTAACAGTGAATGACACCTGGATTGCAGCTGATTTTTCCAGTATCTTCCATCCTGCTCACTAAATAGAAAACCTGATATCTCAGCTGTATCAAGTACATTCCATTTTCGTGTGTGTGTGTGTGTGTGTGTGTGTGAGGGGGGGGGCAGAGACAAGGAGAACGACAAATAGGGACGGATAGACAGGAAAGGCGAGAGATGAGAAGCATCAATTCTTCGTTGCAACACCTTTGTTGTTCACTGATTGCTTCCTCATATGTGCCTTGATCTGTGGGCTATAGCAAACTGAGTGACCCCTTGCTCAAGCCAGCGACCTTGGGTCCAAGCTGGTGAGCCTTGCTCAAACCAGATGAGCCTGTGCTCAAGCTGGCGACCTCCGGGCCTTGAACCTGGGTCCTCCATGTTCCAGTCCAACGCTCTATCCACTGTGCCATCGCCTGGTCAGGTCATTCAATTTTTTTAAACAATAATCAATTTAAGTTTTTAATTCTAATCAGAAGAAAACTCATTTGATCCATCTCGTAAGGACACTTGAAATATATTTACTATTAAATACAACCAACATTCTGCTTTTACATTTTGTGTGTGTGTGTGTGTGAGACACATACAGTGAGAGAGAGAGGGACAGATAGGGACAGACAGACAGGAAGGGAGAGAGAGAGATGAGAAGCATCAGTTAGTTTTTCATTGTAGCTCCTTAGTTGTTCATTGATTACTTTTTCATATGTACCTTGGGGGGGGGGGGCTCCAATAAAGCGAATGACCCCTTGCTCAAGCCAGCAACCTTGGGCTTCAAGCCAGCGACCATGGGGTCATATCTATGACCCCACACTCAAGCCAGCAACCTCAGGGTTTCAAACCTGTGTCCTCAGCATCTTAGTCCGACGCTCATTCCACTGCGCCACCACCTGGTCAGGCTGCATTTACTTTTATTAGCATATATTTTATGTTGAATTTACTTCCAGGCCATTAAGTTTTTGTTTCTACAGTTTTTTCTGGGATATCTTTTTCTTCTGTGCAACCTCCTCTTCTGGTTTAGGAACAATCTGCTCTGTTTTAGTAAGGATCATCTCAATGGGACAGTGAAAGCTCATGTTGGTGTTAATCTGCTTGAGCTCTGTAAATTCTGTGCTGAATCTTAGGAGCTTTACCTGGAAGTGCTCAATGACCAGCAAATCTACATCTAAGCCCATAAGTTCAGCATTATTCTCTACATATTTTTGCATGTACAGCAAAAATTCAGCACTCTTTTGGGCTAGTACCCTGTGTCCAGCCCCACTGCTTGGCCTGGAGTACACCTATTAACCCCAGCATTGTAACCACAGAATGGCATACACTGTTTCTATAAAGTAACATCCTTCAGCCATTTGGTGGCTTTTCATATATGTATAACCTTGATGGCCTGGGCAGTTTCCTGAGTGTTTTTAAAGTGAACGTGAAAATTTAAACCTCTTGATTTTTATGATTTTGTGAGGTTTTCTGCGTCAAGTAAATAGCAAACCATTTTCAGAGGTCACCTCAGATCACTTACAGGAAGAGAAAGCATGCTCAATTTATTTTTTGAAGTACTAAGTAAAGAGACATGAAAAGAAATTACATTCTTTACCCTGACCACGTGGTGGCACAGTGGATAGAGCATTGGTATTGGGACGTAGAGGACCCCAGTTCAAGGCCCCGAGGTCGCTGGCTTTAGCACGGGCTCATCTGGTTTGAGCACAGCTCACCAACTTGAACCCAAGATCACTGGCTTGAGCAAGGGGTCACTCGCTCTGCTGGAGTCTCCCTCCCCCCTTCCCAGTCAAGGCACATATGAGAAAGTAATCAATGAATAACTAAGGTGCCACAATGAAGAATTGCTGCTTCTCATCTCTCTTCCTTCCTATCTATCTGTCCCTGTCATACACAAAAAAGAAAGAAATTACATTCTTTAAAAATCAGATACTATTATTGTCTGGCATAAGAGTGCATGTCTAATGCACACACACAATTTTACTTTGAATGTAATCCATTCTTGATCCACATGCCAAAGAAACCTAATCATCTTTTAATGTCCATTACTTCCTGTGGCACCAAATTCACTCTATTTTGGCTAAGCCTGGACAGTAGCAGATTACAGGAAAGTTAACTAATTCTTAATATCACTGGACTTCACAGGGCCCATGATCCTCTCAAAACTGTGTGCTATGTTGTAAATATGTACATTGTTCTGGGGTCCTGGTCCAGAGCTTTCATTAGATGCTCAATGGGGTTCAAGACTCAGAACAAAGATTAAGAACCAATAGGCCAGAAAATTAATCAAGTTATGAGATAATTCTTTCTTTAAGGAGCTATTCCATTCAAATAGCCATATTTTTCCTTGGTAAACTAATATTTCTCATTTAGGTTATTTCCCTCGCATCCTAATCCTACCTCTTTTGAATGCTTCCCTTTGATTAAAGGGCCTTTATTTATCATTTCTAACCTTCATCTTCTTTCATAAAAAGCCCAATCCTATTCTCCTCAAAGGGCTAGGCCAGAGAGCCAAATCCTAGCCCACTGTAATTCTTTCAAGTCAGGAGCCAACTGACAAGAAAACACTTCAGCTTCAACATTCCAACTGTCTTACTAAGGGGCTGGTCCACTAAGAGAGTCTTTATTTTGTGTGTGTTTTTTATTGTTTATTAAACAGCTGTTTAAGCCCATCTGGCTTTAAATCCTCAAAGGAAAGTCTGGGGTCAAGAATCAATTGCCCCATTTTGGTCATGCCTGAATTTTCTTCCCATCACCCTACATTTTCCAGTCTAAACAAGCTCTAATGACATATCTCGACTGTGTGCACTTACCAAAGTGGAAATTCTTCCAGCCACTCAGAAAATGAGAGCCTCTAAACTAGTGTTTCTTAACCATTTAAAGATCCCTTGTTCAATAATATTTACTCACTTTATTTTCTGAATCTTCCATCAGCTCAGAATACCACAAACAGTCTTACTTTCTGAAATGTCCATTATGATATGGAGGGTTTGATAGTCTTTTACAAATTGTATAGTCTCTCTCCCAGCCCTAAGATTCTTTGTCAGACCTCCTTCTCATTCCTGAGGCTAAACAGACAGATGTAAATACGCACTATTGTGGCAAGGTCTGTTCAAAAGGTTCAAAATAGTAATCTATATATACAAAACAGTAAGGATAATAGGGGTTTTTCAACCACTCTGTGTTATAATAGAAACAATAATAGAAGTTTCCAGTTAACTGAGAACTGTCATATATGAGAATCAATAAAATAATACCAAACTATACTGAAAATATCTGAGCCACATCGTGAACATCAACTATAAAGCAGAATATGGGTGTAGGAAACTTAGCTGAATTTGTACAGAATATATGTTTTTCTGCACAAATGGCTGATAGAAAAGCAGGTCTCAATTTCCTTTCAAAATAGTAGGATATGTTTTAGACATTGACATTCAGTTATTTGAACTTTTAGAATTTGTTTGGAGACAACAAAAAGTTTAATGAGCTATATTATTTTGACCTTTTATTCAGAACGGTAAAAAAACCCATTTCAATGAGACATGGCTACAGAGAACACGAAATTTAAAGAAAACAACTATTGGGGCTTTCAATGTATTCTGGATTGCCCCTGTGGTTATTTTAAAGTCGTTTCTACAAGAGTCAGCATCACTTCCCCCTCCCTTTGATTTTCTTGTTTCCATTTAGTACCTTCATTCTGAAACTGCCCATTTTACAGGCTAACTATTATTTCTTCAGGCCAGTTGGCTTCCACTCAACGGCATCCTGGGGGAGTTGGTATGTGGCTACTTCCCTTGCAAGCTATTCTAAAAGGTCATTATTTTCATTTGTGTTAATCACCTGGAGAGAGAGAGAGATGAAGAGAAACTGAACTTGGACAGTGCACAAACATGTTTCCAAGATCCACACTCTGAAATACAACTGAGTTTCCCTGAGTAATGTGTGTTATAAGATGCAAGGAGAGGGGAACAAAACATGTGTGAAGGTAAGAGAAGGGAATTTTTCACAGAAGGCTGTAAAGATCCAGTGCAGAAGCAAAGGAGTTCTAAACAATAGTTCAGAGGGGCTTCCGATTGAGTGTAACATCAGTACGCAACAACAGAAATACAGGAAATAGTGAAGTCCTGAGATCAAAGAATTACTCAATTGAGAAAAAAAAGACCTGCCAAGGTAGAAACTGGGAAAACATGGATTGCCTATAGAAAAACGTTAAGATCCAAATGATCAAGCCTTAAGGTTATATCAAACTAGCTGTTCTGGTTCAGGGGTCCAGTGTGAAAGGACAAGGCAAAGTCTCACTTTTCCTAATCACACAGAAGGAATACCATCAAACTAAAAAAAAAAAAAAAAAAAAAAAAAAAGGAATCAGGACCTAATAAATTTTGAAATGGCATTAGCAAGACAAGGTTGAAGGAATCCTTTGTTAACTGAACTGGGGATCAGTGTTGGGCTCAGGTCCCAAGAAGCACTAGAGTCCCATGCCTGGCCTGTGGTGACACAGTGGATAGATCATTGACCTAGAATACTGAGTTCACCAGATCGAAACCCTGGGCTTGCCAGGTCAAGGCACATACAACAAACAACCAATTAACAACTGAAGTGAAGCAACTATGAGTTGATACTTCTCGCTCCTTCCACTCCTCTCTCTCTGTAAAATCAATAGAGAATATCTTTTAAAAAGAGGAAAAAAACTAGAGTGCCATCAGGCACAAGATCAAAAAGACCAGGCAAAGAGACCAGACAGTCTAAAAAGGGTAATGTTTAACCTCTGGTGCA
This sequence comes from Saccopteryx leptura, assembly GCF_036850995.1. Lineage (NCBI taxonomy): Eukaryota > Metazoa > Chordata > Mammalia > Chiroptera > Emballonuridae > Saccopteryx > Saccopteryx leptura. The sequence continues at coordinate 308,330,975 of NC_089503.1, forward strand.
GGAGTAATGAAGCATCAAATTATTTAAAGACCATGCTGAGTAGTGGGAAAGCAACTCCTTAACATGAGGGCAGACTAAACTCAAAGTAGAGATTTGAACTTGCAAGACTTCTACTAGCTAGCTGGGCAGGGCAAAAGCAGGCAATGACTGATGACCATACAGCATGATGATATGTTAAAGTTCAAATCAGTCCAACATCTGCTACCTGGTATGTGTTCAGCACTACACTAAATATTGAAACACAGAGAATTCTCATCCCTGACTTTAAAGAGTACAGGAGAAACCACAGTGGCCAGTCTATGACCACTTACCATGGGGCTGCTGTTAGAATTTGATGTGTTAATGACCTTAAAATGTTTAGTATAAAGCTAGGCAAACAGTAGGTGTTCAAAAATCAGTAGCTGCTACTCAGCATCCTTATAATTATTACCCTCATCACTACAATACCTATTATCATGTTGTAGAAATAGCATTTTAAATACTAGAAGAAAAAGCTGTAAATTGTGCAGAATTTGTTTTTAACTGGTTTATTTATTAATATTGTGCCTATGCAACTAAGGATTTATACTAAAACTAGGGCAAGACCTCTTCCCTGTTCACGATCTAGTTTCTACAATAGTCTTTAATGACACTGCTTCTGGCAAACTTTCTCAAATAGTCATGGAAATGTAAATACCAACATAGTCTTGTGCCCATGTTACCTACCATTTTTACATCCTGTGAAGCTGACTTCATAGTTTGTTGCTGGTGGTCATGAAAGGAGAAAAGCCACTGAATCTCCAAAACAACTACATACATACTTTCAAATGTCAGAGATCAAAAGAGAGAAATTAGAAGGGAAACCTTACCTCAAGAGTAAAAGAATGTATCATTGTCATCATTATCAATTCATACTTACTGATCTCCCACAATGCATCAGATGCTTTAGTAAAATTATACAGGAAAGCCAACGTCCCCAGCCTCCTCAGGCTAAATTCTACAAGACAGTGCGGAGAGGAAGGTCGCTTAGAAAAGGACAGTGGGCTACAGAAATACAAACCAAGTCTGTTCTGAAGTGACTAAGAAGCAGTGTGATTTAGAGTGATTTTAGTTTAAAGGACTATAGATATATGATAGAAAAAAATATAAAATAGTGTATCTGCTAGCTAAACTTTTTTTTTTTAGATTTCATTTATTCATTTGAGAGAGAGAGAGAGAGAGAAAGGGAGGAGGAGAAAGCATCAACTCCCATATGTGCCTTGACAGGGCAAACCTGGGGTTTTGAACCGGCGACCTCAGCACTCCAGGTCGATGCATTACCCACTGTGCCACCACAGGTCAGGCCTCTTCTGGCTAAACTTTTAAAGAATAAATATAGCAAACTTATAAGTTTTTAGAAAATATGTCCAATTTAAGGGAAGGGGGTAGAGAGAGGGCAGAACATGATACACAAAAAATGCAAAGAAACAAAAGGAGAGAAAAAGAAGAGTAAAAACTGAGGGGAAACCTGGCACAAACAACCCTAAATATATCAGGAAAATAGAAAGTTAAGAGAGGAAAATGAAAATGGAACTTCTACTGATTGAGTTGGAATGAATCACAGCCACTGACTGGTTTGACATCTTTGTTTCACTGATAAAGAAATTGTAGCCTACTGAGAGGCTGAGTAATTTCTTTGAATTTACACAAATAGTAGCAGGTCTATAAAGGTGGTTATTAGTACAGAGTAAATAATCAAATTTTTGATGAGTTAAAAAGACAAGTATTATGGTCTAAATTTTGTGTTCTTTTCCCCATCCCCAAATTCATATGGTGAAGCACTAACACACCTCCACCCCTGGCCCAGTGTGGCAGGATTAGGCAACAGGGCCTCTAAAGAAATCCTTAAGATTATAAATGAGGTTATAAGGGGGGTCTCTGATTTGATAGGATTAATGCTCTTATAAGAAGAGACATCGGAAGGCTTGCCCACACATGCACCAGTAATTCTCACTCTTGCTCCCCTTCCCCAATGTATGCACAAAGAGGATACGTGAGCACATAGGGAGGGGGTGGCAGCCTATAAACCAAGAAAAGAGGCCTCAGAATAAAACGAACTTTGCAAGCACCTTGATCTTGGACTTCTCAGCCTCCAGACTGTGAGAGAGAAATTTCTGCTGTTTAAGTCACTGGTATTTGGTAATTTGTTATAGCAGTCCCAGGAATCTAAGGACAAGGAGCAATAAAGTTCTTTGGCAAAGTACTCAAAGGGAAAAGTTTTAATTTATTTATTAAACCTAAAATATAAACACACTTTACCCTCTTTTCTGTTCTTTTCTGTTAGAGAATGAAAATAGGGCCACTTGCTAGGTTTAGTTTAAGCAAAAAATCCAGGTAACACTTCTGAAGGCAAAACTTTTCCTACTTAAAAATGCTAGAGACTCAATAAATTTTCAATCAAATAATGAGTGGTCAAAACTTAATTCTGCACTTACGAAAGTAATATATCCTTTACCTGGTCCCTAAACTATACACTACCAACATATGCTCAAAGCTGTGTGTGTGTGTGTGTGTGTGTGTGTGTGTGTGTGTGTGTGTGTGTGTGTGTGTGTAAAAACCCTTTTCAAACTGCCTACTCTTCTAGCCCCCTCTTATCCCATTAAGAGCTTATGCCTTTACATTTAAATTTTTACATTTTACTGGCAAAAAAATAAATAAAAAGGAATTTTCACTATCAAATTTTAAGAAATCTGTCTAATATATTTTGGTTGGTGAAATAATAAAAATAAAAGTATAGAGCAGTATTGTCCAATTCCAACATTTCTTTTTAAGTTGTAGTTAAAAATTAGTTTGCTTCTTAGTAAAAAAAGGTAAATTTTAAGGGGTCAAAGGTTACTACTGACAAATGCAAGTTAACCAACACACAAAAGTAGAAATCTAGCACTTTTTATTATGCTTATGGTACTGTCCTTTCCCAAAACAGTTGCTGGCAATTAGCTTAAACTTAATAACTGATGAATAAATGGGCTAAACAGGTAATTGTCAAAAGAATAGGAAGAGCCTGACCAGGTGGTGGCACAGTAGATAGAGTGTCAACCTGGGACGCTGAGGACCCAGGTTGGAAACCCAAGGTCGCTGGCTTGATTGAGCACAGGCTCACCAGGATGAGAGTGGGGCTGCCAGCTTGAGTATAGGATCACAGATATGATCCCAAGTTTGCTAGCTTGAGCCCAAAGGTCACTGGCTTGAAGCCCAAGGTCACTGGCTCAGTTGGAGCCCCTGCCCACCCCACCCCAACCCTCCCTGGTCAAGGCATGTATGAGAAAACAATCAATAAACAACAGAAGTGCTGCAAAGAGTTGATGCTTCTCATTTCTCTTCCTTCCTGTCTGTCTGTCTCTCTCTCCTCACTTCTTGCTAAAAAAGAACCAAGAGTTTATAAATATGGAGGAGGACTTTTAATTAGCAACTCAACTGTCTCAAATTTGTTAATGAAATGCACCCAGAAAAAAATATTTCACCAAGAAAAGGGAACAAAAGGAATACTGTTCTCTTTGCAACATTATTAGGTAATACCACAGCATACCTTACAGATGAAAGCCCCTTACAGTCTCAAAATAAAACCTCTTCAAATGGATGCCTAAATGGGTCAATCTCGTCTGCTCCCAGAAGAATATTATAGCCAACATAAACTCTGTCTAAAGCTTCAAAATGGCTCATATTCTAAAAAATAACTTGTAATTCAGCTATGTAGAATTCTTGCCCTGGTCAGGTAGCTCAGCTGGTTAGAGCATCGTCCCAAAGCATAGACATTGCTGATTCAATCCCTGGTCAGGGCACATATAGCAGGAACTGACTGATGTTCCTGTCTCTCTTTCTCCCTTTCCTCTCTCTCTAGGTCTGATGTTTCCTGCTCCTCCCCCCATCTTTCTCTCTCACCCTCTCTCCTCTGTTTGAAATCAATAAATAAAATCGTTAAAAAAAAAAGAAAAAAGGCCCTGGCCAGTGGCTCAGTGGATAGAGTGTTGGCCTGGTATATGGATATCTTGGGTTTGATTCCGGTCAGGGCACACATGAGAAGCAATCATCTGCTTCTCCCTTCTCTCCCCTTTCTCCCCTTTTCCCATCGCTGCAGCCAGTGGCTCAATTAGTTCAAGTGTGGGCCAGGGCACTGAGAAAAGCTCTGTTGGAGCGCATCAGTTTCAGGCACTAAAAATAGCCCTATATTTGAGCAATGGCCCCAGATGGGTTTACCAGGTAGATCCTGGTCAGGGCACATATGGGAATCTGCCTCACTATCCCCTCTCCTCTCACCTAAAAAAAAAAAAAAAAAGAATTCTGATCACATGCTCCATTAAAACACACACACACACACATACACACAAACACACGGCTGGGTTTGCAGACCAGTCCACAAGAGCCTAGTAATACAATAAGGGGGCAGGAGAGAATGTTTGAGTCCACTGAACCAGTAATGTTACCTAAACTACCATACATCTGAAAGAAAGTAAAATAGTTAAAATAGCAAATTATAAATAATGTCAATGTAATTAAATAATACATTTTTTTTTCAAATCACCTTTCATATTGGTTAGTAGAAGACAAATTTAATTCTCTAAGAAAATGAAGGCTTCTATGGAGATTTAAAGGAAGGAGTAAGAGTATTTACTTATAAGGATTTTAGTGATTGGTGCAGTATATTGAGGAGACTGCAACATTTAAAAATAAATTTTCAATTTTATTTCAATATCTACAACATTTCCATTTTCCCTGATTCAAATGTAATTCTAGCTAACTAATCATAAGGAAGGTTTGTTTTTTTTTAATTTCATACAAGAATAGAAAGAGCAGTGATTTTCAATTATTGTGCTGTGGTACACTGGTGTACCACAAGATCCCATCCCCCGCCACACACAAGAATTTTTATAACATGCAATACCTATTTGGTCAGGGTCACTGACCTCTTTTCCCTTAGGTTGTCAAATAAAAAAATGACAACAGCCAATGCAACAATACATGTCTAGTGTGAATGAATCAAAATTACACTTATTTTTTTGTCATATCTGCAAAAAAAATGTATTTTAAGGGGTGCCACAGAATTTTAGTAATAAGTTTACATGTGCCATGAGATGAAAAAGATTGAAAATTGCTGAAACAGAGATAAGAAAAAGAAAATGGCAGAGATAGAACAGAATGGGGAAGGGAAAATAGTGCTTAATAAATAAATACCTGAAAGAAGAGGAGAGGAGAAAGGAGGAGGGGAAGGAGAAGAGTGCGACTACTTAAAAAATTGGAAATAGAAATGCCTGAAGTTTAAACAGTAAAAGAGAGAAATGAAGGTAAATGGTAGAAAGAAGGATGCAAAATACCCATAACGTTTTTTAAAGGGGGAAGAAAATAGACGTTAAGAAGGAAACCTTGAATTCAATAGTTCTCAGTACTGCCACTCAGGAATACAGCTGACTCCTGACTCAGAACAGCTAGGATGGGCCTAGAAAGGTTAACAATCCTAATAACTAGCATAAATTGAACATTTCCTATGTACCAGGAACTGTTCTGAAAGTTTTACATGGCTCAAAACAACTCTTTGACAAACTACTTTTATTTTAATTTCATATTTGAGAAAGCACAGTAAGTAATATGCTAACGTCATCAGGACAGAATGCAGCAGAGCAGGATTTGAAACCTAGTCAATTTGGTTCCCAAGCCTGCACCATGCAGCACTACTGACCCTACGGCTTCACTATCAAGCATACATGGGACAAATGGTCCCTAGTAAATGAGAGAGAATGACGGGTGGCACACAGAGTTCCACACACTAAGTTCCTACAGTTAATAAGTATTACCTTGTTTAAAAAAAAAAAAAAAAGCAACAAATAGGAAACCTCTGGAATGTAGCACCCATTTGACAAATACTTGCTGAACATCATTCACTATTCCAGACACTGGGGGACACAGCAATAAACACAACCAGACAAAAATCTCTATAAAAGAGACAGGTAGTTAACTACAACAACAACAAAAAACACCCCAATATATATATTTTTAAACACATTTTATTTATTTATTTTTTAATTTTATTTATACATTTTTAGAGAGGAGAGAGAGAGAAACAGAGAGAGAGAGAAGGAGGAGGAGCAGGAAGCATCAACTCCCATATGTGCCTTGACCAGGCAAGCCCAGGGTTTCGAACCGGCGACCTCAGCATTTCCAGGTCGACGCTTTATCCACTGCGCCACCACAGGTCAGGCCACCCCAGTATATTTTTATAATACACTGGAAGATGGTAAGGCCATGGAGAATTTAAAACAGAATGACTAAAAAGGAACTGAAAGGTAATATCTGAACAAAAATGTGAAGGAAATGAAGAAGACAGACTTGAGGCTAACCAAAGAAGAGCATTAGAAACGTAGAAAACAAGTCCAAAGTATGGGGCAGGTTTGAGGAATAGCAGAAAGGCCAGTGTGACTGGAGGAGAGTTAGAGGAAGAACAGGAGAGGTCTGTGGGAGCCAGTTCAACCAACTAGAACCATGTACGGACTCCAGCTTTTCCTGGGTGAAGCACATTAGTGCGTTCTTGAGCATGACCAGATGTATATTTTTGAAGGCTTACATCTGATGCTATGTTCAGAATAAATTATTTGGAGTTGATGGTGGAAGCATGGAGACCAGGTCGGAGACTGTTACAATAATCCAGGCAAGGGAATATGGTGTACTGACCCAGGATAAAAGTGGCAGAGCCTTAGGTTATTTTTGAGGCAGAGCCTAAAGGATTTGTTGATTAATAAGATAGGAGTGAGGGAGAAAAGAGAATCCAGGAAAATGCCAACATTTTTCTGATCCAAGCAACATTAAGATGTCATTATTTAATAAGGAGAAAACTTGTCTGACCCGAGCGGTGGCACAGTGAATCAAGTGTGGTCCCAGAATGCTAGGGTTCCTGGTTCAAAGCCTCAAAGGTTGCTGGCTCTGAGTATGAGCTTGTCAGCACAGGGGTCACTGGCTTGAGTTGGAGGAATCATCCACAGGACCCCAAAGCTCGCTAGCTTGAGTCCAAGGGTCACTGGTGTGAAAAGCCCAAGTTTGCTGGCTTGAACAAGGGGTCTATGGCTCAGTCCTGGTCAAAGCATGTACAAGAAGCAATCAACGCGCAACTAAAGTGACACAAGTATGAGGTGATGCTTCTCACCCTCTCTCTCCTTTCCTGCCTCTCTCTCACCCTCAAAAGCGGGGGTGGGGGGGCTGCACTAGGTTTTTGCACAAGTTTGAGAGTAAAGACCAGAAGTTCAAATTGGACAAGTGAAGTCTGAAGTAACTATTACACATGGAAATGTCAATTAGGCAGTTGGATATAAACTTTCAGGGAGAGTTTTGGCCTATGGTACATTGGAGAGTCATCAGCATACAGATAATATTTAATCCTTGGTATACTATCAGAGTGCACTGGGGCCAGATTTTCTTTTTTGAGCAGTTTTATAAGTAAGGGTTTATATTTCATGACATTATTTCTTAGAGATATTTTTTGAAAATTACTTTAAAAAATAATAAAATTATCCCATGGTCACTGGCTTAAGCCCAAAGTTCACTGGCTTGAGCAAGGGGTCACTGGCTCAGCTAGAGCTCCACACCCTACCCTGGTCAAGGCACATATGAGAAAGCAATCAATGAACAACTAAAGTGACGCAATTACAAGTTGATGCTTCTCATCTCTCTCTTCCTGTCAGTCTCTCTCTCACAAAAATAAATAAATAACAACAATGATAATAAACTCACTCTCTCTTGCAATTAACATATTGCAAGGGTTCCTTTGACCCTTCTATAATAAATCTAAGGTACATTATGAGTCTTTAGGGATCTTATCTTTCCTATAACTTGAACCACTCTGATTTTCACCAACTTTTGCTCATTAATTATTCCTAATGATGTTTTAAAATGACCCCCCCAAAAATTACATACTTACAAGAATGATACAAAAGTGAAACAAACCATAAACACACCACACTTCAGTTTTCTTACTGCATTGTACAAAGCATCACACCACCCTTTAAGAAAGCATTAGACTAGAAACTTTATAGTTTACTTAGTTTTCAAAGAAAACAGTTAAGAATTCAGTTTTTCACTTCCATAATGACAAAGAAAAGAAAAACTAACACAGGAAAATGTTTACAACTACTGGATAAATCAAAAGATTAATACAAACATGAATAGCAACACTAAACTCTACCGATGGTAAAATTTGATATGTCAGCAAAATTTTGAGACTTCTTTAGATGATTATATAATAACCTACGATATAATATTGACCCAGAAGTCAAGAATCAATATTGCATAATATATTTCTAAAACCAAAAAAGAACTATGGTAGTTTCATTCAGCTCAACAGAAAGAATTTCTTCATGTAGTATTTTGCAACAAGAACTGGGATCATCCAGTTTTGCTAAAAGGACGTTACAGTATTCTTCCATCTCTTGGAATGTGACAAAATTTACAGTTCATAGTGGCCACATGCTGAAGGTAGGTGTATGTATATAAAGGTAACTGAAAGGAAACAGATGATGTCGAAATGAAAAAAAAATTCCCTGAATTGATCATTCCAAAATGTTTATAAGTCCACAACTATAAATGTTTTGTAATTATAGAGTAAAAGAGACATCCATCCTTTCTTCTACACAATTATGTGCCATTAAAAGTTTTTAAAGCCCTGGCCGGTTGGCTCAGCGGTAGAGCGTCGGCCTAGCGTGCGGAGGACCCGGGTTCGATTCCCGGCCAGGGCACACAGGAGAAGCGCCCATTTGCTTCTCCACCCCTCCGCCGCACTTTCCTCTCTGTCTCTCTCTTCCCCTCCCGCAGCCAAGGCTCCATTGGAGCAAAGATGGCCCGGGCGCTGGGGATGGCTCTGTGGCCTCTGCCCCAGGCGCTAGAGTGGCTCTGGTCGCAATATGGCGACGCCCAGGATGGGCAGAGCATCGCCCCCTGGTGGGCAGAGCGTCGCCCCATGGTGGGTGTGCCGGGTGGATCCCGGTCGGGCGCATGCGGGAGTCTGTCTGACTGTCTCTCCCCGTTTCCAGCTTCAGAAAAATGAAAAAAAAAAAAAAAAAAAAGTTTTTAAAAATACCTTCATACTCCATTTAGACTACATAAGTGCAAGCAGCTATAACCTGTTAAGAGATATATTTGGAATTTGGAATTAGAATTTACAAAATGCACTTAACCAGGCGGTGGCGCAGTGGATACAGCATTGGACTGCGATGAAGAGGACCCAGGTTCAAAACACCGAGGTCGCTGGCTTGAGTGCGGGCTCATCCGGCTTGAGTGTGGGGTCGCTGGCTTGAGCATGAAATCAAAGACATGGCCCCATGGTCGCTGGCTTGAGGCCAAAGGTCTCTGGCTTGAAGCCCAAGGTGGTTGGCTTGAGCCCAAGGTCACTGGCTTGCACAAGGGGTCACTTGCTCTGCTGTAGTCCCCCAGGTCAAGGTACATATGAGAAAGCAATCAATGAACAACTAAGGAGACTAAGGAGCCTCAACGAAGAACTGATGCTTCTCATCTCTCTCCCTATATGTCTCTCTCTTTGTCCCTCTTTCTGTCTCTGTCACAATAAAATTAAAAAAGAATTTATAAAATGCGTATGTTTCAGGTTCCTATGTGACAGCTTATAAGCAATTAAATGACATTCAAAGAAAGTTGCCTTTTGAAGTATATATGCTTTCAAAACCAGGAAAACAGGGAATAAAAATCTGGACAGTATGTATCAGTGAAACATCACTTACTTGGAAGGAGTGAGAGCATAACAAAGCAAAGGTCAAGGCAGGGTGAGCACTGACACACAACTAAAACTCCCAACACAAATGCAACGTGACAACTCTAGAACAAGTTTCAGACTGGTCTGAGCACTACTCAGCAAAAAACTTGCCTTAGTTTACACTCAGAGGAAGAATAGGGTTGAATTTCAATGTATTTTCACAGATGGAAAAGAAAAATCAAGAGCACATTATTTGGATTTTAAAGAGATTTTATGATTCTCTCTGACCTAAGAAAAACTATTAATGCTTTTCTTATTTCAGTGTTTTCTCAACTGTATGGCCAGTAGCCACGGCCACCATCACAGACACCTGGCCTATACAGGTTCTCATTATATTCGGAAAGACGGTAATGAAACAGCGGAACCAAGAACTGGTGGGCCATTAGCTTTAATCCTAGCTTGCACCTGCCAGGCAAGTAAAAACACACAGTGGGCTCCAAAACCCACTCATTCAGTGCTCTCACAAAGCTACTGACTCATCCGAGTTTCCTAGAATCAAAGGTTTCTAGCTCACCAGCCTTAATTCACCTGTTTCCCATCTCCTTCTCTCTTCACGAACTGGCTTCTCCTTCAGCACTCTGCCATCTTGGCTGCTTCTCCTCTCCTCCATGTGGCCTTTCTCTGCTCTCCTCCCTGCTCTCCTCCTAGAACATAATCCCTCTTTCCCCGTAACAATGTGATCACTCCTTCTAAAACCTTTTGGCGCAAAAGCCCTCCCACAACACATATTAACATAATCATGCCCATCCCAAGCAAGAAGGGCAACTAATATCATCACCTGGTCAATGGGCTTCCACATGGGCAGCACCATCTTTAACAAAGTGAGCATAATATATTTTATCTGCCCAACATCAACTATTAACAGATTCAAAAACTCCTGTTTAAAAATATATACCTGACATGATTTTGTACTATCAACAAAGGTAAAGGAGGGGCAGACACATTGATAAGCGTTAGAATCCAGTCTTGGAAAAGAATGGCTGGAGGCTAGCTTGTGTCTATTTTCTTCAATATGGTTGACATTAGTACAGTGGATAGCTTCATTTTGCAGGAAAAGCTTCAATTATAAGATTGCAAATTAATAAGATAATTCCTCAAACGGGTTGGAAATGAACTTGCAGAAATAAATACAGAATCAGAAAGACTATGTCTACCCTTCTAACCACAAGCATGAACTCATTAAAATAAAAAGAAAAAAAGAGGATACCGAAAAGATAGAAAAACATAAAATACTGCCCCTTTCTCTACCTTACGCTCCTGCTAAAATGGCTAGAAGCCCTAACATTTGAGAGGCCTTTTTGTGTGACTCTTTAGGTCCTCCTACCTTTGACTTTTCTCAGGTCTTAACAAAAGGTTTGAGAGCCACACCCTCAGGTTCATTTTTAGACTACATTCTCCTGGCAGTGTCCTTGAACTGATCTTTGCTAAGAATCCATGTCTTGCCTGACAGGGCAGTGGCGCAGATGTCACCGGCTTGAGTACAGGTTCATCTGGCTTGAGTGCGGGCTCACCAGCTTGAGCGTGGGGTCGCTGGCTTGAACATGAGAACATAGACATGACCCATAGACGCTGGCTTGAGCCCAAAGGTCGCTGGCTTGAGCCCAAGGTCGCTGGCAAGGTGTCACTCACTCTGCTGGAGCCCTCCAGTCAAAACACATATGAGAAAGCAATCAATGAATAACTAAGGTGCCCTAACAAAGAACTGATGCTTCTCATCTCTCTTTTTTCCTGTCTGTCTGTCCCTCTCTCTCTCTGCCTCTGTCAAAAAAAAAAAGAGAGAGAAAGAGAGAGAGCGAGAGAGAGAGAGAGAGAACCCATGTCTTAATTTTACCATCATCTGCCATGCAGAAAGGTTGAGAATTTTCAAAATCATCAAGTCCTGGCAGCTTTTCTGTTTAACAGACCTTTCCTCAATGTATTTCTCTCCTGTCACACTTTACAATTAGCAGCAAGAAGAAACCAGGGGTACCTTTAATGTTTTGCTTGTAAATTTACATAGCTAGATCTCCCAGTTCATTAGGCACATTTTCTGCTTTCCATAACTACAAACAATAGCATTGCTAAACTTTCTGCCCTTTCTTCCAGTTTCCTTTCCTTTAAGCCCTCATGGCAATCTCCTCAAAAGTTCCAGATTTTACAAACAACATGTTCAAGGTACTCTTTCTCTTCCTTTCTCTTCCTTTCTCTTCCTTTCCCTTCCCTTCCCTTCCCTTTCTTTCTTTCCTTTCTTTCTTTCTTTCTCTCTCTTTCCTTTCTTTCCTTCCTTCCTTCCTTTCTTTCCTTTCTTCCTTCCTTTCTTTCTTTCTTTCCTTCTTTTCTTTCTTTCTTTTTTTCTCTCTCTCTTTCCTTTCTTTCCTTTCTTCCTTCCTTTCTTCCCTTTCTTCCTTCCTTTCTTCCTTTCTTTCCTTTCTTCCTTTCTTTCTATCTATCTATCTATTTATTTATTACAGAGACAGAGAGTGAGTCAGAGAGAGGGATAGACAGGGACAGACAGACAGGAACAGAGAGAGATGAGAAGCATCAATCACTTAATTTTTCATTGCATGTTGCAACACCTTAGTTGTTCGTTGATCGCTTTCTCATATGTGCCTTGACCGCAGGCCTTCAGCAGACTGAGTAACCCCTTGCTGGAGCCAGTGACCTTGGGTTCAAGCTGGTGACCTCAGGGTCTCGAACCTAAGTCCTCTGCATCCCAGTCCGACGCTCTATCCACTGCGCCACCGCCTGGTCAGGCTTAAGGTACTCTTTCATTAACACTCTCCTCAAAGTCCACTGTCCAGTTCCAAAGTCACCCCCACATTTTAGATTTTTGCTACAGAAGCACCCCACTTCTGGTACTAAAATCTATAGATAAGCCAAGAGAGGGCAAGATAAAAGCCATAAGTAACTAAATCCTGGAAGTTGTGAAAGAACCTGACCCAGTGCCTTATACAGGAGGCACTTGGGAATATCTGTTCCTTCTCTTTTCTGACCCCAATTATTTTATAAATCTTGAAAATTTTTCTGGTATTGGATGAAATCTGCAAACATCTAGAACCAAAACAACATGGTATTGGGCAAAAATATGACTTTTGACTTTCAATAAGTACAGGAAACTCATATGATTAATTTATTAAAATTAAGCAAGAAAACAAAAGGATAAAAATAATTATCCAGAATTAATGAATACAGCAGAGGGGAACATACACATAATAGCAACTGTTATCCCCCAAACATATGTCCCGCCCACATTACCATCTGCTTTTAAACTGTAATATTTAGTGAGACTTTCAAACTAATCTTGGCAAAAATTATACTGCTTTTTATCTAATTGGTAACTATAAGTACAATAAACAAAATAAATAAATCATTAAGAATGTTTTCATTTAGATGTCAGTTTATCTGAGGAGTAACACTCAACAATGTGACTGTGAAGTAACATCATCCCCATCCTACAGATGAGACACAGAGCAGAGAGATCCTAGGACTTGTTATAACCACAGAGCAGGTGGATGACAAAGCATGAACAGAACTATAACCAGCATATAATGTGATACACAATGAAGCTATAAATCAGTTCCTTCTGACTTTCATGGATATGGCAACCTGGCTAAAATAGCCAGTGGTTAAAGGTTTCATCTCACACTCAGGAAAAATAACTTGACAGTTACTTTAAAGAATAAAAAGTAGGCTTTGATTCATTTTACTTCTGATTTAATGGTCTAGATTCAAATAAGCAAGTAAAACACTCTATGAGTTATTAAACAAATAAGATAGTATCGAACCTACAGATTTAAGTACTGTAGAAGCAAAACCCAGTATTTTAGTTGGACACTTTGCTACACAGACAGTTCATTATATTAAGAATATTTCATTAACTTTCAACCAATATTTGTAGAATGCCTATTTTATGCTAGCCTTTTATCATAAGTACCGTATGTTATCTCATTTCATAACAGTGAAGGGTGCTGAAAAAGCATGCGTCAAGAGGAGCAGAAGCTCACATTAGAGAAGGTTCACCACCAACAAGAAGACAATGCTTAAAACCAGATCACAGGTTATAAAAGCAGCACATATTTCCAGAACCAAGAAGGGAAAGAAGTAGCTAGTGGGGGAAGACTATAACTCCTAGTATCTACTTATTAGTTACAAAAAGAAACTAAAAGACTTGAGGTGATAAGCATGTTTCCTCTGGACAGCTGTATCACCCATCTCTGACTCTGGCACTTAAAGAGGAAGTGAGCAGCCTGACCAGGCAGTGGCATAGTGGATAGAGCGTCAGACTGGGACACGGAGGACCCAGGTTCAAGACCCCGAGGTCGCCAGCTTGAGCGCGGGCTCATCTGGTTTGAGCAAAAGCTCACCAGCTTGGACCCAAGGTCGCTGGCTCCAGCAAGGGGTTACTCAGTCTGCTGAAGGCCCGCAGACAAGGCACATATGGGAAAGCAATCGATGAACAACTAAAGTGTCTCAGTATACAACGAAAAACTAATGATTGATGCTTCTCATCTCTCTCTGTTCCTGTCTGTCCCTGTCTATCCCTCTCTCTGTTTATTAAAAAAAAAAAAAAAGAGGAAGTGAGTATATGATCATTTCTTTTGAGGAATAGCAATTTCTAAGTGATTCAGTCTGATTATCAGTAAACAAATTGATGTTAGAAAAGAGAGAAAGTAAGGGAAGAGTGGGAAGCATCAACTCATAATAGCTGCTTGTCATACATGCCTCGATCCGGCAAGCCAAGGGTTTTGAACCGGCGACCTCGCACTCCAGGTCCACTGCACCACCACAGGTCACGCTCAGCCAACATTAAATGTCTATTTTCTGCAGCACACAAGAATACCAAGCGTCTTGGGAAATGTAGCCCATGTGTCTCCTCTCTTCACCAATATGTGTGCTTTGAAGATGTTGATTTTCTACCCTCTCAAACATACAATCTTAAAATCTATTTTAATTTATTACAAATTTATTCCCTAATTTATAAATTTTACAACTACAGAACTCCATATTCTGGTTTGAAACATGACAAATTATTTTGCTTAAGGTTAAATGCCCTATTAAAACAAACAGTATTAAAACATACACATCAAAACAAAGCAGCTGTCTTACACAACTGGAAGATTCTCATCTATAAGCATTCATGCAGAAGGCTATCAACTCCACTTACAAACTTTCTTCACTTCCAAACCCTGATCCCAAGCAAGGCCTTTTTAACTTCATACCTGAACAACCACAACAGTAGTTGCTATTACTGCTCCTGTTCCCTCCCCAAATCATCCCATCAACAGAACCCAATTACAAAGAACTATTTTGAGAAAGTTAAATGTTGGTATACTGAAAAATTTTTTAAATAATTCCTACTTTCTACAAAATAATGATCTAGCT
This sequence comes from Saccopteryx leptura, assembly GCF_036850995.1. NCBI lineage: Eukaryota > Metazoa > Chordata > Mammalia > Chiroptera > Emballonuridae > Saccopteryx > Saccopteryx leptura. The sequence continues at coordinate 308,346,096 of NC_089503.1, forward strand.
TCATTCAACATTCAGTTTAGCCATCAAACCACTTCTTCCATTTTTTCTCTTCCTATGAGACTGGCCTCTTCACTATTCCCCAAAGTTTCCTTCCTCCCTGAGTCTCACCCCATAAATGTGCAATCAGTGCCCACCCTTCTAGACACACAGGATATACCAGTGCCTTCCTGAAGCTTACATTCTAGAATTGGAGAAAGACAAACAAATATACAGCAAGTTCAATGGCAGCAAGAGCTATGGAGAAAAATGAAGATGGGGAAAAGGGGATGGGAAATGTTGCACAGAGGAGCAGGGCATTACCACTGATATCGGGTATTCATGATAACAATACATTTGAGTACAGATTTTATGTAAACAAGGGTCTTACTGGTATCTGGAGAAAAAGTAGGCAAGTGCTAAGGCCCTGAGGCAAGGGTGTTTGATCAGTTCAAAGAATGGCCAGGAGTGCAGAAGAACCTAAATTCAAGGATTTAGTCAGTGAAGCAAGCCTACAGGGCCTTCCGGACCAGAGTAGGGCCATGGGATTTTCACAGTAAGGTAAGAAGCTCTGGAGAGTTTTGGGCAGAGGAATAATATAATATGACACTGAAAAGAAACACTCTGGCTGCTATGTCGAGGACAGGCTTCAGGGAGGGGGTTGTGGAAGAACAGAAGCAAGGAGGCTAGTTAGAAAATTATTATAATAATATAGGCAAGAGATAATGGTGGCTTGGGCCAGGATGAAAGCAATGGGACTCTTGAGTAGTCAAGTTTCATGTTCATTCTTGACACCATTCCTTTGTTTACGCCATTTCTCCATCTGACTGTCTCTGTTTAGTCCTGCCAGAGTCTAGCTTAAATTATACCCCCTTCAAGAAACCTTCCCCAACCAATCACATCTTCAGTGAATTGCCCATTTTTCTGAATTCCTACTGACAAGAGCTTACTACCACTACTGACTGGCATGTAGTCTTTGCTACAATGTATTGTTATTTATCAATTTAACTTATATGGCCTTTTACCCTTTATCTTGAGGAAAAAGAGAAAAAGTTTACAACTCTTGGTATCCTCACTGGGCTGCATAAAATAAATATTCAATAAATGTTTGATGATAACCAAACTGAATCACTTAGAAATTGCTACTCTCAAAAGAAATGATCAAGTCAGAGAGATGCCTGACGCAGCAGTCCTGAGGAAATCTCAGCCCATCACCCAGGCCCTACAGCATCATGCGCTACCCCTCACAACAGCGGCTTACCTAGCCGCAACTATGTAGTTTCTCTGGAAGTGTGGTCTCTGGACCAGCAATATCAGCATCACCTGAGTCTAAAACTCTGGGGGGGGGGGGGGGGGTGTCTCATCAATCTGTACATTCTGAGACACTATAAAGTTGGAGAACTGTTGCTCTGGCTTAAAGGTTTAACTAATTAACCTGTTTATAGAAGGGACTTCCGGAACAATTCCATCCTGGCTTATACCCTCATTCACCTCAATCACCATAGACATCCATCCCTTCCACATGGCTCAACCGACACAGCTCTGTATATCACTTGTCTGATCCCATCTCCTGCTCTTCCTTGTCTCCTGAGCCCTAGAAGTCATGAGCTATGCTCAGCAAACTCTTCTATACACTTACTCTCTTTTCTGTGATGTTCCCTCTACCTTTTTACTCTAAAGCAGTGATCCCCAACCCCCGGGCTGCGGACCGGTACCGGTCTTTGGGCCATTTGGTCCCAGTCCGCAGAGAAAGAATAAATAACTTACATTATTTCCGTTTTATTTATATTTAAGTCTGAACGATGTTTTATTTTTTAAAAAATGACCAGATTCCTTCTGTTACATCCATCTAAGACTCACTCTTAACGCTTGTCTCGGTCACGTGATACATTTATCCATCCCACCCTAAAGGCTGGTCCGTGAAAATATTTTCTGACATTAAACCGGTCCGTGGCCCAAAAAAGGTTGGGGACCACTGCTCTAAAGGAAACCTGGCTGACCCTGAGAATACTGCTTCTTCTGCAGTGAAAGCTTTACTCCTACCGATCACGTACAACAGCAGGGGCAAGCATCTTCCTTGTTTAACTTTCCATTAACTTTTAGTGTTGGACCTTACAAGTATCCTCCTTGCTGTCCAATACTACTTCCAAACCACATCTCTTCCCTCTATCCAACTGCAAATCCTTTAAAACAGGTATCACCTACCAATCTGCACAAGTCTTGGGACAGGGATCCCTGTCTTCATTCCTTTGTTAGTCTTATCATTCTTGATGACTTCAACATCCACACAGATGACTCATCCAATACTCTAGCCTCCTAACTGTTGTCGTTTTCATGTCTTTAGTAAAGCCTATAGTTTTTTTTTTTACCACTTTACCTAAACCACCCACCTAGCATCATATCCCAGCACTGCTTTAGGCGATCCCTGTGTTTTGGTCGTTCGACCCCCGCCGGGGTAGCAACCCACAGGTTGAGAACCGCTGCTCTAACTGGCAAGTTGATCACTTTTCACTCAGTGTCCTGCTCTTCATATTCTTACTTTCTTTCCAAGCCAGCTTAAATTAGAAGACAATACTATATGTAGTCCTTTCTGAAAATCTTATTTCCCTTGTCTGTTTTTCTCTAGTCTAACTTATTAGGAAAAATCTCAACTCCTGGTTAAATCCAACTATCTACTTATTCCTGTCTTGAGTCTAAACAAAAGATTGGCCCTGGCTGGTTGGCTCAGTGGTAGAGTGTCGGCCTGGCATGTGGAAGTCCGGGTTCGATTTCCAGCCAGGGCACACAGAAGAAACACCCATCTGTTTCTCCACCCTTCCCCCTCTCCTTCCTCTCTGTCTCTCTCTTCCCCTCCTGCAGCCAAGGCTCCATTGGAGCAAAGTTGGCCTGGGTGCTGAGGATGGCTCCATGGCCTCCACCTCAGGCATTAGAATGGCTCCAGTTGCAACGTAGCAATGCCCCAGATGGGCAGAGCATTGCCCCCTAGCAGGCTTGCTGGGTGGATCCCAGTTGGGCACATGCAGTAGTCTGTCTCTCTGCCTTCCTGCTTCTCACTTCAGAAAAATACAGGAAAAATAAATAAACAAACATCTGACTAGATAGCCTGGTTAGTTAGAGCACCATCCATAAGCATCGAGGTTATAGGTTCAATCCCCAGTCAGGGCACATACAGAAACAGATCAATGTTTCTCTCTCTCACTAAAATCAATAAATAAGAACTAGTAAAAAATAAACAGAAGCTGGATAAAAATCATGTAACTGGCTTCACGTTACATCATGTAACTGGATCACCACTCGCATCACGTTTAGGACCACAGATCTTAAGCCTACTACACCTCTCTAGTAAGTTGACTCCCTTTTTATTTTTCTTGCCCAATGAGAGGAGGAGATAGAGAAATAGACTCCTGTATGTGCTCCGACCAGGATCCAGCCAGCAACCCCTATCTGGGGCCAATGCTCTGCCCACCTGGGGCATGCTCATAAACAAGCTATTTTCAGCACCTGAGGTGGAGGATCCATGAAGCCATCCTCAGTGCCTGGGGCCATTGCACTCAAACCAATGGAGCCACAGCTGAAGGAAGGGAAGAGTGGGGGGAGAAGCAAAGGAGAGGGGTGGAGAAGCAGATGGTTGTTTCCCCTGTGTGTCCTAACTGAGAATCAAACCCGGGACATCTGCACATCAGGCCAACATTCTATCACTGATCTAACCAGCCAGGGTCCACTCCCATTTTTTGAGATGACTATTCCATACCTTGTCCTCTCTCCTCATATCTGCAATACTTTCTTACTCCCTACATGTCTAGTTCAGCTATGTTCATCTTGTATGTTATAAAGAAAGCAGACACAATCAGAGGACTCACTCTTCTCCCTGAAACCAATGATACCAGTCTACGTGGCTCTAACTCCACCACATGTTCCTTCCTATTAAAAAGGAAAAGGTGAACCTGGCCCTATCTAAGGCTAATCTGGGTGCTGGATATCATATTCTGCTCCTCCAATTAGCCTCCTTTTCAGCATCCTCCATTTCTTCCCCTCTACTGGATCTTTCCTACTGACTGACATAAAAACATGCCTTAATATCACCTATGTTTCAATAATCCTCCTTTGAACACACATGCCCATCCAGTTACTATCCCAATTCTTAAATTTTTTATTTATTTATATATTTTTTACAGAGACAGAGAGTGAGTCAGAGAGAGGGATAGACAGGGACAGACAGATAGGAACAGAGAGAGATGAGAAGCATCAATCATTAGTTTTTCATTGTGCATTGCAACACCTTAGTTGTTCATTGATTGCTCTCTCACATGTGCCTTGACTGCGGGCCTTCAGCAGACCAAGCAACCCCTTGCCAGAGCCAGCGACCTTGGGCTGGTGGGCCTCGCTCAAACCAGATGAGCCCACACTGAAGCTGGCGACCTTGGGGTCTCGAACCTGGGTCCTTCCGCATCCCAGTCCGACGCTCTATCCACTGCGCCACCACCAGGTCAGGCACTATCCTAATTCTTTACTCCACTCCACAACTAAACAATATTCACTGTCTCATCCTCAGCTACAAATTAACAACTCAAACCATTCCAATTGGCTGTTTATCCCCACCACTGAAAGTGAAATAGCTTTTAACAAGTTCACCAGTGACCAACATCCTACCAAGGCCATTGGCCCATTTCTTGGTCTTCAATTATGCAAACCGAGCACGTTCTTCTCCACTCTGTAATATCACACACTTGCCTTGTTTCCCTCCTACCCTACCAAATTCTAAATATGCTTCAGACTCCACTGAAATGCCTCAGTCCTATTCTCTAGTCACATTTTCTCTCAAGGCTTTAAATATGTTTCTGATGAATCTCAACCTTACAACCTCCAGTTCACATCTCTCTTCTGAACTCTACTCATATCAAATTGCCAATGAACTTCACCACCCAGATGTCTAATAGACAGTTCAAATTTTAACACATCCAAACCATAAATATTGTTTTTCTGTGTAATCTCTGTTCTGCTATAAGGAGATGGCCTACCACCCTAATTCCTCAAGCCAAAAGCTAAATAACTCACCTCACCACACACACAGCCCTCTCAGTACTATCAAATTGCCCTCCCAAGTCTAAGCCATCGCCTCTTGCTTAGATATAGCAACAGCTTCCTGACCTATCACTTTTCCTAAAGAATATAATTCTCCTACTTAAATCTCCCAAAACTGTCCCATTTTAACCAGAACAAACTTCAGATTGATACCGTGGGGAATGATCTGACCTTCATTCACTACATCTTCAGTCTTGTCTTCCTCGTTCTTTTTGTTCTCTGCACTCCAACCACACCATCCTTCTTTTTAAATACCCCAAACAGAGTCCCATCTGAAGGCTGTATTTGTTACTCCTGCCTATAATGCTTTCCTTCCCTATTTTGACAAGACTGTGTTTCTTATCATTCTTTTTCACCCTAGCCAAAGCACTTAGGTTCGTATTACTCTGTCTTCTCTATAGCACTTGATAGTTCCCGAAATTATCTTGTTTGCTTAGATGTCTACAGTTTTCTTTTCTCAGTTAAAAAACACAAAATATGGGAAAGAACTGTCTCATTCATGCTCTTTTTCCCAACCCTTTAGGAAGTGACCAGCACATAGTAGTCATCAATAAATATGTTAATTGCTTGAGTCTCTGATTATTAATATATAAAATGATTTGTTTAGCCCTTTTCAGTTTTTTGAGCTTTTAAAATATGCATAGGCCTTGATCGGTTGGCTCAGTGGTAGAGCATTGGCCCAGTCTATGGATGTCCCAGGTTCAATTCCCAGTCAGGGCACACAGGAAAAGTGCCCATCTGCTTCTCCACCCCTCCCCCTCACGCATCTCTCTTTCTCTCTCTTCCCTTCCTGCAGCTACGACTCAATTGAATCAAGTTGGCCCCAGGCGCTGAAGATGGCTCCATGGCCTCTGCCTCTGGCATTAAGAAGAGTTCAGTTGCTGAGCAATGGAGCAACATCCCAGATGGGCAAAGAATCACCTCCTAATGGGCTTTGCCCAGTGGATCCTGGTTGGGGCGCACGCAGGAATCTATCTGCCTCCCCTCCTAACATTGAATTAAAAATAAATAAATAAAATATACATCAAACCAATTTCACCCAAAGCATAAAAATAAATTTTGTAATAGTAATAGTAGCCTTGTGTTATCTTTCGAATGTATAAAACTGATCATACATGATCCTGCTTAAAATCTATCATTGGCTCCTTACTGGAATAAACAAACAAATACCTTAAACTGTTCAAATAACCTGGCCTCTGAATTTTAAATTTTTATCCACCACTATTCCACTCATCCCACACATATAAGCCACATGGGATTATATATGGTTCCTGAACATATATACTTTTTCACCAATCTATTCATTTTTGAAAAATATTGACCCTTTCTACACCTTATCACTATGCTTGTCTACCTCCTCTTCTGCAAAGACTTCCTGAACTCCTAAATGCTGTTAGCTCGCCTGTCCTCTAGCTGCTCTGAAAGCTCTCCAACTTATAAATGGGAGAGTTCTACCTACTCCAAGAGCCAATCTCCTTTTCTCAAAATATAAGAGCAATTATCTCTTATATAGTCTACTTCTTCTCATATGGATTTATTCAATTAGCTTTTGGACACGAACAAGTCTCTTTCTATTAAAATGAAAAATAAACCTTTCTCTGTTTCTCATACTCTTCTAGCTACCTTCCACATTCCTTCAGAGTCAAACTTTTCTAACTATTGTTTATACCCACTAATTCGATCCCTATTCACTCACCCCCTCCCCCGAATTCCTTGACAGACTCCACTCTCAGGTTTCTGCCCTCATTAGTCCACAGTAACAACCCTTGCAAAGGTCATCAATGACCTCCATGTTGCTAAACCCATATTTCAGTTCTCTCTTCCTGCCACTATTTTATCTTAACTTCCTGGTTTTCTTCCTGAAAGAAAGTTCTCTGGAACCTCACTCATTCCCTGCCTCCTTTGAGGGTTCATCTCTACCAGACATTGACTTCTCTCCTTGCTCTACTTTTTCTCCCAACAGACCATTCTCCTCTTACGTGACAATCATACCTGCTGTAAGGCCAGGAGCCGCCATCGTGGCCATTCACATGCAGGTTCGCATTGGATTCGGACAGTCGGTAAAGAAACCATGGAGCCAAAAACTGGTGGGCCATAACCTTTAATCCTACCTTGCACCCGGCGGGCAAGTAAAAATACACACTGGGCTCCAAAACCCAGTCACACTCAGTGCTCACAAAGCCACTGACTTATCCGAGTTTCCTAGAATCAAAGGTTTCTAGCTCACCAGACTTATTCTCCTCAGTTCCCCATCTCCTTCCTTATCCCAGATACAAACTCTACACAGACTGGCATCTCACTCAGTACTCCGCCATCTTGGCTGCTTCTCCTGGCCTACTCCACGTGGCCTCCTTCCGCTGCTGGCTCTACTTTCTCTGCTCTCTCATGCTAACCTCAGGAACCAAGAGCCAAGTCCCGTTCTGCCCCCATTTTATAGTGTAGCTTCACAACCTTTAATCCAATATACAAAATAGGGTAGTCTCTAATACAAAGTCACTTCTCTTGAGGCATGATTGGATTGTACCGCCCTACAGCAAAAAGGGTGGGAAAGGCTTAATCCCAAAACCAAGCCCCAGGTTACAACGATCTCCAACACACATTAATATCACCTGGGCGACTGCCTCCTCGTGTTATCTTTAACAAAGTGAGCATAATACATTTTATCCGCCCAACACCTGCCTATAGCTTCAATTACTATTGCCTGCATATTTCTCACAAATTTATAGCTCAAGCCTCTATCCTTCCTTATATTTTCAGACTTAGGTAGCCAACTATCTGCAGTATTTCCCCTTGAACATCTCAAAGCTACACAAAAATACTAAATCCAAAATCAAACTCATGATCCCTTTCATCTTTATTCAAAAACAAAACAAAAAACACCCCACAACCCATGGTCGTATTCTGTCAATTTTACCTTCTAAACATCTCTCATCTTCCAAATTATGACAGTATCTTATCAGTTTCACCTTATAAATATCTGTCATACAGTTCAAGTTCTCTCTAGCACATGTTGTCATTATCATTATCATTCTGTCACTTAGACTATTACACGACAAACGACTTAACTTCTCTACATTCTTATTACCTCTAAAAAACATATAATTATAAACTCCACTTCAGCATACTCCAATCTTACTTAAGATCTTTTAATAGCTTTTCACTGCCAAGTATCTATTCACAGAATCTGGCCTCCAATGTTATCTTAACTAAAGTGTTCCTACATTTTGTGATAACTCAATTTTCTATTAAGTCTATTAATTCTAGTTCTCTAAACACCTAGAACAATTAGAATGGCACAATAGTGATAAATAGTGAGCATTAAAAGATCAATCCGACTGTAACTGAATAATAGCTGTTGTTATCACTACTTTATATATTGCTTAGTACAAAATGCTTCCAAAAAACTTGAACATAGATTATCTCAATAATCTGTTAGGTATTATTAGTCCTATTATGAAAATTAGAAAACTGTGCCTGACCAGGCGGTGGCGCAGTGGATAGAGCATTGGCGTGGGACGCTGAGGACCCAGGTTAGAAACCCCAAGGTCTCTAGCTTGAGCATAGGATCATTAGACATGTCCCCATGGTCACTGGCTTGACCCCGTGGTTGCTGGATTGAGCCCAAAGGTGGCTGGCTTGAAGCCCAAGGTTGCTGGCTTGAGTGAGGGATCACTGACTCAGCTGTAGCCCCCCAGTCAAGGCATGTATGAGAAAGCAATCAGTGAAATAAAGTGCCGCAACTATGAGTTGATCTTCTCATCTCTCTCCTTTCCTGTCTGTTGTCCTAGTTTCTCTCTCTCTCTCTCTCTCGCTATTTAAAAAAAAAGATTAGAAAACAAATGTTAAAAGGGTCATACACTGACAAATGGTACCACCAAGACCAAAAACTATGTCTTCTGATTCACAGTCCGTGATTTCCATGTTTTACAATAAAATCATTAGTTATTACTTTATTTCTAAAATGGCTGATATGCAGTTTTCTAAGATTACTCCATTAATGTTCTCCCAAGAACTATCATATCATATCCTTTTCCCAATCTGGAAAATCAAAGTATATACAGTTTAGTAACTTGTCTCAAGTAATTAATGGATATGGAAACAGAATTCATATTACCTTACTTTCATTTCTGTACTCTGCCTGTATCACGCTGAATGGTAACAATGATAAACCTAACACTACTGAACAAAGAAAAGTGTAATGTGATAAGCTCTGAGGCCAGACAGACCAGGGTTCAAATCCTACCTCTGCCAATTCTAGATTGTGTGACTGCAGCAAGTGACTGAAGTTCCTGCTTTCTCATCTGTAAAAGAAGATAACAGCTAACTTCCAGGTGTGCTGATGACTAAGTAAGGTATAGAATAGGACTAACCTATGTTATCACTAAATATGACAGGTTTAAAGTAAACAAAACAAAGACATTAGCTTCTCCCCAAAGAGGACAGTGTGGACAGAAATAAGAGTCACAGAGTAAAAAAAAAAAAGGGGGGGGGATGATACTGAGTTTCCAGCTCTGCCATTACTGTCATGCTCTTTTTCTCTCTCTCCTCATTTGTACAACAGAGATAACGATACTAGATCTTAGCACTGCTGTGAGGATGAAATAAGATAACGTATAAAAGCACTTTCTTAATTGAACAGCATCAAAAAAAATCATTATTATCTGTGTATATATGCTCTCTATCACTGTGTTATAAACTCCTTAAGAACATGAGATATCTTAAATCATCTTTGTATATGTAACAGCTGATAGCACAATCTTCTGCCCATTATAGGCACTCATCAAATATTGGCTGAACTAATTTATTAAGAAGACAGGATTGCTTGGCCTGAGATGGCACAGTGGATACAGTATCAACCTGGAATGCTGAGGTTGTGAGTTCAAAACCCTGGGTTTTCCTGGTCAAGGTACATATGACAAGCAACAGGCAGGCAATGAACAATTAAAATCAAGCAATTATGAGTTGATACTTCTTGTTCCCCTCACCTGTCTCTGTAAATCTTAAATAAAACCTTTAATAAAATTGCCTGGCCTGTGGTGGCACAGTGGATAGAGCATCAACCTGGAATGCTGAGGTCACTGGTTGGAAACCCTGAGCTTGCCTGGTCAAGGCACATAGGAGAAGCAATCAATGAACAACTAAAGTGAAGCAACTATATCTTGTTCCCTCCCTCCCTCTTTTTCTCTTTCTAATTAATAAATAAAATATATTTTAAAATAAATAAATTTTTTAAAAATCTTTATAATAAAATCTTTAAAATAAAAAGCTTTATAAGACAGGATTAAACTATGATAAAAACAATTCAAAATGAAATCCAGAAGTTCATATACACAGACTAAAAGTAAAGACAGCCCAGTCCCAATTTGCTAAAATCAACCCAGACAAGGAGAACATATCGGGTCTTCTGGGAATGTAAATAAGTGGCCTGTAATTTTATTTTACTGGGTATACACTATATAATCATCAAACAAGTAAGTTCTCTCAGTACAGCAGTGATGTCTGTTTCCCTCCCCCTTCCACACTTCCTCTCTGTTTTGGACAATGAAGAGAAGAGACTAAATGACATAATAAATGCTTAAATAAGTAGTATTGCACCCCTCCAAGAAAAAGTTTAGGAAAAAAACAATAGGATGTTCTCCATCGGGAGGCAACTTTAATGAGAGTTCTCTAGTTGCAAGTACTTAAAATACTGATTAAAAGGGAGACGGTTCACATAAAACTAGTTTTGTTTATCTAAGTCCTCCTTACAGGAATTCAAAGACATCCTTACACCAGAGAAAACACTCTGGGGTAGTGAGCAGTCTGTCTATGTGTCTATGCAAATACTCAAAGCACAATGTGGGCCTGCATCAGTTCCTCACTGAGCACCTCTGTGCCATCCCTCCATTAAGGATGTTTCACAGATCATCTCAGAGCCTCACAATAACCCTGTGTGGTAGGCCTTGTTTTCCCTACGTGATAAATGAAGGAACTGAGGTGCAGAGGGGTTAAGTATTGTAATTTGTTCACAGCCCCACAAGTGGAAATGACAGGGGTGCAGTTTAGATCTAGGCAAGTCTCTAAAAACCATATTCTTTGCACTATACCACGCTTCCCACTTGTGCTACCAAATTCACTAAAAGAAGGGTGACTCGATAGGAGAGTGGGGAGAAGATCTGGCAAAGAGGCATATACAGAACACAAGATGGCATTCCATCTCAGAGTTCTAGATACACAGGCGCAGATAACAACACAAACTAAAATGCTTGGATGAGCTATAACTTTTTCTCTTCACCTCTACAGGTTCTAAAAACTGTCCACACCACTCAGAGGTATTGACAACTCAACACAGTTCAGTAATTTTTCTAGAATATTCAGAAACAGTACCTTTAACTCACTGCTGGTACCAAACAAACAGGCAATGGAGGTGATATATAATATGTTCACAGCTTGCTCATGTTTTACAGAACCCAAACATTCTTGCACAACTGAGTGCTTTTCTGGCATATGTACTGCTACACAAAATGCACTTCACAGAATTTTAGAAATAGAAGAGGTTCTATTAGCTTCTGGATGTGGAAACTGAGGCTCAGAACAGTTAAATAACTGCTCAGTATAACTTGGCTGGGCACTGGCCCAGACAAACTCTGATCTATTCCTTGTCCAGTAAGTTTCTCCATAGCACCTCCTCAATGTCTCCCACTTAATATTTGACCACCTAGATGTCCTTCTTATATCTGGGTGTTATGCAGTTATGGCTCCTTTCACTGAATTCAACAAATGTGTGGGGCACTGGGCTAGATGATACAGATAATAAAAAGACAGAACTAACACACATTTGCCCTCTAGACAGTGCTACCCAAACGTGCAGTTGTCTTAGCAAACATAGAGAATGGTAATATTTGTATAGCACAAAGTGGCAAACAAACTGAATACACATGGTCCAACTGATCAGGGGACTCCCAGGCCCCACCTGGCTGCTGCTCCAAGGGTTGAGGGGACTAGTCATCTTGGCATACATGTATCAACCCAACATGTGGAACTCTGACTGGGAAGCTCTGTTCTAGGGCTAATAAGTGAAGGGGACTGAAACAAATTTACAAATAACTGTAATATAAGCACAAGGGAAGTAACTGAGGAGACTGTCACGGTATGCTTTCATCAAACATAAATGAGTGGAAATAAAATTAATTCAACTTGCTTCCTTTCATAATTCCTCTTCCAAACAAATCTAAAGACAAAATACCCCATCTTCTGGTCAACAAATAGCTGATCAGTCCCACCAACAAGGATACAAAGACCCTAGACACAAATGCCTAGTTCTAGTTCGAAGAACATGAAAAGTACTTAAAGCACATAAGCATAACAGAAAAGTTCTTTAACTTCTGACAAATGTTACAAAAATCAATAAAGGAGAGGAAATTACACTTCAAAGTCATATTCAAATATGAAGTGAAGAAGGAAAAACCCTCCCCCCCACATACACACACCCACCGTAACCAAGCACTATCTCCATAAACCTAGTTAAAATTCTGCCTTCTTTTTTTTTTTTTCCCCCCTGAAGCTGGAAACGGGGAGAGACAGTCAGACAGACTCCCGCATGCGCCCAACCGGGATCCACCCGGCACGCCCACCAGGGGCAATGCTCTGCCCACCAGGAGGCAATGCTCTGCCCCTCCGGGGGGTCGCTCTGCTGCGACCAGAGCCACTCTAGCGCCTGGGGCAGAGGCCAAGGAGCCATCCCCAGCACCCGGGCCATCTTTGCTCCAATGGAGCCTTGGCTGCGGGAGGGGAAGAGAGAGTCAGAGAGGAAGGAGGGGGGTGGAGAAGCAAATGGGCGCTTCTCCTATGTGCCCTGGCCGGGAATCGAACCCGGGTCCCCCCGCACGCCAGGCCAACGCTCTACCGCTGAGCCAACCGGCCAGGGCCAAAATTCTGCCTTCTTGATATTTATAAATTTAGGCGGCCTGAGCCAAGTAGGTTTCTGCAATTCCAGATATCTAGGCTGAAGGGCAAAGGGCAAAGTGAAACTTTAAAAAGTTGGCTAGTAGCCAAGGGCATCACATCCAGGAGGCTCCCTTAGCAACACACAACAGCTGTCTGTTCAAGAGAGGATACCACCATCTTTGCAAGAAACTATGGATGTTCTTGTTTTCACAACTAAAAGCAGAGTTTCTTCCCCCACCCGTATTATATATTTTCCCTGTCATTCTCCTAAAAGTTACAATTCATAATTGAAAAACCTATCCAATCCCCAGTATGTTTCCCTCCAACCCAAATTACAATGCCATAGTTAACAATAAATTAAAATAATGTAAGGTATTAAGTTCTTGGCAAATATAAAATGCTTTTAAATGTCTGGTTATTAATTACTATTCTAGCTGCTATAGGTTTGGTTTCTAACTATGGGCAAATCACTCTTTGTAACTTAATTACTTCCCTTATAAAATTTTAATAACAAGAGTGACCTATTTCACAAGACTATTGTGAAGGATAATAAAAATGATTAGATAAAAACTTATCCTTATTAAGAATTATGTCACCTATGGGCTTTCAATATCTAAAGAGACAGTTTGATTATCAGTCAGTGCCCCACAAAAACCACAAGTAGATCCTGACAGGAAGACTGCAGCTGCTCAAAGGCCCAGCTCGTTTCACCTGCCCAATCTGCCTTCTCTGAACCTACCAGCTAGCCCAGAAGATGGCAGTGAACCAGGAGCTCACCCTTACGCCTAAAACTAACAAGATAAACAACATTTTAAAACACACACACAATGTCACAATCACTGCTACATTTTAAAAACCTAACACCTGTGAGTATAAAGGACGTGGCAGTCTGTGCTCTGTGGGAAAGGCCATTTGTGCAAGAGCACAATCCCGCAGCTTTCCACTCCTTATATGAGCAAGTGCAACCCTCACCCATAGCACTCTGTACTCACCCAGAGGTACATCATGTCAGACCAAGCTGCTCAAACTCAGTGGTCAGTTGATCCTTGACTGCAAAAAGACACTTTCAGTAGAAAAGGAAGTGCCAGAATGAGAGACTAGGGTTCGGAGAGGGGAGAAATACCCCCCCAAAAATCACTTGAGTTTAAAAAAACACCCGGTCTCCTCCCCCTCCTCCCTCCTCTCCAGCTGACTGTTCTGTTGTTCTCTCTTCTCCCTCTCACCCCCCCCACCTCCCTCTCTCTCTCTCTCTCTCTCTCTCTCTCTCTCTCTCTGGGAGCTCCCAGCCCCGTGTGTTTGACTGGAGTGTACAGCACACTCTCTGTATTTGCCTTCAGGGAATCTCTCTCTCTCTCTCTCTTTCTCTCTCTCTGTCATTCTACTTCTAGAAACACAATCATCACTCACAGAAATTATTGCAAAAGCAAGGATGGGTGGGGTTAGTAATAAACCACCAGCACCAGTTTCTGGTGCTAGAGATGAACTAGTTTAAGATGGGTTCTTTAAACATAAATGAAGCAATCAAAAAACTCTGACCTCCAAGATCAAGGGGAATGAGCCAAGCTTCCCCTCTGTCCCAATTCTTTTAGAGCCCCTTGCAGAAGCCAAGCATGAACACAGAACCTGCTCAGCACCGCATCCCCACCTCGAAATGTTGGCCTATGTCACTACTCTTCATAAACTTTCACCACTAATAATTCTGAATCTTAGATGATTTTAAAACATAGGAAAAAAACTAAACTGGAATAAGTTTTTATCTTTTTTCTTATTGCCTCCCTAATTCAGATCAACAGAGTCCCTTCTGAAAGGAGAAAGAATAAGGGTTTCAGAATCAAGTGGGTTTTGAGCCCCTACCATGCTGCAGGTTCTTTACTAAGAATGGTGATAGAGCAAGACACAAAAAGCCTGGGTTCGCAATCTGGGTCTCCAATCATCATGGCTGGCCTCGGGAAAGTTATTAACCTGCCTAAGCCTCTGTTTCCTCAACCAATAACCAGGTACAATACTCCTTTTGAAGTTGTTGTGATGACATGACTATGTAAACTATCTGCCATGTTCCTGGTGACCACGTTTTCTAATTCAGGTCAGTTCAAACATTTAGTAAGTGCCTTCTATATGCAAGGCATATATTTATCCATTATGTTCAATGCTGAACATCAAATCATCTGTTTTTTATTATCATAGTGCTTTTTATTCAGAAAATAGCTGACTTCTCCATATGCCAATGCTCCTTCCTTACTTGTCTACCCATTTCTCCATGTTCAAATCCAAAAGCTCAGCCCAGCTGTAACTGAGCTCTCCCTCCTCTGTGAGACTGGTATCGATGTCAAGACAATCACTACCCTCCCAATTTTGACTACAGATATTCCTGTGCCCACCAATCTTGTCTCCTTTGTCCATATCATTCAGGGTACAGTTCATTGATTTTTGGCCATGGAGTCTTTAGCATAGTGCCAAGCGCACAGTAAGTGCATAATACGTTCTCAAAGGGTGTTTTGAGGAGTATTTCACTCCTTAAACTCATTAAACTTAAAACAAAAACATGAGTCCTACCACCTTTCAGCTGCCTCAGGGTTCCATTTCCCTCAGACATGTTGAAACAGCTCTCTCCTGTTTATAAAATCTCCAAGTAAGGTCTGTGAGTCTCACATTCAAGGTAGGCCCTGCACAGGTGGTACCTTCACTCTCCGGTTTGAGTTATCTGCTGGGTGAAGTTTCTTTTTTTCTTAGGATAGAAATCAAGACACTTCTCCTTTTCTTCTGCACTAAGATGTGCCTTTTCTCTCCTTCCACCTTCAACTCCCGACTCATTTAAACCTGGAGAGGTGGGGCAAGTATTCTCAGCCTCACCCAAACCTTTTCTTTTTCTTTTTTTTTTTTATTGTGCAGAACCTCTCTGCTTCCTCTGAAGGCAGAATTACCTCATTTCCAGTACAAAAGAACTTAGGAGGCAGTCTTTTTTAATGAAAAAACAAATCTTGACTTTCTATCAGCTGTCACTTATATATATCTGTCCTCTCTAGCCTCCTAGCCCATGTCCTACATCTCATGTCACCAGATCTCCCTATACCACATTCTAAATAACTGCATTATATCACACTAAGAGATACAGTCCTTTCAAGCTCTTTGAAGACACAAAATTGTTAATATTTATTCTTAAGCAAGGATCAAAAATCAAATACAATACAATTTCACATATGCCACATGTAGTCTGATCTTCTAATCGAGTTTAGGATAAGGATACTCCTCCTTTCCTGTAGCAGTGTAGGGGAAAAAAATAGAGTTGAAAGGAGCCTCAAAATGAAATGAGAAAAACTGAAATATGTCATAAAAACTCTGACAGCTACCTCCAAAGCTCCCATGTGTATGACCATTATAAATGTCTTTGGAACCACAGGAAGAGTTTATAAATTCCTACTCTAAATGCATCTCTTCCTTTTCTGGTCATAATTTTAAGAACTGGGTGAATAGTTT
Source organism: Saccopteryx leptura (assembly GCF_036850995.1). NCBI lineage: Eukaryota > Metazoa > Chordata > Mammalia > Chiroptera > Emballonuridae > Saccopteryx > Saccopteryx leptura. The sequence goes on from NC_089503.1 coordinate 308,362,554, forward strand.
GGTCAAAAATCAAATGCTTCTGTTTGTCTTCTTCACACACACACACAAAACTCCAAAAACCCACAGGCAAGCTAAATGAATCTTTTTATTCATGCTCCTGCATGTCCATGTTCCCTACCTTTAAAAGGGGCGGGGGGTGAAAGGAAACAAAGAGGTAAGAGAAAAACAATTGTCTCAAATCATCAAAGTCAAATAAGGAAGCCCATGCATTACAGCTACACAGGATTAAGATTAAGAGACACAAAGGTCTAGTAACTCCACTCTAGGAAGACACTTTAGAAGGGATAATAGTTGTATACAAAGGATTAAGATGCACACATAATTCTTCTATTCGAGCATTTTACCAGACTGTGTGACTGTACTTGGAAGCTTAGCAGCCTTTATATTAGTTCAGAGGAAAAAAAGAGTATGAATCTGATCATCAGAGAAGGAGATCTTCTAAAGGAGGGCCCACAGAGGAAATATGGCATACTTACTTCTGAGAAAGAAAAATCAGAGTATCTGGGACAGCAATAAGGGTGCTGGCCAGTAATCCTAACCCTACTATGTACCCTGAATTCTTGCTACTGAAACTGATGGATTTTGTAATGTTAAGAGTATGGTAAGTAGAAAGGGATTTTGGAGGCACATTTTAGATTCCCTGCCTCAAAGTCTAATAATTCAAGAGGCTGCTATGTTTTATGCAAGTTTCTCTGTGGGTGTAAAAGGCTCTTGGGGGAAGTATGGACATCTGGGGAGCCAACACAATTTCTCAAAAATATACCTGAGAAACCAGGCACTGGAAATTTTTCAAAAGAAATCTGAGGCAACCCTCTGTATATAAATTATACTCCTTTCATTTTCAGGACTAGTAGAGACAATAGAGACTTTCCACAAATACCAAGTTACAGAAATGGGCCATATAAGGTCCAACTGATTTTGACTTTTAAAAACAAGTTGAAAGCATGGGGCTCTTTAATTAACCTGTTTCCTTCTCAGCTTAAAATAGCAAGATTCTGACAGGACAGTTCTCTATTAGAATCCTGCTACTAAAAGTGTGAACCATGGAGCAACATCAGCAGAGTAGCATGAACTGGGGGCTTCTTAGACACAAAGCATCTCAGGCCCCATCCCAGACTTACAGAATCAAAATGAAACCAGTAACAAATGCCCCAGGTAATTCATGTGCCCATTAAAGTCTGAGAAGCTGGTGAAGATAGAGTACTGTTCTCAGGCTGCAACGGAAACTCAGGGAAGAAAGGAATAGATGTGGTTGCCACTTTCCACTTGGGGGATCTGAACCACTCCAGAAGTCAACCAAGCACCCTGCTTGCTGATTTCTACATCACAACACCAGCTACTATCTCCACAGTGCCCAGGTACTGGCACCCTGCATGCCTTATCTCACTGCACCTTCACAATATCTCTCTGTAAGGTAACTTCTAGTTTGTCTTGTTCACATATAAAAGGAAACTGGGAGTTAAAATGATTAAATAATTATTGCCCAAGGTCTTACAGCAAATGAGTAGAGGAGTCAAAAGTTAAACATGAGTGTGTAAGACTCCAAGATTGTTTTTCAATTACAACATACTTAGTCACTGATCAAATCATACAAGAATGCCAAAATCATTGGAAATTTTACCCTCAATCGAACCCTGCAGTCTGCCTCTGCCCATTACCAAGACTGCAAAAATCAATGATGGAGATGTCTGGGACTCCATATACATGCACTGTATGTGAGTTTCCAAAGGCCAGGGCTCTGGTCAAGTACTGCTGCTGTGACAGGGGTCATTAAGAGAATGGTTCTGGAAACCTTTGTGGTTACCTTCTACAATGTCTAAACTTTGTGGTTACCTTCTACAATGTCTAAACTGAGCTCTAGATGTACACATGGAGAAAAAGGTACATATCAAATGCTCACCACTCAGAAAAGATACAGGTAAATAGATGATTTGTTAGAGCTCTTACCCCCAGTTTTAGGGAACCCAGAGCGAACATCCTTTAAAGAGGGAATGCATTACCTTAAGTGCTATGGTTTTCTTAAGTATGTTTCGATCATACTCTCAAACAACCTCCCGTATTTCTAACTAACTTACTCTGGCATCCCCCACACTACAGTATTTGACCTCATGAGTTCCCCTATAGCAACCACATTTTCATTTATCTATCCAGTCGCTCCACAGTCCATAAGTATGATCCCTCCCTTGTGGATACCCAGAGATCATTCGTGCTCTCCAACACTACCACTTGTCAAAACCTATTACATGTCCAGTAACAGGTAACCAATTCTGGTTAAATACAATTATCTGCCTTCTCTGTGCCTGAGCACAACAGTTGAATGTTGCTGGAGATAAGTCACATAACCAAATTGACTAACTTCATTATATATTCATGACACAAACCTCAATTGGGCACTTGACAATGAATGCCAAGCAATCCTTGTACCAAAGCTGCCCTTGTAAGCCTATGGGCTCACCAAAATTACTATTCTTACCTTCTCCTCAAACCTACTTCATTACCTCCCTACCACCCAACTCTCAGCTGTTGCTCTATTCAAACATTTCATTTTAAAAGAGAAGCATTCAGACAGTCTCTGTCCACCAAATCTACAATCTCCCTAGAAAAGCATGTATTTCCTCCTCCTTATATTCTGTTAGAATGAAGGCCGCATCCCAGCATCAAAGGGCCATTTCACTACTCATGCTTACCCCATCCCCCAGAGCCTATGTCAGGCCTGTGCTGCTGTTAGTCACCTACTGTCTCCACTCTAATCATTACTGTCACACCAGCAAACAAACACATGTCCATCTTCAGAAAAGCTCTCCTCTGCTTTCATATACTGATGGGGAAAATAGACATTGGTATCACCACTTTGGAAGTCAGATAGTCAATATCTATTCAGTTTTGAAATGTGCATGGCTTATGGCTCAGCAATTCCACCTTCAAGGAGCCTTAAAAAATCCCAACAGGAGTAGAAACAAGTACTCTGTAGCAATCTGTAAAAGGAAAAAAAGGAAAAAGGAAAAACTTCAAAAATATAAATGTCCAGTAATAGGTAAGTGACTAAATGAACCATGGTTTAAAAAATAAATCCTCCTTCAACCCCTCACCTCCTTCTGGCTACCTACCTACCATTTCTCTGCTCACCATTTCACTGTAAAACTTCTTTAAAAAGGTGTCTCCACTTCTTTACATCTCATTTCTCCTTCAGTCTACACAAAATAAGCTTCCAAGCTCTCTATATTGAACTGGCCAATGTCAACCACTTCCACATTACTTAATCCAATGGACATTTTGCTACCTCAACCTATCTCACCGCACAGCAGCATTCAATAAAGTTGGCAACCTTCTTAAAACAGTCTCTTCTTCTAGCTTCTGAGATACTACAATCTGGTTTTTTTCCTGCATCACTGATTATTTCTCAGTATCTTTTTCTGGCTTCACCTTCAACAGTCCTTTAAAAGGAAGTGTTCCTTAGGGCTCAATCCTGGGTCATCCTCATCACTTTCAGTTGTCTTATCATTCTCATTGCTTCAAATACCATCAACAGGTTCATAATTACCAGTTATATATATCCCTAGCCAAGAACTCTCTCTCCCCATGCTCCAATATGACTACATAGCTGTCTCACAGGCAAGTCAAACGTACACGCACAAAACTGGGCTCTTAAATCTCTGCGACCGCCACCCTCAAAATCTGGTTTACCCTTAGTGTTCCCCACCTCAGTAAGTGGTACTACCTTGCAATTATGAAAGCCAGAGACCCCTCCCTTCTCCCTTTCCCCTCACCCGTCATATCAAACCCATGAGTAAGTGCTATGTGTTTGACTTCCCTTGGTCTCCATTGCCATCAGCAAGCTACCATCACTCCTTCATGGATATCACACTAGTTCCTCCACTCCCACTGTTGCTCCCCTCCAAAACATTCTTGACAGCAGCCACAGGAACTTCTTAAAACGAAAATCAGATCACATCACTTCTGATTCTACAGCTTTACGTTGCCCTTAATTTGTTTTCTGTCCTTATAATGCCCTTTAAGGTCCTTTATGATCTGTTAAGTGCCTGCCTCTCCATCCTCATTTCATATCATTATCTCCCTTTCAATCACTATGCTCTAAATACACTGTATCTTGTGTCATGTCCTTATCTAGAGCAAGTCCATCCCTCTACCTGGCGCCCTGTTAACCATATTTTCCCTCTTCCTGAAATCCCTCCTCACTCCTCCTTCATTCTTTGCAAGATTGGCTCCTGCTTATCTTTCAGACCTCAGTTTAAATAACATCGCCTCAAATAAAACTCTCCAGACCACTCTATCTAGTTGGAGATTCTTCCCCCCAAATCCATATTCTCTATTACTGTCTTGTTCATTTTCTTCCAAGTAGTTAGAAAAATCTATAATTAATTTATTCATTCATTCATTCATTTTCATATCTGTTACAGATTTCTCCATTAGAAAATAATATACTGTGTACATTGCACACAACTAATTTCTACTATGGAACATTTTATCCCTGACTTTTGTTAGGGAAGGTCAAAGTTATTTGTAGGAATTTCTGGCACTCAGGCAACTGTCTAACCAAGTCCTATAAATAAAGTCAGAGAGCTACTAATTTTCCCCTAGTTACCAAAAGGACAAAAGGACTCAAAGTTTTACCCTAGTTACAAACCATAAATACAAGCTAGCACCAATGGCTTCTGGATGTTTGAAATAATCATAATATTAATATCAAAAAGCCGTTCGAAAGTAATCATTTACTTAAGCTAATTTGAACATTTCAAATCGTCTCCCTCTCAATACTACAAATTTCCTCAGGACAATAAAATAATAGTATCCCAAGCCAAGCTCCACTATAATCAAGCTTGTTGCAAAGAAGTTAATCTAAGTCTAGAAACGTGTTCAAAACAGTGGCCACTAGTTATATATGGCTATTTGAATTTCATTTCATTTAAATTAAATTAAAAACAAATATTATATTTTCAATTCCTCAGTCTTAATATTAAAATTTCAGTTCCTCAGTCATACTAGACACATTTCAGGTACTCAAGAATCATATGAGATTTGTGGCTATTATTATATTATTATAATGGAGAGGGTAGAACATATCCACTGACACAGAAAGCTCTATTGGACAGAGCTGATCTAGAACATGGTAAAAACCAGGAAGCATAAAGGCCCTCTAAGGACCCAGAATATTAAAATATTTATGCATATCAGCAGAAAAGCTATGCTAGGCTTTCTCTCTAAATCTATTTATTTTTATTTTAGAAATATTTCTGTCCTGGTTATCTGGCTACTTGCCCACCAAATATTAAAGCAAATTAGGAAAGGGAACTAGAAAACAGTGGGGAATAAGTACAAGAGGAAAGAGGAATATTATATTAGAGGCAGCCACATCAGAAACATGAGAGACCAGAAAAAAATAATCTAAAAAGCAGGTAAGTAATCAAAAAGCAGACATGTCAAAATGAGGCCATAGAGTAAAACAAAACCAACAAAAGCTCCTAAAAAAATAAGCTCTTTCGCAATCCTAATGTTGACAATTCTCTACTACATATCCTTAAGTGGTTTTTAAAGTGCTTCAGAACAATATATAGCAAAGTACCACAGAATAAAAAAAGGGAAAAAAGGAGTAATTATGTACAAAAAGGTAAATAACACCTTGCTTCTAGGGGAAGGACACTGGGGACTCAAGACAGGAATGGGGGAGCAACTTTTCACTATGTAACCTTTTTGTACCTTTTGAATATTGAGTCATATAAATGTACTATTTATCTAAAAATAGAAACCTTAAATTTAAGGGAGGAAAAAGCAAGTTCTTTATCCCCAAGAAACATATAATCAAATGGCTTGTCCAGGCTTCAAACAAACTAAAGAAAAAAATTACACTTTTTACTTTATCAACAACTAATCACCTAATTATTTCATTAACACATATTTTATTCTTTTTTTTGTTTGTTTTTGGTTTTGTTTTGTTTTTTGACAAAGACAGAAAAAGACAGAGAGGAACAGATAGGGACAGACAGACAGGAAGGGAGGGAGATGAGAAGCATCAATTCTTCATTGCGGCACCTTTGTTGTTTACTGATTGCTTTTTCATATGTGCCTTGACTGAGGGGGGGCTTCAGCAGAGCAAGTGACCCCCCCTTGCTCAAGCCAGTGACCTTGGGCTTCAAGCCAGCAACCTTTGGGCTCAAGACAGCAACCTGCACTCAAGCTGGTGAACCCGGGCCCAAACCTGATGAGCCTGTGCTTAAACCGGTGACTTTGGGATTTCAAACCTGGGTCCTCTACATCCCAGTCCGACACTCTATCCACTGCGTCACCACATGGTCAGGCATATTTTATTCTTAATAAAAAGCTAACTATATTATTTGAAGTCCCAATAAACTAACTGATTTTGAAAAACACAAAGTTGAAAAAATGGAAAGTGCAACGATTCTTATCATTACCTCCTTTCAACTATCTTTAAAAATGTTTGCATGAGCCTGACCAGGCGGTGGCGCAGTGGATAGAGCGTCGGACTGGGATGCGGAAGACCCAGGTTCAAGACCCCGAGGTCACCAGCTTGAGCGTGGGCTCATCTGGTTTGAGCAAAAGTTCACCAGCTTGGACCCAAGGTCGCTGGCTTGAGCAAGGGGTTAGTTACTTGGTCTGCTGAAGGCCCACGGTCAAGGCACATATGAGAAAGCAATCAATGAACAACTAAGGTGTCGCAACGAAAAACTGATGATTGATGCTTCTCATCTCTCTCCGTTCCTGTCTGTTCCTATCTATCCCTCTCTCTGTTTCTGTTTAAAAAAAAAAAAAATTAAAAATGTTTGCATGAGATGTATGCATTTGGAGAAGAAAAAAAAATCATCTTACTGGATAATACAACAGAGGATGGTTGAAAAACTCCTAGGAAAGCTAACAGAAGGTACCACAAGGGAGGCAAGGTCAGGTCACTCTGAAGGTCCCTGAGGTTAAGAATGCTAGTGGTTTCCCAATATCCTTTCTTTCCTTCT